>NW_022196915.1:82337127-82425998 GCF_008632895.1 Mastomys coucha | reverse complement strand
GCCCAAGGTCTGCTCAGAACACTAACCCAGACAGACCGGAAGGAACCCAAGTCACTGGGCTGGCAGAGGTCCTGTGTCTGGTCAAGCTGGTCCCAGTTACTCCCAGTGTTGGGACAGATATTTGTTCCTGCTTACCTCTGATCCTGGGTGTGTCAGAGCGCCTGGGAATGGAGCTTCCTCTGGGTGTTGTGGGACTGGCTGCAGAGCTTGCGCCCAAGGTCTGCTCTGGACCCCAGCCCAGACAGACCAGAAGGAACACAAGTCACTGGGCTGGTGGAGTTCCTGTGTGCCTGGTCCCAATGGTCCCAGTTACTCCCAGTGTTGGGACAGATGTTGGTTCATGCTCACCTCTGATCCTGGGTGTGTCAGAGTGCCTGGGAGTGAAGCTTCCTCTGAGTGTTGTGGGACTGGCTGCAGAGCTTGTGCCCAAGATCTGCTCTGGACCTCAGCCCAGACAGACTGGTGAAATAATTATCTTGAGACTGAATTATAAGCCATAGCTTTTAGGATTTATATTTTTCTCTTATACTTTAGCATATAAATAATCTGAATATATTTGTTTGTAGGTTATCAACTAATTTATTTTTTAAAAGGATAGCAAATTTTCTCAATTATTTTTATAGAATCAAGTATGCATTTAATTATTACAAATGTTTTTTAAAGCATGTTATTTATTTAGTTGTGTGTTATTTAGTATTTGTGTGTGTATGTATGTGTTTGTGTGTGTATGTCGCTTTGTGTCTGTGATTATGTTTGTGCATGCACCTCTCTGCTGCTGCTTACACAGGCAGAAGCTGTAGCTTAAGCACCTGGTGATTGTGACCCACCATGGTGCAGCCTATCCCATTGAGGCCAGACAAGGCAGCCCAGTTAGGGGAACACATTTTATAGACACACAACAGCTTGTCCAGTGTTGTCCCCACTCAAGTCTTCTACAAAAGCACCTAACTCAAGTCTTCTACAAAAGCAGAAAACACCCTTAATCTTAGAGGCATTTTTCTTGACCTTTAAGATTTTGATATAAGAAAGAGAGATATGTTCAATGGTATAAAATCATTACACTAGATGAAGGAATATTTTTCTAAAATATGCCATCAAATTAGAAATCACTTAAAAAATTCATATTTCAGTGTGATAGAAAAGGATTGCTCTTCTTCAAATAAAAGAGAAATAAATAAGTACATCTTACCACTAAGCTCTAGTTAATGGACATGAGCATATTATTTTGTTTTAATTCATATGAGAATTTTAAAATGTCTCTTTAATATGGTTGACCTTCAGAAAATGTTTATTAAATTTGAATATTTACTTCAATACCAAGCTTTAAGATGTGACCTCAGAAGTGTCCTTCATGTGTATGACCTGGTGCATATATGTAAAACTTCCAATTTGGTTTTCTGGAATAGAGATCTGAACACATTTAATAATGCTATTAAAATTAGAAGGATCCCCTTTAAATACTATAACCCAAGTAATTTATTTATTCTTGCCTACTAAAACACTTTCCTAGAAACTTCTAAAAATGCCTTTTTGCTACATATATATATATGACCACACTCAGACTGAAATATCTTTACTTAATATCTCATTGTTTAGACTTAAAAATTATATACAGAATATAATTTGGGCTATTGACCATAACGTTTTCAAATCCGCATATTTGGAGTCCTGTACATTGAAATAGAATTTAACAAGCAAATCAAATCCTCCAAAGTACTAAAAGATTGTGTGTGTGTTGTTATTTTTTTGATTTCTGTTCATTTGTTAAAAAATAATAACAATATTAATCTTGTGCTCTCTTATTCTCCAAATTCAATTTTCTAAACTGTCATCAGTGGTTAATCTGGGGAGATTAGCTACTATTGTATTCTTATTGTAGACCTGGTTGCATAACCTGATTATCACATGAGCCATTATTGACTGAGACCTGCTTCCTAAACCTTGAAGACTTGATTGATCATTTTACCCCTCCTGTGGCTCTGAAGCATTTTAGTCTTTTAGTAAGTTTTTCTGGAAAGTGGGATCTAGGAAGTATGTGCTTACAGATGCCGACAAGTGACAATGTTGGTTCATATTTTTGAGTTATTAACTTTCATTTTAAAGAAAGTCACCCTTTCCATTCATTTTACCCCTCACCAAACAGATAAACTATGTTGATTCATATCTGCAAATATTCATATCATTACCTAATGTTATTAAGAAAAATATTTGAAAAGAGCAATAAGTCTAGATATACCTTAAGTAGTCCTTCAACTTGAAACAGAAAGAAAAGAAGGAAAGAAGGAAGGAAGGAAGACAAAAGGAAGGGAGGAAGGAAGGAAGGGAGGAAGACAAAAGGAAGAAAGGAAAGAGTGACCATGCGGGAGGAAGAGAGCTAGAGAGCAATCGAGAAAATAAGAGAGCGAGAGAGAAAGGATGAGGGGGAGAGCAAGAGCAAGGGAGAGAACAAGTGAGCAACAGAGGGAGAAAGAAAGAGAGAGAGAATAAATTAACAAATCAGAGAATCACAAAGTATTTTAAGTATTTTACTCTAGGGGAAATGATTTCATTCATACCATTTCGTGTCAAAAGCACCTGACTTCTAGATTTTCATGTTTGATACAAACAACAACAACAACAAAAACAAAACAAAACCAAAGTAACAAGAACAACAACAAAAAACACCACCACCACCACCAAAAAAAAACCCAAAAAATAACAAAAACAAACAAACAAACAAAAAACAAAACAAAACAACCCCCCCAAAAAAAATAAAAAATAAAAAAACAAAAAACATAACCATGGTCAAACTGCAGGATTTTCACCTTGGAGCAAGAGTACCATCTATTCTATGCATTTTTTTCAGAAACTATCCAAAATTCATTTCACCCAAAGGTTTAGTTAATAAGGGAATTGGTTTTGTAAATGACTTTCAAAAATAATGAGAGTAAATGAAGATTCTAAGCTGTTTTCAAATCATGGCCAATCAGAAAAGATTGGTCCTGGACTTTTTGAGTTTAGTTTCTAAGCACAGATACTTCTATTCCTCCTGATTTACTCACTAGCTAGATAATTAAACCTCAATAGGAAATTTGTTCCACTGATGACTCTTTGTTTAACTTTGAAGTAGATAAAATGCTCAGCTGACACATTTGCAGTATTTTCTCATGTATAGACAGTATTTTAATGCATATAATGTTTTAATATGCAAAATATGCCTGCATGCATAATGTTTTAATATGCCAACAATGCAACCTTATTTAAGACTGAAAAAGAAAACGTTCTCTCCATAGGTCAATGTCATACCTACAACCTGAAAATTTTCTAAATAAAAATCCTGCCTACATCTACATAATGAAAAAAAATAACTGACAGGAATGAAGTCATGACCAGGACATTTCTTCAAACTATCACAGAGAATATTCTGGTACTATGCTTTGGAAGGAAAACATAAGAGTCTAAATCAGCATGAGGGTTTGTATCCTTTATCTAAGAATGATCCCAATACACTACAGAAAGGACAAAAGTAAGTGTAAGGAGTGTGTGTGTGTGTGTGTGTGTGTGTGTGTGTGCGTGTGCGTGTGCGTGTGCGTGTGCGTGTGCGTGTGCGTGTGCATGTGCATGTGAAATGAAGGGTAGAAGATGGGCAGAGAATGAAAGAGTAGATTCACAGATTCTTCAAGAAATACTTTGAGTGGCTTGTTAACCAGTATGTTCTTTTAATATCCCAGCTGCATTGATAAATCAATTAGTTAAGTATACTTGCTACTATAAAAGAAATTAATTTAAAAAATAAAATGCCCACAGAGGCTGAGTTACAGGCAGGCACAGGCCAGACAAAATTCTAATATGGAAAGGGAAGCAGATATGAAGACCCATATCTAACTGAAGATCTTTTGGGTATTGACAGTTACTAGGACAGGAAAAGTTAAGTTTGTGTAAGGTTGGGTTCCTAGTAGGTTAAACTTACTGAAGTGGAAAGCCACATATCTAAGAGCAATGGCCAATAAAAATTGTACTTCAATTGTAAATAAATAAAAAACATAAAGTTGATGGATAAAAGGAAGAGAATTGTGTCTGGGAGGAGTTGATGGATACCTCACTATGACCAAAATACATAGTTCAAAGTTTTCAAATATCTAGTAAAAAATTAAAACAAAGATTTTCAAAAAAGTTTAAAGAAAAGATAGCCTCAGTTTGGTAGAAGATAACCAAACCTCTTTGATATCACATGATACCTTTTAGGTATTTTAGATATTAGGTATTTTCATTTTCTTTAGAAGAATAGGTTCTACATTTTTAAAAATCTCAACAGAGGAAAAACTAGGCAACTTTATCTAATGTAAAATAAAATGGAATTTAAATGAACTTGCTAGTACTATTGTAGTTTGAAAACTGCTTTATATCATTATTCTTCATCTGGGGTTTAAAATCTACAATCCTTATTACCCATCTGTATAACTAACACATTTAGGGAATAAAAACCTAATGATGCTACATAATTTATTATACTAGTAATGATAATTACTTACTACATACAATAACTTAAAATGATAAATACATGTAGACAGCGAGTTCAATTAAAAAATCTGATTGGAACAAAGAAGACAATGAATGAGTCACAGAATGTAGAGGAAGTCTGTGAAATACAAGTCTTCTGTGTACAACATATTCATTTTGCTCATACACCACAACTATAGTTACCTACAAAATATCAAGGTCACGCCAAATGTCCATCTGGGAAAGAGAGACTCATAGCCTCTACTCTTCATAAGGAGCATTTGCAGTTGGTGGCCACTATGGAATGGAGTATCCCTTTCTTTATTTGGTATGGCTATTGGTAGACTTCCAATGTGGTTGATACTATTCTATATGCATACAACTAGCAAAACCTGAACTCAATGGATGACCAAAACAAAATGGCAGACTTAGACAGAGATGAAGGGTGTATACAGAGTGTATATGCTCACAAAGTATTGTATAAATACATGAATTTTTCAAATAATAACTAAAATGTCTTCTTTTTAAAAAACTAGTATTTTAACTAGAATTTTTTTTTAACTTCTACATTCAGAAACCATCAATGACAAGAATTCTTATAGGGAATTACTACACCAAATGTTTTTATTCTTTCTTTATTCAAGCTTTTTTTTTTTTTTTTTTAATTTCTTTGATGGCTCTGAGATCCTGGTAGACAGCTGATCCATGGGGCAAAGTAGAGTCATAAAGAAATGATGATGGCCTGAAAGGAATAGCTGGAAAGAACTACTGGGGTCCAGCTTCCAGACCATAAGTTCCAAAGGGATAGAGAAGGTCTAGAAGTAGGGCTGGGAGGAGGGCGGGAAGCTGGGATAGGAGGAGAAGTAAGAAGAGTGCTGGGAGGGAACTTAGAAGGGAGAATGGCTGAGAGGAGGACTAGCAGGAGGGCTGAGAGGAACGCTGGGAGAAGGGCTGAGGTGTGCAGGATACAGCATTTCTACTGGAGATATTGGAATAAAAGAAAGGTACATATTGTGCAAACATGTACATTTTCTTAAAATATTCATCAAGAGTGTAGGAAATGAAACAGTTAAAGCTGGGGGCCCTAATAAGTGCATCAGTATGTAATTAAAACCTTCTTTCCACATTTGTTTGAAAATAAACCTATTTGAAATCATTATTATCTCTTAAGAATTCATGTTGTTTTTCCATTTTTCTTTTGGAGTTTGTGTTTTCATATAGTGTTTACTAAAATGAGATGTAAAAGTTATCTATATCATGACAAATTCTATGCGAAAACAATGTTTACTGATAGCCAGATATCTAGATGGAATCTAAAATATGCTTCCTGTTCAGGCACATCTTTACTGCCTCATTAAAATGACTTGCTAGCCAGGCGGTGGTGGTTCATGCCTTTAATCCCAGCACTTGGGAGGCAGAGGCAGGTGGATTTCTGAGTTCAAGGCCACCTGGTCTACAGAGTGAGTTCCAGGACAGCCAGGGCTACACAAGGAAACCCTGTCTCGAAAAACCAACAAAAAATAAAATAAAATAAAATAAAATGACTTGCTAAACTACTTTCTAAAACTAGAAAGGCCATTTCCAAATTGACAAAGCCAATTTTCTCTTACACACACATGCACACATGCACGCACTGTCACAAGAACATACATCCACATATACACACATATAATTCCATACTTAGATTCAAAACCACCCTCACATACACATTCACACACACACACAAATGCACACATACAGGAAAATACATGCACACATGAACATGTAGATAATCACATTCATGTACACCCTTCATACACAATCCCATACTAACACAAAAGCACACAGACACACACACAGATACACAAATACATACATAGGGGCATTAGTGTTTCATCAATAGCAAAAACATGCAAGCTTCATTAAAATCATATGAATGAAGTTAGTGGAATTTTCTTTCAGTGTTACAATACACCATTGAAGTATTTGAAGTTATAATTTTTAATATTCATAATTTATAAATATATATTTTCTGAAAGTAGCAATGTTCTGAATTTTAAGATTTTTTGATAATGTCACTAATACATAGCCAAACTGCACTGTAAATGTATTCAAAATTTTTTAAGCATTTCGTTAGTAATTTTCAAGAGCTAGACACTAGTGAAAGAAACCTAAATGAGGAAGTTAATTTTTTCTTTGTGGTTATCTAAACTATTCTACAAAAAACAAGTGAATAAATAAATAAAATATGAGAAATTGGTGAGAAATATGAGCCATTGCAAACACAAAGATAAGAGTTTCCATCTGGAATACGAAGTGAAGAAGGGATTCCAGGATACATTGCAGAGAATGAATGAATGTTAGCTGAGGAGAAAGACACTAATGAATGAATGTTAGCTGAGGAGAAAGACATACTGCAGGCTTTGAAAGCATGTAAATCCCAGTTCAGTCTTCAGAACCCATGCAAAACCATGCCAAGCATGGAACCCTGCTGGGACTCTCAAGGCTAGGAATATGGAAGTCATTCTACTGGTCTTTGGCTACTCAGCCTAGGCTAATAAATAAACTTCAGGACTAGGAGGAATTCTGTCTCATAAAACATTTGATTTGGGCTTATCCATGCACTTGTACCTAAGTGTGTTCATAAACTCTTCAGGTGTACATTTCAGGACACTCAAGCTCTCTCTCTCTCTCTCTCTCTCTCTCTCTCTCTCTCTCTCTGTGTGTGTGTGTGTGAAAGAGATATTGAAAGACAATGAGACAGACAGAGAGGGAGAGAGAGAGAGAGAGAGAGAGAGAGAGAGAGAGAGAGAGAGAGGAATAACTGTTACCAGACTGAAAGGTTGTTGCATTAGAAGTTTGATGCTTCCATGGTCTCAAATTGACACTTTGGAAGATATTTGGCAATATTGATTCTAAGCAGTTGGGGGGTAAAGTGCCACCCTATATCTAGCAAGCAGATCTTGCGCAATGGCTGCTCAAGAAAGTGTCCTTTTCCTTCAAAAATAATTTTATGGCCAAAAACTTTATCATCTTCAATACTGTAAAACCTTGAAGCAGAGTCCCACATATGAAGACAAGCATATTGATTCATGATTGGAATTTCTCCTAGAGGCTACACCAGAAGGACTTTCGTGAGATCCAGGTCACCACGGCTGCATGTACACTTCCAGGCAAGAAAGGACTACAGAATGAGAACTTATCAAAGAAACAAAAAAGCATAAGACTCAAAACTGCTATCAGAAGCAGGATTCAATAGATGTAGATGTAAGTGTCAGGGAGTGAGATGAAGAGTTGGAACGGCTGAGAAGCGCAAGTGTCTGGCCCTTCAAATCATAAAAACCAACTGAGCACTTTTGTATTTTGGCATGACAAACATGATTAAAGAATAACAACTGTTTTTGTGAAGTGTAGTATTTTCTACTTTGTAGCGAATATTAAGGTAGAATGGGTCTTTCAGTATTCTACTATAAAAATAAAAAAAAATTAACAGACACATAGGGAGTTCAGTGAAATATCAATTTTATCTTAAAATGCAAAGCATGTACTAAGAATAATTAATAATCTACTGTATATTTTGTTAGACACTTCAGAGAGGTCACCTGCTATATGCATATATGCACATTTGAATGAATATTGTCCTATAAGATATGCAAGGTAGAGAGTCTCACTCTAATAATCTTTTATTTCTCAATAAGCCAACTTTGGGTCCTTGATGAAATGAACTGATATCCATATTCCTCCTCATAAAGTAGGAAAGTGGCATTTGTTTACTCCAAGATTTTATTGTCTTTGGTCATACATTACTAAACACAGCTAATGTCATCTGCAAGTTTGTTCTTACTCTGTGTAAGAGAAAATAGTTTATTGTGATTTAAATCATTAGAATGTACAATTTGCAGAATGCTGAGAAAATGTAAATGACGGTGTTCACTATGAAATGTTTTTTATTTTGCTACAATTTATCTTCAGAGGAAAACTTTAAATATTACTAAAAGAATAATTGTTTAACCTGAAGAATGGATGGCAAGGTATTAATGTAATTCTTTTTTCTTGCGTAATTCACTTTGTTTGTTTTTTTCTTTCAGCCTGACTCATGTACATAAGTTCACCAAAGCAGTCACTCCTAATATATTTTGCATTTAACTAATGGTTTGCTCTACCTGTACTGCCCCAAGTGTAAATTATTAACATAAGACCTGATTTGAAATCCTAAAATTACTGATTTGGGATAATGGTTTTACATTACTGCTCCTCTTTTTTTTTTCTTTCCATTATGGAATTCACTAATGGGTGGGTTAATAATACTGTTTGCTATTTGCTTTTGTTTAACTTGTCAACACAACATCTATTGTGAGTGAACACTTAGGAGTAATTTTGCCTTTTAAGTATCATAAACATTAACAAATGCTCTTTGATTCACTTACCAATGATATGAGTAGAGCCATGAAATTTTCTTAACCTTTTCTCTAGCTCAATAAATCACCAGGAGACAAGAACTTTAAGCATGACTTCAGTAGGAAATCAGCAGACAGATGTAGCACACATTCCCAACAAAATAATTCAGAACCTGTTTCAATTTATCAAATGCCTACTTTATCTGTCAAAGCCATGTCCCTTCTTAAATAAAGGGCATTGTTTCTGCAGCGAGGAAAAGGGTCTGATGCATTGTTATCTGCAAATGGATGGCGGAATAATAGAACAACAAGCAGTGTTTCAAACTAAGAGATCAAAGGCCAGAATGCATTACAAATCTTGTTAAAATAAATGAGACTAAGAATACAATTCCAATGAATACTTTCATACTCTTAAACAATCTCCTACTCTTTTCAAAAGAGATCTTTAAAATGAATCTTAATCCCACCATAAACACCAAAAGGTTTTAGAGCTTCTCTCCAAAAAGTTCAATATGCAAAGGGGATAGATTTGTAGAATTCTCATGCAACCTCGATATCACGACCTTTGTGTGTGCTCATGTGGGACAATTTTTCTGGCATTGTTGGTCTTCCTATATGCTACATTTTTTCATATAAGAAACTTTGTTTATATTGCATCTGAAATGGAATTCAAATTTATTTGACTACGAACATACAAGTGAAATAAATATGCTTATTTTGGTTATGTTAGTCATTTATGAATAATATCTTTTATTTTAAGTAATTTTCTTATTTTATTAGTATGGCAAATGGGACACATTCTGTTAATCCTTTCAAGTATAAGAAAATAATGAATATATATGAATTCTAAACATTAAATTATTTTACCTACATATAGTTATCTTTCAATCCCAGCCACTGTCAGGCTCAAACACATGTTTAAACCTAATCATGTCAGGTGTTTACAATGACTGCTGCACACTACTTAATCTGGATCTGACATCTGACAATGTAGCCTGATGTATTTGTCCTCTGCATGATTGAAGGTTGTCTCCATTTCCTTAATCTAGCTGTTTGTTTAGATTTAGTTATTTATAATGTGGTCATGGCATTTGCCAGTAGTCGGAATATATTTTAAAAAATTTATAGTCATTTTTCTTGTATTCTGCATTCATAAATATCATTTGAACTGTAGAGTTAATAAATGCATTACCATCAGATGATGATATCTCACAGACACGTGGGACCACATATGTTCAGCGTTCCTATATTGAGTAGTGATTACAAGTTACTAGTTAATTAATAAAATCCATGTTAACAAATATTAACTCACTTAATAAATTCTTAGAAATGGAAAAAATTCTGTTTGTTTCACATAATGTAATATAAATTGTGATGTTTCCTATCCTATATAAAAGTTACATAAAGTTGTGAATAATAATAATCCTTTAAACACCTAAGTTTTGGGAACAGCTAACTTTCCAGCAGAATACATTTTGTTCACACTCCTGTATAGTTTATAATGGTGGAATTAACTGGAATCTCCACAGGGCTTATAATCAAACTTATCTAAACAACTTACAGAATTGTTCCAAAAATATTTCAGTAGTTGGCACAAGCATCATCTTATCAAATTAACAATATCCTATCTCCCAGTATGGATTGTTCACTCCTCTGTGCACCAGAAAGAGAAAATCACTAAGACTACATCTTAATCATTATGGATATCATAAGTACATACTAAAAGTACAACTTCAAGTTTTCAATTTTTTTGTTTACATGCTTTTTATTACCTCATATATCTCCATGCCATATACTTACATAATAGAATTCACAACAGAAATTAGTCTTTAAAATATATGTAGAAAAATACAATTTCCCAGATATTTTTATTTATATCTTACCTTCAGCTATCTCAAAATCCACATGATATATAATGATGTAACCATTGTTACTCAAGAACTATATGTGCGGGCTAGTGAGATGGTTCAGTGGATAAGAGCACCGACTGCTCTTCCAAGGGTCTTGGGTTCAAATCCCAGCAACCACATGGTGGCTCACAACCACCTCTAATGAGATCTGATACCCTCTTCTGGTGTGTCTGAAGACAGCTACAGTGCACTTATTTATAATAATAAGTAAATCTTCGGGCCGGAGCGAGCACAGACTGAGAGAGTGGGGTCTACTGGAGGGAGCAGAGGGGAGCAGAGGTCCTAAAAGTCAATTCCCAACAACCAGATGAAGGCTCACAACTCTCTATAGAGCTACAGTGTGTACTCATATGCATAAAATAAATAAATCTTTAAGAAAAAAAGAACTATATGTGCATAAATTACCTCTACCTATAATTAATCAATGTCCCACTCATTCTATTTTATAACAATAGAACACACTTATAAAACAACAAAAATATGTTATAAGGTCTGCTTCACGTCCCTATGATAAACAGACTTTAAACAAGTTGTAAATTTCCCTATTCCTCAGGTTCCTCCTTAATAAAATGTAAATATTCATTTCTATAGCATGAGATTATAAAAATAAAAGTTTATTAATTAATATATGACTAAGGTCCACTAATTCAAATAATTTTTATACTTAAATTTTACCTTGGCAAATTTGTTGCTTTGTACCACAGAGATTGTTCTTTCCCAAGCTTCTTCCCTGCCAACTTTAGAAAGGTGCATTCCTCTCATGGCATCTTAGTTTCCTCATCTATGACATAAACACAATAGTAATTACCCAATAAATTTACTGAGCTGATTGCTGCTCAGATTTTCACATTTAAATAAATATTCAACATTGTATTTTCAGTCTCTTGCTGGACAACAGCTTAGCCTAACAATATTTTCCACTCTACAGTGGTTAACATTCAAATGCCTGGGAACATTCTCATCTGAGACGGCAGTGATGACAACAATTTTCCTAAGAACGAGATTCTACAAACACCATTAGGAGATGAGAAATAATAATAAAATGTTCTATTCTCCTCCATTAACATAATTTTAGGGCCAAAAATCCTCACAAGAATGTTTTAAAAATATATTTATTTAAGCGATGTTAGAAAAATCATCACCTGGGAGGTTTGTATGCAGAAATATTTGCACAATGTCTTTTGGATAATTTCATTTTGTTTCCAATCTCATGTTGTTACAAAATTCTAAAGTCATCATGAGAACGTTGATCAAAAGCTCCAAATAACCAGGATACAATTCACAGACCACATGAAGCTCAAAAAGAAGGAAGACCAAAGTGTGGGTGCTTTGTTCCTTCTTAGAAGGAAAACAAAACACTCAGATAAACAAATATAGAGGTAAAGTATAAAGCAGAAACGAAAGGAAAGGCCCAGAGACTGTTCTACCTGGGGATTCATCCCATATACAGTTCCCAAACCCAGACACTATTGTGGATGCCAAGAAGTGCAGGCTGAAAGCAGCCTGATACTGCTGTCTCCTGAGAGGCCCTGCTAGAGCCTTACAAATACAGAGCTGGATGTTAGCAGCCAACCATTAGCAGCCAACCATTGGACTGAGCCTGGGATCCCTACCAGAGGACTTAGAGACGGGATTGAAGGAGTTGAAAGCATTTGCAATCCCATGGGAAAAGCAACAATATCAACCAACCAGACCCCTCAGAACTCCCAGGGACTAAGCCACCAACCAAGGAGCACACATGGCTCCAGGTGCATATGTAGCAGAGGATGGCTTTGCCATGCACCAATGGAAGGAGAGGTCCTTGGTCCTACAAAGACTACATAGATGCCCCAGTGTAGTGGAATAGGGAATCAAGGGCTGGGATGTGGGAGTGGATGGGTGGGTGGGTGGGTGGGTGGAGGAACACCCTCAGAGAAGCAGGGGGAGGGAGGATGTGATAAGGTGTTTCTGGGAGGGAGGGAAACTGGGAAAGGGGATAACATTAAGTGCTGGCTGACAGGAGCTTGATGTAGCTATCTCCTGAGAGGCTCTGATAGTGACCGACTAATACAGAAGTAGAGGCTCACAGCCATCCATTGGACTGAGCACAGGCTCCCCAAAGAAGGAGCTAGAGAAAGGACCCAAGAAGCTGAAGGGTTTGCTGCCCCTTAGGAGGAATAACCAGTACCCTCAGAGCTCCCAGGACTAAACCACCAACCAAAGAGGATGGCCAAGTCGGTCATCAATGAGAGGAGAGGCCCTTGGTCATGTGAAGGTTCTATGTCCCAGTGTAGGGGAATGTCAGTACCAGGAAGCAGGAGAGGGTGGGATGTTGAGCAGGGGGAAAGGGAAGAGAATAGTGGTTTTTGTTTGTTTGTTTGTTTGTTTTCCTGAGGGGAAACTGGGAAAGGAGATATCATTTGAAATGTAATTAAAGAAAATATCTAATAAAAATATCCAACAATTAAAAATAAATAAATAAAAAAAGAACCTAAGAATATGCCACCATTTAGAAGAATGTATTTAAAGACACTCTGGGAATTCCTCTTCATTATCATAAACATTAAGGCCAAACCTGTCACTGAACCTTCCATAAAATGGGTAATGTGTTTTTCAATACAAATGCATATTTGGGTAAAGTGCAGCTATTATAACAAGGACTAGAGAATTCTCCAGCAGGGTGATGCATTTGTTGCTTAACACAGCCTACAAAACATTCAGATTTATGGAACACTGGACCAATAACCCTATGGTCCTGACTTTGCAGTGGGGTTAAGTAAGTTAGATACTTCAAATTTCTCTTATAGTTTGCCTTGATCTTAAGGAAACTAAGGAAAAGAAATAACACAACCATGTTGTTGTTTGGAAAGGTGCACCCATATAATTTAAATTTTATCCTTAGGGGAAACTTTTAAAGTTTTATCTGATTAGCAGAGTCCAAATAAAATTGTTTGCGAAATCTAAATTACTTGAAGATGAGGGAAGTCAGGAGAAGAAAATTTGAACTCTATTCTGCACTAAGAGACTCAAACACTAGCCTAAATAAGATCCATTATTTTAAAAGTCACTGTAAAGAACAATAAGAAAAAAATGGGAGCAAAAGTTATTTGCATAGTGTTACAAAACTGAATAGATGTCCCTGGAGACGCTCTTGCTCCCATGATGGTGGTATAGCACACTTTACTTGGTTGACTTTAGCAATAAGTAAATTTAAAGAAGGTAATTAAAGGTAAATATTGATTTTATAATAGTAATTATTGTTTGTTCAAATGTTTGTTTTAAAAAACAGTTTCACTCTACACTATAATAAATGATTTTAATGCTGAAAGTTTTCTTCAAAAAAGTGATTGAAAACAATTTGTGTAGGGAACTGTATGAATTGAGGTACTGTAGGAATGTTGAAAATGAGTATCTTTAACTTTATCTATACATATATTGCAAATTACCTTTATTAAAATGAACATGTTTCAACTGTTACTCAAATTTGAAAATTTTGCCATTTATTTTAAATTTTTCTTGACAATTGATAAATTGATTTTAATAATTTTAAACGTTAATAGCATTAAGACAGTTTCTGTACAAAGTATCAGGACATATGAATTTTCTGAAATATAAGGGCTTTTCTGACAACAATGATATCAGTTATATATGAATATAAATAATAAAAACAAAATACATTAAAATACCTAAAATAATACAGTGATTTAAATACCTCTATGAATGCTAAGTCAATAACCTTCTGAAGAATCATATATACTTAAAAAAAAAATTCCTAAGAGATTTCTTGCATGTAAATTACCAAATTTTAAACAAAAGGATCTGCCAGACTATTTTAATCTTTGCTACATTTTACATACGGTACTTTCAAATTCATATCTTGGTGTTGACATATTTCAAATAAAGAGACTGTTGTTATTCTTTCTATGCTGTTCTCATTCAATTAACTCTATCTTTTTTTTTTCTAAGCAAACAAAATGGCAGTTTACTCAGAGTAAGCCCGTAATAACATATATCGGCTAGAGTTGAACAAACACAGCATTGCTCATGCAACACCTTTTAAAATCAAACAGCTTTTAATGAAAGCAAACACACACACAAATAGCATTTCCCTTTGGAATTTGACTGTTGACAGAAAAATGATAAAAACATAAAAATGGTTTGAATTTATACGGAAGTTAAATAGTTCAGGAAATGTTTTATTAACTGATAGCAGAGGAACAGGGGTTTGGTCTTTGTGTGATACAGCAATGAAAGACTGAAATGTGTGCTGTGTGGCTTTTGTTAAAGTTCTTCCCAACTGCATGAGAATTTCACAAGGTTGTTGAAAACCACATTCTTATCAAGCACTCACAAAAGTAGAATTCTATTTCAATATCTATTTTTTCTTAGTCACATGCAAAATTTTAAAAGGTGAACAAAAAGTTCATATAGTTTTAAAATGTGAAAGTGGTTTTTACTTCTAGTAAACTCTAACAAAAATTCAGAGGAAGTAAAATTGAAACCAGAAATAGATACTTTAGCTCCTTGTGATATTTGTGTTTGATAACTTGGATATATATATATATATATATATATATATATATATATATATATATATATACACATACATATATATGCATATAAATGATATATTTACATATATATATATACATATATATATGAATATGATGTTTTGATAGCCATGTAAAATAAAAATGAAAAGCTATTTTTTCCAAATTAATATTGCACAAGAATATTTTTCATCATTTAGATAAAATTTATAATACACAAATTTCTCAGAAAAAATATTTGAACAGTGTTTGGAAATGCACATCTAAACTGACTTTGCTAATTTTATGAACTTCCAGTTTTGTATTAGTTAATACAACTTAAATACAGACTTAGCAAACACTTGCCTACTGCCATATGACCTGATATAGGAAGTAAGATTAAGGAAGGTTGGAATGGTGTGCCTGGAGACACAAGTAAAGATTTTTCTTTTACTATCTGTATAAAAGTTAGTTTTTTTAATCATAGTTTTTTCTATCTGGAAAATGCATATTCTGAAATGGCTATAAAGGAACTTTTTGATGAATGTATGTAAAGGAGAAGAGAGGGCAGAGTCACCTGAGCAGTTCTGTCTGCCATCTTGGACTTCCCTGCTCTCCACAGAGCTTACTCCTGATGATGATCCACACTCACACCAAGAACACCAAAGAAAGGAACTAACTTAGGCAATTTTCATAAATCTGCCTGTCTTTCTGTAACTTGGAATTTTAATTGGAGCCTTGGTTTGTTTTTCATATCTTATAGAACTTAATTCTTCAACATGAATGACATTTAGAATTAACTCATAGAGTTTCTGAAAGGAATATTCCCTGGATGTCTAATCGCCTTACCTGGTGTGCTATTGCTGTGAAGAAATTGATAGATTTATTTTTTATAACATGTAATCAGATGAGAAAAAGTATTTATACTCTATGTTATGACAAGTTTGCTTCTGATTGGTAAATTCTAAAATATCAGGTCTAAAATGTAAAATGATATAATTGTGTTAGCATGGCATCATTTAGCAGGAAGAATCATTAATAATCCTTAAAGTTAAGGTATGTAATTTAGTGTGATGTGAGAATACATACTGAGAGATAAATACATTTAACACAAAAGAGAGTACAAAAGTACAACTTGGCAATATTAAACAGTTCACAAAATTAGTTCTTGGATAGGATATTATACACTATCAGGAAAATGGTAATTACATGATTAAAGGTGTTTGACATAATGTTCCCCGTGTACATACAGCCACCACACACACATTGACATGAGAGAATTGTCATTTAACAACAGGAACAGCACATTTAAGCTATATTTCAGTGGTACATTGAAATAATCTTTAAGTTTTCATATTGATTTCTTTACAAAAAACTATTTCTGAAATTTCTGAAATAGAGATGGATATTTTCACCACATTGCTATCATTTCTCTCTAGGAAAAGAAAGATCCTAGATTAAATCTCTGAACTCCACTCTGCATCTCTAAACTACTATTTGTCTCAAGTGCACATCTACGGCTCTCCCGTTTGCATATCACTTTCCGTCTTTCTGCCTTAAGGCATTACTTTATAGACACTGGGGCAAGGCAAATAACATTTTATAATTCATTGACCTATAAATATCCTCATTATTGACAGTTACAATGAAATAATTTGTGTCTATGAGAAGTCATAAAATTCCTTGCCACCGTTTAAATGGGTTATAGAATATGGTTCCTGTTTTTGAATGTATATGGTGATGGCAGAAGTTATAACAATCATTTACCTGAAGAGAACTGTTTGAATGTAGTTTATGCAAATTTTGCCACTGGATATCGTACTCAATACATCTCAAGTAATACATTGTGCATTTGGTATTGGTTAGTATAAAAAAGCATATTGATGTGTCATAGACCTATAAAATTGTTACACAAATAAAGGTGTTTCGAGGCAAAAGGCACAAAAAGATCATCTAAATTATTTTCTTCCTTTTATTAACAAGTTTTTGTTACTTGTTCTTGTTTTTTAAATGTTAAATGAAATAAACACAGATAATTTTATAAATTTTGTTATTCCCTTACAAATAGCAAAGAATATAATATATGAATACATGACTAAGAATGGTAGAAGATATGCTAATATAGGATAAGATGAAAATGTATTAGTATATTTAAATAGGTTGAAATCACAAATACAAATAAATGTAATATAATGTCCTTTATGTTTTGTTATGCAATATTTATTAGATAACAATTACTAGACATAAATACAAGGCAGCCATTCTTTTATGTCCTGAGGACTTGCATGTTAGACAAGACGAGAATAGCCTAGAGCTTCATAGAGCTCACGTTCAATAATACATTGTTATCATAAAATTTAGTGCATTTATTATGGTAGGTTATTAAATGTGATACTTTGTTATATATTACATATAATGTAAGTGTTGTAAATTAAGAAGATAAATTAAGTGTTATCTTTTAGATGACATGAAAATATACTGTTACCTCATTTTCATTAACACTTTTGTAAATCTGTTTTGTATACACAATCCATAAATCTTGAACAGCATATATTCTCATTGGAAAAGAAGTAGTCTGAAGCCATTAAAATATGTAATCATGGAATTATACATGTTATATTTACCAAAAATTAGTAAAGAAAGAGAACTAGTAATTTAAAATTTTGCTTTGCTTTTTAAAACATTGTCTATTTAGTCTGTCCGTCACCTGAATTACCTCTGTGGATGCCTGGGAGTGAAGACACAATTTGACATCTCAATGATACTTGGCTGACTTTTGTTTTGGACTTTTGTTATGAGCAGCCTTTTTGTTTTACAGTTCTCTGAAATGTGTTTTCTATCTTATTGACATTCAGGGTCTACTTCAAAGCAATCCAATTTAAACTCCTAACCTAAAAAATATCCAAGGTAGCAAAACATTTCTTAACTTTACATAAGAAATTATCAAATATTTGTCTTTATACAGCCTCCTAAAAATATTGAAAATTTTAAATCAAATGATAATAATTATTTAATAAACTCCTGAAGTGAAACTTCTGTTAAGACATAATCTTTCCAAGTACTCATTTATGAATAACTGTTACATTCATATATATATAAATAACATTTGATTTTAATTCTTATATAAAAGCTCTAAGGGCATTCTACTTTTTTCTTTGATACTAATTTGGATTAGAGTTGTAGGTTTTAGATGAATTAGGAATATGCTGAACGTCCCTCAGAATTGGGAGTTTTTATTGAGTCATGATGGTTTATTACAAATACCACTTTTAATACTGTAAAATGTGGTCTATTTTGGAATTTGTTTCTATCATCTCTAAATGGTATACATTATCTACATTTATAACATCTATGCTAAAGCTGAATTCAAATAGAACAAATAATTATTGTTCACTCAAGTATCAAAGAATTGTAAGTTTTTCTGAAATATCCCGTCTAAAGGCCTTTTTAGACTTGTGTTTACTACAAAAAGTACATGAGATTGGTGTGATAAAACCACAATCAAATAATAATGTAATAAATGCCAGTTTTTAAACACAAATTTAGAGACTATATTTCACTTGATAGATACTTACATTTTGTACTGTGATTTCAGAGCATATGGAGTCTACGACCTATACTCAAGGCCATAGATCTTCAAAGGCAGCACTAGCCATGACACTAAGTACTGAAGTATTCGCAAAGATATACAGGAAAAGTGATTGCTTAATGACAACTTGAAAATGAAAAACTTCTTGCCTAATTAAAAACCTGATAATTAATAGTACCCATATTGAACTCTTCCAGACTTTGTACCCATTTTGAGTTACAAATCAAAATCTAGGTATGTGCTATGATTTTGTACGTGTTCAAAATTAGAGCCAGCTAATGATACATGGTATGTTCACCAATATTTTACCTAAAACCTATGAAAGTATTTCGAGATTATGAGTGAAAACTGAACCTCGATTCAAATATGATCCAAGACATAAGACCAATCATTGAATAATGCTATGGCTTTCCTTATTAAACTTTGATTTCATATTTCCTGAGACAATCATTATCATTTAGAAAGATAATGTTGTCCTTTATTGTTAAATAAAGTGAACAGCAACCAGAAAAAAGAATACATTCACCATAAAAAAAATGCATAGTCTTCATCTACAGAACTATGGGCAAGGAAGAAAAACACTAAACGGGACTTTTACATGCCATTTCATCTATCATGTTGAAGTTCACTGCCTCTGTCATTTCTATCCCAGATATGCCTTATTTTTTTTTAACCAATTATAGTATTCAAACCAAACAACTTTTATAGTATTCAAAAATTATAGTATTAGCAGTAGTCAAAAGTATAATAGTGACTGAGGTCAGGCATGTAAATTTAAGTTTTATTAATCAACTGTAGAAACGTGGAGATTTGGCAAGAACACAAGTCCAATGACTTTATCTACTCTGCATAGAGAAATGACATGGCCCCTAGAGGCTTTAACATATTCCTGTATCCTGCTAGACTGAGCCGGATTAGGCAGGAAACTACTGCTGCTAAGAGAGGTCTGCAAGTGTGTGATTTGCTTTTCATAAACTGTAATTGTGGGAATAAACATAAAAATAAAGGCATTTGTCAAAACATGATGAAAATGGAAGTAAAGGCTATGCTAAACAACAGAAAGTATGTTTGTACTATGTACAATGTATAATGTAAGTATCTATCAAGTGAAATATAGTCTCTAAATTTGTGTTTAAAGACTGGCATTTATTACATTATTATTTTATTGTGGTTTTATCACACCAATCTCATGCCAAAATTTAGCAAACTAATGGCCATTTTTATATTGAAGGGTTTATTTAAAGAAATAACTTCAAACTCAAAATTATGAGGATGTTTGCCCAGGAGGAGCTCAGGGAGAGAGGAATAAAAATAAAATAATCAATTAAAACAATCAAATGTATTAGGACTTGGAACCAAAATAAAAGTATCATATAGAATTAAAAAAAAACAAGTTGTACAAAATTCTCAAAGAACTAATAAATTTAGTTGTAGAAGTAAAAATAATTCAAAATTTAAATTAAATAATATACTGTAATTGAATATAGAAATGTACATGGGAATATGTCTATATTTTCCCTACAAACCTCAGTAGTCGTAAATGGCCCATCATACTCCTTTTTGTTTTTTCTGTTTGGTTTTAGTTTTTTGTATTTTAGAAAGGGTCATACTCCCTAGCCCTGGCTGCCTGGAATCTTCTGTATACCCCTGACTGACATAAGTCTTGTGGTGAAACTCTTGTTTCTGCCTCTCAAGTCCCAGGACTATTTGTAGTAGCCAGAAGCTGGAAACAACCTAGATGTCCCTCAACAGAAGAATGGATACAAAATATGTGGTACATATACACAATTGTAGTCTTTTGGGGAGAAAAGGAGAGAGAGAGAGAGAGAGAGAGAGAGAGAGAGAGAGAGAGAGAGAGAGAGAGAGAGAGAGAGAGAGAGAGGGAGAGAGAGGGAGAGAGAGACAGAGAGACAGAGAGAGAGACAGAGAGAGACAGAGAGAGAACATTAGAGGAGAAGATGGAAGGAAAGCAAAACAGAAGCGTATGGCCTGGAGAAACTGCAAGTTATAAGGGGTCTCATAGATGGGGAAGATGGTAGTGTAGTGGTAGATATGCCCAATTTAGGTGTACAGCTTGTATTCATATTAATTGACTTCTGTTTTCACTGCCGGGTCATATTTGGGTTGGAGATTTACTACAACAAAATGGCGCCAGTACTAAGCAGTGATGAAAAACAATGACTTCATGAAATTCGCAGGCAAATGGGTGGAACTAGAAAATATCATCCTGAGTGAGGTAACCCAATCACAAAAGAACTCATATGGTATGCACCACTGATAAGTGGATACTAACCCAAAAGCTCACAGTGCATGTGATACAACCTATAGACCATATGGAACATCGCAGGAAGGAAGATCAGGGGATGGATGCTTCAGTCCTGCATTGGGAGGGGAACAAGACGATTTGGAAGGAGAGGGGTATAAAGGAGGGAGAAAGGACGAAATAAGAATGGCAATATGAGAATATGGAGGAAAAATGAGAGAGGCACAGAGGGTCAGGAAATCGAATAAAAATAGATAGCAGGGGGATGAGGAACTGAGATAGCCACTGAAGGGTCCCAGGTACCAGAGAAACTTGCAGCTCCCAGGACCCAACTGGGAAGACTTTAGCCATGATGTGCAGAGAAGTGGGAGAGATAGAACCTGTGGGGACCACCTCCAGTAGATAGGCACGGCCCCTGGTCCAAGGATGGAGCCATCCACCCATCTCAAAGCTTTTTGTTTTTGTTGTTGTTGTTGTTGTTGTTGTTGTTGTTGTTGTTTAACCCAGAAATGTTCCTGTACAAAGGAAGATCAGGGACAAAAAAATGGAACAGAAACTGAAGGAACGGCCAACCGGGAAATGGTCCCACCTGGGGATTCATCCTATCTTCAGATACCAAACCCAATACTGTTGCCGTGGTCAACAGACGCTTGCAGAGAGGAACCAAGTATGGCAGTTCCTGGGGAGGTCTAGCCACCAACTGACCAATGTAGAGGTAGATGCTTGGAACCAAACATCAGTCTGAATTCAGGGAACCTGGTGAGGGTGCTGTCAGAAGGACTGGAGGAGCGGATTGTAACCTCACTAGAAGAACAGCATAGGCTGACCTGACCACCCAGTTCTCCCAGAGATTAGACCAGCAACAAAGGTGTGTACCTAAAGGGATCTTTGGCTCCAGATATATGTGTAGCACAGGATGACCTTGCCAGACAGCAACTGGAGGGGAGGCCCTTGATCCTGGGGATGTTTGATGCCCTAGAGTAGGGGGATGCTGGAGGGGTGGGTGAGCACTCTCTTACTGTCAAAAGAGAGGGAGTGGGCAGATGTGGGCTTGAGGAGGGGAGGTGGGGAGGCGGAAGGGTACCGGGAAGTGGGATATCATGAGATGAAGGGTTGGTGGAACCAACGTGATGTATCCTCCAGTCCTTCTGCCAGCTCCCCCTGTTGACCACGGCAGCAGCTAGCATTTAAACAGCCTCTTCAATGATGCCTGACAGACACCAGGAGCTTTAGCTCTTGTCCTGACTTCACTCAGTGATGGAGGGTGACCTGAAGAATGTTAGATGAAATGAGCATTTTCTTCAGTCATGGTATTTGATCCCCCAAATACCCTAAGGATATATATCTAGCGTTTTATGAAACAGAATAGGTTTCTAACAAATTCTTGAGTGAATAAATTATGTTCCCTATTGGAGACACCGGACATGTTTTCTTGCAGTGTTCCTGTGTTAAACATTATTTTTTTATTCTTTTTACAACTTTTTGTGTCCTACCTATCTAAAAAAATACTCTATAATCATATGATACTTACACAGCTATAACAATGAACAAATTAGATGGTACTCAATTTCATAGTAAATTAAGGCTGAAAAATAACTATCTCTAATTGTCTCAGGCCCTAATAATTTCTGACAATATTGTTTCTGATTGTTATTAAAATTCTACAAAAAAAATAGATTTCCCTGTCTGACATTTTGTGTGAAATCTAAATGCAATCCTAAATGTATCCATTGTAGATTTTATCATTTATGTGTTCATGAAAAAAATAATTAAAAACAAGGCCAGGAAAATGGACTAAATAGTCATAAAATCCTTCAAAAATGGGCAATGGAATGGTTGTATTGATTCCTTTAGAGTCAGAGAGTTTCTGTGACTGCAGGTTTGTCATCTTCTGAAGTTGCATTTTCTCTTTTTGGCTGTTAAGGTACTATTTAATGAACCACTTCCGTCATTTTGTCAATACATGCATTCTTGCTTTCTAAAAGAGTTCCCATACTTTCTTAACACTACCTCATTAATGAAATAGAAATGGCTAAAGTGTTTGACAAATTACACTCAGTTATAAAGCACATTTTTTCAAAAGAATACATGCTCTCTTACTCCAGTGATAACACACTTTGTTTGTTTACCTATCCATAGAAACACAAAGGATAAGCATTCTGCTTGGAAACATCAATGCAATGAAACACTGTCATAGAATAATGATCCCTTGTTCCCATATAAATGCCCAGAGAAAACTAATATGTTACCTTTCGAAACAAGAAACATTGATCCACTGGGTATGTCCTATTAAAACAACTTTATATTCTGCCAAGTAGTTGATGTAAATTCAGTTAGCCTGATAGATGTATGTTCTGAAAAATGGCATTGTGCACTACCATACTACTAAAGAGATGAAAACTGATGCATTCCTGTGGTTTATTTCTCAAGAAAGACAGTTGTCAAGAGAAGTTAAGGTTGTTCAAGGTCACAAGGAGATTTAATATTAGCAAAGTAGAAATAGTGCATAAAAGTTTTATTTTACCTTGATTTTTAAGTAAGTCTTTTCCAGTATTAATAAGCATTTAGTTATATACATGTATTTACATGTTTAGGAATATACGCATATTAAAAATAAGTATACATATATAAGTAATAAGAAGTAAGGAAAAAGAGGCCATGAATTTATGAGTGAATGTGGACATTTGGAATGGTTAGTGGAAGGAAAGTGTGAGGATATTATGTAATTATTATAATTTCAAAAAATAAATACATAATATAAAAACAGTATCAAGATAAAAGCTTTACACACTAAAACTTTTCAATCTAATATACTATGGAAGTGTTCCTGAGAAAAACTGGAGCCACATTGCATTCTGAATTATGTATGTTTTATTGAGATTTTTATACATTGTTACACATCAAAACGTAGGTACATAGCATCTGAAAATTTGTAGCCAATAGTTTTTCAAATGAAGGTAAATGCTATTGTAATAAAACATGATGTATTGTCATGTCCAATCTTCATAGTATTTGTAACTTAAACAGCAAAAGAAAAAGAAGGTGAGTGGTGCAGAGGGAGATGTGGGAAATGAGAGATTTATATGCGTAAATAATGTGCATGTAAATCCATTGGCCAGGGCCCAGGAGATCTGTAGGTGCACACTTCGCATGATGAGTAATTGCATAGTCTTTTAAAGAATTTTGTACCTGATCTTGTAACATATGCTGTGACACATGGTGTATCATATCTCCATTTCCTTTTTATTAAGTGACATAGAGGGCTGAGAATGACACACATAGCCATACCATTCCCTCCACTGTTCTCTCTATTGTTGGGAAAAAGTAATGGCTTCTGACATCAGAATATACAAAACTCTATAAGCAATGGAGCCAAGGAAGGAAGTACATTTTATTGAGGTGACGCTCAGTTGTTGGCAGAAATGAATTCACAATCAAGAGTTTTAATATGAAAGTCTTTCAACTGAGCCAGTGGTATTTACATGTTTAGGAATATACGCATATTAAAAATAAGTATGCATATATAAGTAACAAGAAGTAAGGAAAAAGAGGCCATGAATTTATGAGTGAATGTGGACATTTGGAATGGTTAGTGGAAGGAAAGTGTGAGGATATTATGTAATTATTATAATTTCAAAAAATAAATACATAATATAAAAACAGTATCAAGATAAAAGCTTTACACACTAAAACTTTTCAATCTAATATACTATGGAAGTGTTCCTGAGAAAAACTGGAGCCACATTGCATTCTTAGAGACTAAGATAGCTCCATTAATTTGCTCATAGTTTCTTCATTTTTTTTATCTGTGACAACTGGACCTGCACCTATTTCAGGATTTTATGATAGGATTTATATTGTTGTCTATTTACGTTCAGGTAGAAGTTTTTCAGAGAGCCACTATCTCCGTGTAGACACACTGACACTCCTCATGAAGAGAAGACTGGGCAGCTGAACCTGGATGTATTGCACAGTAATCTGTAAGTAGATCAGTACTTATAACTTTCCATAAAATATTAAAAACATTTCTTGTAAATAAATGTATTTATTCCTTAAAATTGCATGCAATAAATTTTGAACATATTTATCTATCACTACCTCATTAATTACTGTGCGAGCCTGTCATTCAATGACATTCCCAAATTCCTGTCTTCTTTCTAGTTGTTATTATTAGTAAACCCTGAGTCCAGTTGGTGCTGTCTTTATGCACATGAGCTTGGGGCCATACACCAGGGCATGGACTTTATGCTCCCTCAGAAGCCATTAAATGACACTGGCTGCTCTGCTCAATGTGAGTTCTCAGGGATTGCTTCCCCAGATCTCCTGGAGTGTGGACTGCCTTGCTCTTGTAGCTGTCTTCTGTATGTAATCATGGATATTGTCACTTGATATATGCAACAATCATGTGATATCCAGAAGTCAGCAAGCCAAAACATACTTATTTCATTGGGATGAAATAAAACTCAAATTTTAGTTGATATTAAGCCAGATTTCAGGCATCTAGGACTCAAAGCTATTTCTCATTGGGAACCTAATGTGAATAAGAAAAGCAGACAACGATTTCACACCTAAAATTGATTTAGTCCTAATTATAAGAAAGGAGACTTTTAAATTATTGGATATTTTATCTGTTTACATTTCAAATGTTATCCCCTTTCCTAGTTTCCTCTACAGAAAACCCCATCCCAACCTCCCTCTCCCTGTTTTGATGAGGGTGCTCACCCACCACCCCTCAATTCCCCCTCCCCACCCTGACATTCCCCTATACTGGAGTATCAAGCCTACAGAGGCCTAAGGGACACTCTTCTCATTGATATCCAACAAGGCCATCCTCTGGTACATATGTGGCTGTACTTTGGTTGGTTGGTTTAGTTCCTGGGAGCACTGGGAGGTCTGGGTGGTTGATATTGTTGATCTTCCTATGGATTGCAAACCTGTTCAGCAGTTCTTTCCCTAACTTCTCCATTGGTGAACCTATGTTCATTTCAATGGATGGCTGTGAACCTCTACTTCTGTATTAGTCGAGCACTGTCAGAATCTCTCTAGAGACAGCTAAATCAGGTTCCTGTCAGCAATCACTTCTTGGCATCCACCCTAGTGTCTGGGTTTGGTGTCTGTATATTGGATGGATTCTCAGGTGAGGCAATCTCTGGATGGCTTTCCATCAGTTTCTACTCCACACTTTGTCTTCATATTCCCTCTCTTGAGTATTTGTTCCCCTTCTAAGAAAGACTGAAGCATCCACACTTTGGTCTTTCTTCTTCTCGAGCTTCATGTGGTCTGTGAATTGTATCTTGGGTATTCCGAGCTTTAGGGCTAATATCCACTTATCAGTGAGTACATACCATGTGTTTTGTGACTGGGTTACCTCACTCAGGATGATATTTTCTAGTTCCATCTATTTGCCTAAGAATTTCATGAAGTCATTGATTTTAATGGCTAAGTAATACTCCATTGTGTAAATGTACTACATTTTCTGTATACATTCTTCATGTTGAAGGACATCTGAGTTCTTTTGCCACAGGCCTGCCATTCTGGGCCTCCCTCAACCTGAGGGAGAAACGGGGTCCTAGTCAGGTCGACAAGGCATCAGCGAAGAAATGATGGCAGAGACTACATATGGAAGTGCAAGATCTGAATGTATTTCTTAAAAATGGCATCAGACTTTTACAGTCATTGCAAGAGAGAAATGAAAAGTCTGGCAGCTCAGCAATTGCGGTACATCTGAGGCCACCTGAATCACACTGGGTCTAAAGTAGCCACCTCTTCTGGACAGGCACTGCACCCCTGAGCCCAAGCGCTCTGGGCCCTGGGGGGCTGCAGATTGCATGAGGCTCGAAGCTTGAATCTGAATGAATGAATCTAAATCTAAGCCCTGGTCCATCTAAGTTCTAGTTCTAAGTGCCCCTGCACAAAGTGAAAACCAGCTTATATGGTATACAGAAAACAGGGCAAATGACAAAAGTCACTTAGGCAGGTGACAGTCACATCAATGTCAGTAAGATCTTGTAGGCTAGGGATGGTTACATCAAGGTCAGTAAGATCAGATATCCAGGTGTGAAACAGGCGGAAGAGCAGTGATGCCCTCCCCGCTGGGGCTATTTTGGTAATCTCATGCTAATTCTCTGGGTCTGCTGGAGGCAAACACCAGGAAGTTCCAATCTAGCAGTTCCTAAAAATGCCCTTAAGTGAGGGAAGCCCTTCGATTATTCTCTGGTATGTAAAATAGTTCTGTCTTCTGTAGGACTGCCCTGAGAATTCTAACTATGTGCCTGACCTCTGTTGCTAACTCTGAGGACATCCTATCTGATAAGGTAGATTCCTTGTGAGAAATTTCAAGCTAAGTACAGCTTGGAAATAAATTAGGATATATAAGAATGTTGTACTGGCCAGGGAACAATGCCCTTTTTTAGCCATTTATGAATCATTTCTTGGGGTACCTTTATGCCTGAATAAGAAGGCGTGTTGACAGTTGGAAAGACTAATCTGGAACATGTCTGAGTTAGGAGATGCCAACCACTGACTGAATACCCAGGAGGCACAAACTCCCTTTGACCCTTTGAAGTCATAACACCTCTTGTCCGCGATCAGGCTTTTACCTCCGATATTGTAACTGGAGTAGACGAGTGGGCGTGGCATTCTTTCCAGCTTCTGGTTACTATAAATAAGGCTGCTATGAACATAGTAGAGCATGTGTACTTGTTATATGTTGGAGCATCTTTTGGGTATATGCCCAGGAGTGGTCCTCAGGTAGTACTATGTCCAATTTGATGAGGAACAGCCAGACTGATTTCCAGAGTGCATGTAACCAGCTTGCATTCCCACCAGCAAAGAAGGAGTGTTCCTCTTTCTCCATATCCTTCCCAACATCTACTGTCACCTGAGTTTTTGATCTTAGCCAATCTGACTGGTGTGAGGTGGAATCTCAGGGTTGTTTTGATTTGCATTTTCTGATGATTATGGATGATAAACATTTCTTTAGGGGTTTCTCAGCCATTCGGTATTCCTCAGTTGAGAATACTTTGTTTAGCTCTGTACTCCATTTTTTCACGTTTTTTATTAGATATTTTCTTTATTTACATATCAAATGTTATCCGTTTTCCTCATTTCCCCTCCAAAAGCCCCCTATCCCATCCCCTATCCCCCTGTTCACCAACCCACCCACTCCCACCTCCCTGCCCTATAATTCCCCTACACTAGGGCATAGAGCCTTCACAGGACCAAGGGCCTCTCCTCCCATTGATGTCCAACAAGGCCATCTTCTGCTACATATGCAGCTGGAGACATGGGTCCTTCCATGTGTGCTCTTTGGTTGGTAGTTTAGTCCATGAGAGCACTGGGGGTACTCGTTGGTTCATAATGTTGTTCCTCCTATGGGGCTGCAAACCCTTCAGCTCCTTGGGTCCTTTCTCTAGCTCCTCCATTGGAGACCCTGTGCTCAGTCCAATGGATGGCTGTGAGCATCCACCACTGTATCTGCCAAGCACTGGCAGAGCCTCTCTAGAGACAGGTATATCAGACTCCCGTCAGAAAACACTTATTGGCATCCACAATAGTGTCTGGGTTTGGTAACTGTATATGGGATGGTTCCCCAGGTTGTAACCTATTTTTAATAGTTCTCTGGAATCTAACTTCTTGAGTTCTAATGAGAAAGTGTGACACATATATGTCCAGGTTAACAATAACTGGAAAAGCAGAATTCTTGAATGTATTTTCTTAAATATAGAAGTAACTATGTATTTCCCTAGATTTTATATTGACACTAGACATTGACTTAGAGATACAAAATTATCTATCTCCAAATTATCCCTGTGCAAGTACTATTGGTTGTTAGTTAGCAGCGGCCTGCCAAGAACCACAGTTCTATTTATTCATGTCATTAAGAACATAATAAAGAGCAAACTGCTGCTCATTTTGCCCCATTTTGATTTAATTATCACTTTTTTTTCACTTTTCTCTTGATTTGATGCTTTATGCTTGGACATGGTGCATATTTCTGTCTCAAATACAAAAACAAAAAAGAAATAACAATACTACTTTGGGCTTATTACTTAGGACCATTATCTACCTTCTGCACTTTTCCTCAGTACAATTTCCTCAAAAATCTTGAAAGCCAGAAATTTACCCCATGATAGAATATTATTCTGAGAATTTTCACAAGTATATAAAATGCTTGACCAACCAAAGCATTAATTGGAATCTTTTCAGTTCACACATCAAAATAAATTTTTAGTTTAGTGTTTCATAGCCCAAGGATAATTTTTAAAATAATTTTTAATTTTTATTTTTCTGCCTACTGATGTTTTCATTCTTTTCAACAGGACATATTTTCTCTAAATCAACCTACCATCTTAAATGCATTAGTGTAGATATATTTCCTTTCACACCTATTTTTAGTGACTTTGGCTCAGTAGAAAAAAATCAATTAAGATATACTTAAATACTCTAATTTAGGATCAAAAATTACAATAAGTAGGACTAACACTTTCTTGATTATATTTCTAAAGGAAAAGTGAAATGAGGATATATATTGGCACTTTTAACTGAATTAATCAATACCATTCCAAATCATTCTGCTTTATTTTAAAGTGCCTTTGTTTAAGAAAATCTATAGTGATTAATTTATGAACTCCTAGAGCCATTTAATATCATTGTTTAACCTTTGAAATGTTTCATAATATTAAAAGCTTGAGGAGTACTATAATCTCAGAATTAGTAACTTCCATTCAAGTTGTGGAAGTATGTTTAAAATGACTTTCATCTTTTGTTCTTCCTCTCAATAATATTTCTTCATGGATCTCTTTCTATATGTCTGTATTTCTGCTGTCACAAGACAAAGTATAAAACAGTTACATATGTGAATGCAAGCCTGGATTTGTGGGGTTTGCCTAGAGTTAGTTAAATATGTATTTTCTGCAGTAAGAAAATTTTATTTATTTATTTATTTAGTTATTCATTTATTCATTTATTTTTATTAGGTGTTTTCTTTATTTACATTGCAAATTTTATGTTCTCTGAAGACCCCCCTCTCCCATCCTCTCTCTACCTGCTCACTAACCCACCTGCTCCTGCTTCCCTGTCCAGGCATTTCCTACACTGGGGCATTGAGCCTTCATGGGACCAAGGGCCTGTCCTCTCACCAATGTCCCACAAGGCCATCCTCTGCTACATATGTGACTGGAGCCATGGGTTCCTCTATGTGTAATCTTTGGTTGGTTGTTTAGACCCTGGGAGCTCTGGGGGTGCTGTTTGGTTCTTATTGATGTTTCTCCTACAGTGTTGAGGCTCTGCCAGCACCTGACTAATACAGAAGTGGATGGTCACAGCCATCCATTGGCCTGAGCACAAAGTCCCCCATATAGGAAATTTTTAATGATAATACATATAGGAAGAATTTAGTTTTTCTCAACAACAACAAAACATCTAAGTTATTCTGTTAGTAACTGCATGGTTACAGAATATTAAAGATAGAGAATACATGTTCCATCAAGAAACATTGACTTAGTTCGACACACATGTGTAGTACACAGGTGCACACAATGAATTTAGGAAGTGATAGCATTTATTAAATGCATTTTGTTACCTGCACATAATATGATTGTATTGTTTTCTAGCAGCAAGTTCATCCATCAAATGATGACAAATTATCAACATGACATGAACAATATGAATTTTTCTGTGTATGTTCATGTATATATATACATGTGCATATAGAAGCCAGAGATTAACCTGAGATGTCTTCCCAAATTTCTCTGCAATGTGTTGAAACAGGGCCTCTCACTGAACCTGAAGCTCATCAATGTTGCTGGATTGGGTAGTGGGAAAGACTCAGTCTCCCCAGTATCTCAACTTCCTTCATGCTGGGGTTATGGGCACATAAGGTTTTCACACAGGTGCTTGGGTGAAATGCAGGTTTCCCATATAAGGCATGGCTCCCTTTTGAAGTGGGTCTAAAGTCCGATTTATCAAGTTCTGGGGAAAACGGCCACCGTATGCGCACCACTACTTGTACCATTAGGGATACCCTCATTCACTATTGGTGGGATTGAAAACTTGTGCAGTCACTATGGAAATTGGGGTGGAAAATTTTGCCAAAGCTAAAGAATAACTCTACAATATGACCCAGCTATTCCACTCTTTGGCATATGCCCTGAGTGAGTTTACTCTGACCAAGGAAGACAAATAAGATATATAAGTGCACCTATTTGTAAGTGCATATTTACTATAAAGTGAGGGATAATCACAGAGCACAGAGCCAGAGAGCTCAATCTGGGGATTCATGGATACATATGGGAAAGGAAAATGGAACAGATATTGTGAAATAGAGAGTGGGTAGACTGTAGGTAGGTAAGGATGGGTACAGGAAGGATCTAGTAAAGAGAAGATGGACAGAAACACTACTGGAATTGACAACTGTAATTGGCTGACAATTTGGGGGTAAGGTATAAAATTAGTGCAATAGAAAAATCCCAGTAATCTATTGGGGTGATCTTTTCTAAGAGCCATAAGGATGGAGATACAGTGCCTGAACCATCCTTCTCCTATAATCAAGTAAAAGTTCTTATGGATAGTTTGTGACACCAACCCAGCCACAAAACTTTCGACCTAGAATTTGTCTTACAAGCTCAACGTGCCAGGATTGAGGATACATGTGGCACAGAAATTGTAGGAGTAGCTAGGCAGTGACTGGTCTAGCTTGAGACTCATGAAATCAAAGGGGTCCCCTCATCCCCCAACACTTCTTCAAGGATCAGAAACCATATGCAAGAGGGCCCAGAGACCTAGGATAGAACAAAACATGATTGGCAATTTTTCTTCAATGAAATGATACCTAGAGAACTGATTCCTAATGACATTGTATGAATGACTACATTCATAGTTTGGTGCATAACACAATTGTCATTAGAAGCTCCATACAGCAATTGATCGAAATAAATGCAGAGCCCCAGGGCCAAACGTTAGGGAGAGGTCAGGATATCTTGGCAAAGAGTGAGGAAGGATTGTAAGAGTCAGAGCTGCCATGGATACTACAAGAAAACACAGAATCACCACACTTGGACTCATATGGACTCACTGAGATGGACTTGACATCCATGGAGCCTCTATGAGTTTAACTTAGGACCTCTGCTTATGTGTGATAGTTGTGGAGCTTGACGTTTGGGGGACTCCTACAGGGGGAGCAGGGACTGTTTCTGATGCTTTTGTCTGCTTTGGGGACCTTTAACCTCTCACTGAGTTGTCTTGTCCAGCCTTAACATGAAGGGAAGTGCCTAATCTATGACAACTTGATATGCACTGTTTATCAAGGAGGTCTTTTTATGAAGGGACACAGAAGAGAAATGATGAGGACAAAGAAGGGGGGGTTGTGGACTTTGGGGCAGGGAGTAAAGGAGGCAGGGAAACTGTAGTTGATATGTAACTTATGAGAAAATAAATTGATAATAAAAAAGAGATTCTGCCTGATAGATCTGAGGTACAGCAGTTTAGAACTGCAAGAAAAGGAAGTCTTTTCTCTGTGATCACCCTAAAGTGCAATTCATCTCGGATTAAATCTATTATGTTGAGTCACTCAACGCTCTAGCTTGGAAACTCTGATTTTTCTTATTTAGATGTAATTGATTTCACAACTGAATATTAAAATTTGCCGAATACCTTCAAACATATTTAAGAGAATTTAAATTGTGTAAGTCTGTTTGGACAAATATTGTTGAGAGGAGAATCTGTGGTATACTTTAATTACTGTTGTAGAATCAACTCATACAATTGTCTCTCTCTCTCTCTCTCTCTCTGTCTGTCTGTCTATCTCTCTCTCTCTCTCTCTCTCTCACACACACACACACACATACACACACACACACACACACACACAGAGAGAGAGAGAGAGAGAGAGAGAGAGAGAGAGAGGCTTTACTTCATCCTATAACCTACCATTCTGAAAACATGTTCTGTTGGAGAAAGACAAATTTCCCTGTAAATTTTGAATAGGTTTTGAGAAAATAGGGTACTACGGTTTGTGCCTTAGCATTAAAAATGTTAGGGGTTAGGTGAGGAGACAGGAGTGGTTGCAAATATGCTCTACTATACAAAGACATTACTCATGAAGCTGGAACTGACACTCCATAACTGAAAATGACAAAACCTAGGAAATGAGAGAAAATGTTTTCAATTATTATGTAAAATATTTACATAACTTACATTACTAAAATTATAAAGAAAATTAGGTATATTTAATATAAGTACTCCTGTTAGAACACTTGCCAGTATCCCTAGTGCACTGTTAAAACATTTATAAAATTCAGGGGGAATGGTGCTTTAAATATCAAAAAATTATCTTGAGTTTAAAAATGTATTTCCCTTAGCTTCAGAGATATATAAATTTCCTCTGGCTTTGCTCATTGTGCATATTAAACACTGGCTGAGAATATTCCTTAGTTGATAGTCTGTTCTTCCTGAAATGTTGCCCCTAGAGAAATTCCTAATGACAACCAATCCTCAAAGCACTTTATTACAACTGCTTATCAATTAATTAATGAACAGAGGGATATCTTTAATGAAGCTTCTCACCTTTTTGGGAAGGCCAAATTAAAATCAGAAATCCCCTCTAGTGTGAAATAACAATTTTCCACTTTAAGCTAAATGATGTTATCAAAACCAAAGTACCAACTGATATGTTCCTGTTTAACTTTGCACTCTCCCAGTGTCCATCACTTCCAAAATGACAGCACCACGTGCATAGCATTGGTCTGCATGCTCTTCAAGCCGTTCACTAGGCACAAAGGACAAACTGTAGCAACATTGCTTTGTGTTAGCTACTTCTCAATAGCAAAGAGATACAAGCAATATTAACAAACTAATTAGAAACAAAAATGAAAATTTAGTTTAACCTCCAGAGTTATTGAGAGGTTAGCACTTTGTCAGGATGAAATTACAAATACAAAATCATAGAGGAATGCCTGTCCAAATGCTGAACAACCTTTTGAGTTAAATATATCTTCTAGCTTGACATATCTTTGGTTTTATTATTGACACAGTCCATTTTCTATGCAGGATACCAATTGATAAATCAATCAGAAATTTTAATTCAGGATACTTTAGGATTCAAACACTTTTGTTAAGTGTATACAAGTAGTGGTAACAAAGTTAAGGATATGTTTCCTGGTATCTTACTTTAACAGACAAATCTAATTTGTCTTAACTGGTACGGTTTTGAAGATTCAACACATGCAATTTACTTTCAGCTACAAATTAAACTTATTTCAAAGAGTTCTGTATCTTTAAATTAGGTAACACTTTGTGTTTTATGTTGCCTAAAAAAAATATTTCTTAGAGATGCTCACATGAATCTTTTACAGTTCTATTCTTATCATGAGTTCATTGACTCTGGCTCATGTCATTATGAGGATGAACTGGTGGGATTCTAGTTTCTCCAACGTTTCCCAAGACCAGCTTAGTTTTGTTCACAGCTAAATTCACATGATAAATGACCAGGCTGAAGCTGGGTATGGACTTGGAGTGTTCCCACCTCTCACACTGTGCTGTGTGTATGTGTCTTAAAAAGAGGAATTTAAGGCTTCCTTTGACTTCCTCTTTACTCACGCATCCTGTCACCACCACAGTGCCAACATTATTTGCTGATAATCACTATAGGGTGAGTTGCCTACAAAATGAGTGGTGTAATCTTATTTTCATAGGTTCTGGATAAGTTTTGCTCCTAAATATCTGAAGTAGATGTATAATAACCTTCATTATATTAATTTTGAAAAAAGTATGTGTGTTCAATAATCCCATTTTACTAGAGAGGAAAATACTGTTATTAACATTCATATTAACACATATTTTTGTAGTTCTGTGATTAAATTGCAATCACCACCATATATGCCTTTTCTCTAAATGTGCAAGCTATCATTTTTTCTGTGACTAGTGAGGTATTACAGGGCCATGAATATTGTGTAGGAAAGAGAAAATGCTATAAAGTTAAAATAAGCAGTCAAACATGTTTTGTTTATTTTATTGGTTATTTTATTTATTTACATTACAAATGTTGTCACTCTTCCTGGTTTCCTCTCCGCAAACTCCCTATCCCATACCCTCTCGCTTTTTCCTCTATGAGGGTGTTCTGCCACCCACCCACCCCCTCCTGTCTCAGCACCCTAGCATTTCACTATACTGGGGCATCAAACCTCCACAGGACTAAATGCGTCTCCTCCCATTGATGCCAGATAAGGCCATCCTCTGCTTTGTATGCAGCTGGAAATATGTTTTTGAAGAACAGAAAAGTGAAAATGATAAGTAAATATGTTCTTTGACATTTCCATACACATCTACTCACAATGCCTTCTGAAGAAGGAAAGACGCCCGCTCCTTTTCCTACTTCCCTCCCACCCTCTCCACGCACTCCCCTCCCTACATGTCTCATTTGCTTGTCTTGGAATTTTGCTTTGTGATGCTCAATAAGTTTGCCCAGAAACATGTTTTGTCTTCAGGTTTAAAACTCCCTGGTGGAGCAGGGTGGGCACACCTGTAGTTACTCACCTGACTGCATCCATTATTCTCATACAGTTTAACATGTGAAAGCTACATATTAATACAGCTTTCTGTCAGAGCTGTCCTGTGCCTCATGCTGTGGAAATTTGGAATATTCAAATAATGGCAATATACACCAACTTAATATAAAATTCAGAGACAGATGGGACATGTGAAGATAAAATAACAAAATCAGAAAAATCTTATAGATATTTTTCACAAAGAATTTTCTGCAGAGTAAATTTACCAACATCACCACCGTCATAATCACCGGTTTTAATACAGAGTCTGTCTCACTACAAAAACCAGGAGTTCTTTAACAGATCCTCCTCCCTTAGCCTCTTAAATGCTGAGACTATAGGAATGACTTACATTGAGAGAAAATTGTTATTATTCGGGAAATCACATATCTCCTTTTGAAAAGTTCTTTTCTTTTTTTCCATAGGTTGCTTTCAGAATTCCATGGCAGTTATATATTTATGAATAAAATGTATATATGGTGCTAGTTCCCTTTCCTCTAACTCGTAAGTTTGATTTTGTGGCATGCAGAGGACACACATTAAATACTGATGTTGGGTATGAAAATATTTATTTGAGCCTTTTCTTTAAGTTAGTGGCATTTCAATATAACATTTAGACCCTATTCTTGATAATAACTGTAACATTTCCATTCAATTAATTGATTCTAAATTACGAAAATGTCTCCATTGAAATACATTGGGTTTAGTAGACTCATTCCTATTGGCATAAGCAGAATCTGTACATAGAACCAGTAGTTAGAGGCCTTTGCAATCAGTCCATCTAAGCTGATTGCTTCATTGGAATATAGTCCTCAAATAGAGGACAAAGCATTTGATCTTAGCCAAAAGGCCACGAACAAAAGCTATTTTAATTTATTGCAATTAAAATGAATGGGATTCAATCTAACACATTTATGAGGATGTGATAACTATCAAGTCACATCCATTTCAGTGGGGTGTGTTAGTCATTCAATTCTATTCATTTCCATGGGGATCCATTATTTATTGAATCACATTTATTTAAATGGGGATTCATTAGCTAAAAAATCTAATTAGTTTCCATGTGCATGCATTAGCTATCATGTCATCCTTCCTTTCAAAGACAATTCTCTAGTTATCAAATCCCATGCATTTATGTTTGGTTTGTATTCTAGAGTTTGAAAAAGCTGTTATTCTTAATTAAATGGTCACAATAAACTGCTATTGCTACTATACTATTGCATATGTAAGGGTGTTTTCTAAATATTGAAAGACTTGATCATCTCAATTTTCAATAGCTATGTTAAATTATATCTAAAATATGTAAAATATTTTATTTAAAATATGTCTAGAAGACAAGTATAAACGTTAAAGTATAAGCACAGTATTATGCTATGATTTTCCAAAGGCTTGGTGATGGGATTTTAAATGATTAGAAATAAGTTCAGTGTGCTGATAGAGCCTTACATGAGGTGTTCAGACTTAGGAGTTATGGACAGTTAGCTGATGTTACATAAGATTGTGTATGTCATTAGAAGCATAAGTGAAGAGATTCCACTGTCCCAATTTTAGACATTATTCCAAATTCTTAGTTACTTAAAAAAATCCATGCTAAGAAACCAGAACATTGTATGCCAAACATCATAGCACATATCAAATAAATCACTAGTTAGTATAAATTACTTTATAATAAGTAAGGCAAAACTCATATTACTTGAGGCCACGTACCACCTTCTCAAATTGTCTTAATTAATTTCTAATATAGGAGAACAATGATATCTTTTCTCTTAAGTAGATTACTCTTATGTTCCAAAGTAATTTAATCCACAGCAGTTTATGAAAAAATAATAATCAAAGTATGATGTGAAATGTGTTACATGAGGAATATCTTCCTCTTCTGCTGCCACAACAGTCCCACAGAATCACAATGTTTATTATACTGAAGTAGCTGTGGACATTTGATCTTATCTTAAACCTTACATTACATTATCAGTAGTGATAACCAAGAACACCTAGTTTCACCCGGTTTATGCTTCAAAGATAGTTTTAAGGAGAGTAATTTTTTGAGGCAGAGAGAGAGAAAGACAGAGACAGAGACAGAGATAGAGACAGAGAGACTGATTAAATAGACTCTAGGTGGTTTGGAGCTTAGTATATAAACCAGGCTGACCTTAAACATGCCTCTGATTAAAAGTATAATTCTGATTAATGCTCAGAAGTGATGTTTTAATGTGAATAAAGTAGGAGCTGGGTTTGTGCAACTTTATATGGCAGTAAACATAATTTTGTTTACAGGCTACTACATATTTCAGACTCATTTTGTACTTTAATTTTTTCATAATCGTTATCAGTGTATTTCTTTATAAGCACTGTGGAATGCTTCTATTATATATTCATAGCTACATGTTAAAAGAGAAGTGGAAATAACAAAAGCATGAATATATTAACATGAAATAGTCAATATGCCTAAAATTATAATATACCTGCACTAATTTTTACCTCTGAGGTGTTTAATATATTCTGATAAACAGTAATCTTAGATATAACAAGAAGAATGAAAGTTATATTACATATGTTGGAAGAAGTGCATAACACAATCCTCATCATTTCCTACTGCAATGCTGGTTTACATATTCATTTTAATATCTACTAAAATATATAATGCTTGTATAGCTATATCAAGTATTTAACATAAATTATCTGATTTTCACTAATTTGTTAAAGAATAAAAAATAAATTTGAAAGTTTATTTTTCTTTCAATAATGTATTATGCAAAGAAAGTTAAGATTACATACTTTAATAAAAATGTTATCAATCAGAGAAATTACTCATTTGTTCAGCGATCTTATTTTTATATGCTTATTTATACTTATAATGACTTGTAAGTGAAGGCAGGCAAATGCCCTAATCCTTAGGGTTTTCAGTAAATTCTATTCTACAGTTACTGAGAAACTTAGACCTTATATTCTCTTAGACATACATCTTAACACATAGTTGCAAATTTCATGTCAAGAAAATCTGAAAGAGCTGGAAATGGGTTGAGTTGCCTTTTAAACCTGAGCTAATTAACATGTGAATTATTTATTTTTCTAGCAGCTATGCCACAGTACCTAGCAAGGCATTTTAAGCACAGGGCTTTCAAGGGTCTGCATCAGGTCCTCTCTGCATGTTGTGGTTGTTAGCTTGGTGTTTTTGTGAGAGTCCTAACAGGGGAAGCAAATGTATCTCAGATTTTTCCTCCAGATCTTGAGACTCATTTTGTCCTACTTGGTTGCCTTGTCCAGCTTCAATATGTGGACTTTTGTGTCTTGTTTTGTCCTATTGGAATACAGTCTCTTGTTGGGCTGCTCTTTTCTTAAGAGGAAACAGAGAGAGGAGGATATGGAATAGAGGGGAGGAAGTTAGGAGGAGTGGAGAGAGGGAGAACTGGTCATGATGTATTGAATGAGATAGAATCTATTTTCAGTCTAAAAAACTATAAATTCAGGATATGGGCCATCCTATGGCAGTATGGTGAGAGGACTGGGAAACAGTTGCATTGTGGTTACATCCTGAAACTGAGAGCTGAATGTTTGCACTCAGCTCAGTTCCCTCCATCAGTCCCTTCTTTCACTCTTCCTTTTTATTCAGTCAGGGTACCATGGGATGTTGCCACCTATATTCAGAGTGGGTCGTCTCTGATCAGTTAATCCTTCCTGGAAAGAATTTTCTGCACCCACTAGGAGATGTGTTTCCATGATCTTTCTAAATTCTATTAAATAGACATTGATAAATAACCATCAGTGTCCAAAGACCGTGAGTTTCCTTGTGCTGTGAAGATCATGGAGAGCCTAGATATCCACAACCTAAGAAATTCTGCAGCTAGAGTCAAATGTGTCACTGTTGAAGAACATCAATAATACAGGAAAACAATGATAGTCTTAGTCTAAAACGTATGAAGAAATAAGCTCCCTGGTGGATGGACAGTTTATATCAGAATGTTTGCTGGATAGAAATAAAAAAATAAAAGCTAAATTTTGAAAAAAGGACAATTTTCAAAGCAGCTGGAGTGAATCATCATAATTAGAGCTGAAGCCAATTATCTAATTCACCTAATATGGTCTCACATATGATTTCCACGTGGAGGTTATATAAAATGTGACTTCAAGAAAACTACTAAGAGTCTTGTGACCTCAGTTTCTTCAATGCACAGAACTGTTCTTCGAATGAGTATTGTGCACACCCCAAGTGTACTATATGGGATAATCTTACTTATACATAAGTCTCTAAGGAAAATACAAGTTTTGCCACATGTATTTTGTATGAGGTTTGTCCTTGTGATTGAACACCTTCCTCATGTTACCCTTCTTAATCCTCAGAGTATAAATTGTCTGATGCTCTAAATAAAGTTGGCTATTGAATGAGAAAAAAAATGAGAATCATTATTTTATTGGAACAACATAGAATTTTAGAGATGATCTGCAATGCTACTGCAAGTTAATTCATTATGAGGTATATACATTGAGTCCCAATATCATTGGTTTATGAAGTAATTCACTCTAAAGGTTATACCCAACTGTCTCAGTCAGGGTTTCTACTCCTGCACCAACATCATGACCAAGAAGCAAGTTGGGGAGGAAAGGGGTTTTTCAGCTTACTTCCACATTGCTGTTCATCACCAAAGGAAGTCAGGACTGGAACTCAAGCAGGTCAGGAAGCAGGAGCTGATGGAGAAGACATGGAGGGATATTCTTTAGTGGCTTGCATCACCTGGCTTGCTCAGCCTGCTCTCTTATAGAACCCAAGACTTACAGCCCAGGGATTACACCACCCACAAGGGGCCCTTCCCTACTTGATCGCTAATTGAGAAAATGCCCCACAGCTGGGTCTCATGGAGGCACTTCTCCAACTGAAGCTCCCTTCTGTGTGATAACTCCAACCCATGTCAAGTTGGCACACAAAACTACTCAGTACACCAACTAAGGAAAAATAATTAAATATTTTACTTGAGTTTTCTTCAGATAGTTATATGAGTGTCAAACAAGATATTCTCTTATATCTAATATTATTAACTTAAAATTTTAATATTCATTTATTTGAGCCATTGAACTTTAATTTATTTCAAAAGTGGTTCTAGAGAGCCATTCTAGGTATACTAACCTTAATATTCTTGATCAGCATTACAAAAGCAAAAAAGTCTCATCTTGAGATAAACCTAAATCTTTAATGTTTTTAGACCATTTTTTTTAATCCTTTGAGAGAGTGTGTCTCTTTGTAGCTTTGGCTGTCCTGGAACTATATGTGTAGATCAGGCTGACCTCAGATTTGCAGAGATCTCCCTCCCTCTGCCTCCTGAAGACTGGGATTAAAGGTCTGAAACACTATACCTGACTTAGATCATCTACCTATAATAAATTTAAAATATTAACAAATTTGGTACCAGTTGATACATAAGTCATACACCAAGTACGTGCTTCTGAACCAAGAAATTATATATGTATATATTTGACTTCATAACTGTCCATTTGAAGTGCAAACATTAACAATGATAGAGAGCTACTACTCTAACCCTCTCTGAAGTTAAGAATCTCCACTGGATATTCAGTAAATTGCACAACAGATGGCAAAATCACATTAAACATCTTTTCTCACTGTGTATTCTAGTACTGTGCTGCTAGGTTTCCTCAGCCCCTCAAAAATTGCCATCTATCTCTTAATATATTTGAGTTTAGTATCTCTCATTTCTATTGAAATGTAGATTCTTCACTCATAGAGTACATCACAAATACAGTTTCCACTTTCTCCTTTCCCAGTTCTCTCTCCTACCCCTTCTAGCCTGCAGATCTACTCCCTACCATTTCCCTTTAGAAAGAAACCAGGCTCTAAGAGAGTACAGACACAACAAAACAAGAAACAGTGAGACAGGGTGATTTTTGCCTAGTCTCTCTCCTCTTGCAAATAAGGTTTTCATTTTTCTACTTTTTATTGGTTATTTTATTTAATTACATTTCAAATGTTATCCCCCTTATCAATTTCCCCTCCACAAAGCCCCTGTCCTCCCTTCTTCTATGAGGGTGCTCCCTCACCCTCCCATCCACCCACTCCTGCTCAGCACCCTAGCATTCCACTACACTGGGCCTTAAAGCCTCCTCAGAACAAAGGAACTCGCTTTCTATTGATGCCAGATAAGGCAATCCTCTTCTACATATGAAGCTGCAGCCATGCTTTCCTCCATGTGTACTCTTTGGTTAATGGTTTAGTCCCTGGGAACTTTGGGGGATCTGGTTGGTTCACATTGTTGTTTTTATTCTAGGGGGTTGCAACCCCCTTCAGCTCCTTCAGTCCTTTCTATAACTCCTCTATTGGAGTCCCTATGCTCAGTCTAGTGGTTGTCTGTGTGACTCCTCATCTGTATTGGTCAATCTTGGACATTCTTTTCTACTCAATGCCATGGACTTTCTTTGAAAATATTTTAATCAGAATCATTTAATATGTTTTTGGTAGGTTTCTTTGCTTGGTATCTATCTTGTATGCTTCTTGAAGTCCAATAGAAGTTATAGTCTTGTCTCTTATGGATCTGCTGAAGAGAGAGCCTTAGAATAAAATGACCAAATTTTTGACATCTTGAGACTGATCCAGTGGAATCCACATGATAGAATTTAAATCATGTAGACGTTGTAGAAGGAGATAGAAACCATTGTGGTGTATCAAATGTTAGAGATTCACTGACTTTTAACTTCCCTTTGAGGCACAGAAATGCCTGAATTATACAGCATTTCCTTTTTCTGTACACACCTGGGCAGTAACAAAAGACAATCTTAGGACTGAATGCAGCTTAGTATCTGAGACTTTGAGGCAAACCAAATTTTACAATTCGAGGGCAATTAAAAAAATTGCTTTACTGTGAATATACAGAGGTAGAACACATCAGCCATATTTACACTCAGGAGCAAGCCCTTGTTCTTTGGCACATATCAGGAATTAGAAAATGACAGACCAAGTATGAAAGTTCTAAGAATGGAGTTGAAGCTGACTCAAAATTAAAGTGATGTTTTTATTTTAAAGATTTTGACTTTTAGATGTTCAAATATTTATATATCTAGGTATGAGTATCTGTGTTTGTTCTTATGTATGCCGTAGACACAAAGCCCAGGAGATGGTATTGGACCCCTGGAAATGAAGATCCAAACTCTGATCCTTCACAAGAACAGTTGATGTTATTGATTGCTGAGATATACCTCTAGCCTATTAAACATAAACACTCTCATACTACCTGTTTTGTGCACATGTTTATATATATATATATGTATATATACATATATATATACACACATATATATATACACACATATATATATGTGTGTATATACATATATACACACATATATATGCACACCTATATATATATATCTGTATACAGATACATATCTATATGTATACAAATGCATATATGTCTGTGTATATATATATCTGAATACATATATATCTGTATATATATGTATATATACATATATCTGACAATTGATCTCTCCAATTTCTGTCAAACCAATGGTTGTTATTGTTTCATATGTGTCTCACAAGCCAGGATCTTTTCTATTCTCCATGACATAAGAAACTGAAAGAGTTTTAGCATGAAAAAAATCAGTCTACTTTAGTAATTAATCATTAATTACTTTTTCTAGTCTCCTGTTTTAGCTCCCATTTCACACAGCTGACTGGCCAGTGGGAATTTGCACTATATTTTTGTAAAGTAGAAGCAACCAGGTTCATTATTTGTACATAAAGGCAACTTAATCTTCCACTTTGTGGTGAGTGGACATGTGGGGGTGTGGCATAGTGTTTGTGTGTTTGTGTGTGTGTGTGTGTTTGTGTGTGTGGGGGGGGGTCTGTGTAAGTGTACTATCACTCAACTTCTGGTCTTTTCGTCTGTTGTTGCCCATCTTATTTTTGAGGCAGTGTTTCTCACTGAACATGAAGCTCATCAAGTTTACAGACTGCTTGGCGTGCAAGCATTCATGTGCTTTTCTCTGTTTTCCCAGCACTGGGGTAGCATGTGTGCCACCGGGGCAGTTTTTATGGGAATTGTTAGAACCTAAACTCAGTTTCTTATGTTTTTGTGGCAAATGATTTACTACTAACTTAGCCATCTCAGGACCTAATAAAATCTCTTCTGGTTTTGTCTTTTACACATGTTTCCAAAAACTTGGGTCAAACCTTAATACATAAATAAATAACTAAAATTCTATAAAGCAAAGTGTAATGTCAGTAAAATAGCTAGCTAAGTTTTCAAAATCTATAGAAATATAATACTGAATTTAAACTTATATTTCATGTATTTAATTCCAAATTTATATATATATATATATATATATATATATATATATATATATCATATTATTTAATTCCCAAGTATTAGTATCTATATTTTAGAAAAAAACTTGAATTTTATTTCTAAAAAGTCCCAAAGATTAAATGTTATTGTAGATTTAATCCTTCAAGTGCACGGTAAATGTCTAATCTTGTCCTTTCCCTTATGTGAAATTCCCTTTATCAAATTCAACATTTCTGTCTACAGAAAGCCATTGACCTTATGGCCTGGAAAAACACATTGTCTCATGCATCTTTGAAATCATAATCAGAGCAGTCCAATTTGCATTTATTCTTTCCAATGCATCTCAGCCAAAATATATAACTGCAATGTGAGAATTTATCACAAGTTTAAGAACATTGTATGTGAGCACCATTCTATTTCATCTTCTATATGCTAGGTCCTTGTTTTTGAATGGCTATTTATGTCCCATGTAGATCTTAGACAGCCTTCACTCTGCTTTGGTGTTTTCTTTATCACTAGAACTGGCTCATTAGGTGGAATTAGAGTTCACATTTATAACAATACATCTCCTTCAATAACCAAGAGCAACCTCTAGATGATGAGGTATACCTTTTAGTAAATACCTATTTGCAGAAAAAAACAAGTCAAATGTTATATTTTATAATAAGAAATTAAGATGAGTGCTAAGAAAATAAGTAAATGACTAATATTACAGTTCAAACTAACTGCCAGAAACAGGCTTAAGACACTAAATTGTTACCATCAGCAAGATGAATAAGCTCAACCTCTATCCTACGAGGTAATGATAACAATAAAACTCCTGAGCTATTGATAGTCTTTGAAGAAGGAACTCAGTACTAAATTTATGGGAAGGGTTCTAGACACAAGAACTACAATGAAACCTTCTATAAAATTTCTACCACAGTAGAGGTAGAAAACCATTTGGTTTAGGGATTCTATATTTATTAGTCTACTATTTACTACTAAATTTGATATACCTAGTACTTGGTTCGTGGTCAATGAAATAATTTATACACAGTTACTTTGTGAAGAAAAAGTTAATGTATGTATAATATTATAATTCAACAGAATGGATTTTATGATTTTATCATACAAGTATTTTATGTAAGTATAATTTTATCTGATATTATAGTGTTTATGCATATAGCAAGGAATGAGAATGCAAAATTTGATCTTAATTTTAGGATCAAAATAATTCTGGCTTCTCTTAGAAAGTATTTGATATTTTCAAAAGATCCACAGGCTATATCTAAATTCTCAAAGGCAATGCCATATGAGACATACTTTTATATGCTTCTAATTAGCAATTTTAATATCTCATCCCACAATGATGACGTTTTTATGGGGAATATTGTCTTCTACTTTTTGCTCTTGAGAAAGTACACCACATATCATACGGCTGATTTTTGGCACTTTAATTTCAACCACCGTGGCTTTTGCAAGGAAGTCTGTATAATTCACTGTTTCTGTTTGGCTAACACTGTAACAGATCCCTGTGATGTGCAGCAGTAGACTCCGTGTATGCTAGATTAGATTTTATACTAAAACCTCCACCCTGCTCATAGCCATTTGGCTATATGATAACTTCATCATTTCTCTTAATGGAAAAAAAGACATTTAAATATTTATGAAATCTTCTATTTAGAGTCTGATCCATACACAAGATCTAGTCCACAGACATGTGGTTATATATAGGACCTAATTTCCACACACCTTACTATCCATTAAATGGAGGATATTGCTTTCTCATTTAATAGGGTGATAAGATAAAGTATGGAATTTTTGAGGTTGTATTATTTGGACATTGTTGCCTTAAAAGCAAGCGCTATTAGACATATGCTCTATAGCAATTCTAGTGATTAAGAATTTGAACATAAATATATTTTTTGATGCAAATGAGCTTTTTACCAGCAGATTATGCAACTAACTTTAATTGCTGTCTCAAAATAATTTATATTTCATCAGTTATTCAATCTCAATCTATATTTGTTTCTAGAGTGACAAGGGCTGCTTAGAAGTTCCACTCATATCGTCATTTCAAAAATAATGTTATCATCTAATTTAGAGTGATGACCTAGAAATAGCAGTGAGTGTTCTTAACAAAATATCTCCCTAAAGTTAATTTCTCATGTAACTACATTCCTACCAGGTATATTTCAATATCATCACATTTTTCCAGAATTTGTTTTGGGAAAAATTTTTTAATACAAATCTTTTACTTTATCTTTTAATTCAAGTGAATACTTGTTATGTTAAAGGAAGTAACGTTTTGTTTTTCAGCAGTGTTTTCTAAAAAAGCTTGGTGCTTCCCCAAAGGTTTCCCTACCAGAGGTAATTTAAATATGTGGGCCTTGGTAATGCCCAGATTTCCTAGAAAAATATAAACATAAAAGCATTCATGGATAGCCCAGGTACAATAGAAAATCTATATTAAATATTACAACGTTTTAGATTTTCTGTAGAATTCCTCAATCCAGTTAGTTTAATTTGATTTATGCAGAACAATGTTAAAACAAGATAACATCAGTTTTGTTCTTTATGAATTAATAAAATTATAAACGTGTAGGGGCAGGCTAAAGGGAAGATGCTAGGTGGGTGGGTGGGGGAGCACCCTCTTAGAGGAAAAGGAGATGGGCGATGGGATGGGGTTTGTGAAGGGGAGACCAGGAGGGGAAACAACATAAAAAAGAAACAAAAAAATTATAAACATTTTATAATTACTAATAATTAATAAATTATTAGAGATGTGTAGTGGATTTTTAAATTCATTTTTGTTACTATGTGAGTTTCACCGAAGGATAAAAAGAAAAGACTGGCTGGGGACAGTCTCTGGATTTGTCCTGCAGCTCCATAAATATAAATTCATCTAGAAAGACAGAATGTTATTATAACCCGTGGAGTGATACATCTGAAAATAAGGTCCAAATTAGGAACTGTGGGAAAAAGGAAATGAATGCCTTTTACTTTTGTTTTTAATTTATTTCTAATGGAACAGAACTTAGTCTTCAAAGATACCAAAGGAAAGTCATTAAATAATGAGGTAGTTTTATTATTATTGTTGTTGTTGAGTAGAAACACAAGATACCTAACATAACTAGGTAGTAGGCCCTGAAGGATTTATAGGACTTATGGATTTTAGAGTCTAAGAGCTATGTAAGCCAGCCCTGAAAGACCCACCCCTGATATGAATAAACCCACATCTGTAGGCTGCCTTGGAAATTTACTTTGAACTTTGTGAACAATTACATTAATTTTCTTTTCATGAACTTCATCTATGTTTACTCTCTGTCTCTCTGTCAGTCTCTCGCTTTCTCTTTCTCTCTGTCTGGTGACTCATGCGCCTTTTCTTCTGCTTTCATCTCCCTTGTATCCTAGCTTCTTTCTTCACTTTCTCTTAAATAACTGTTAGAATGCATGTGTGCATCACTCCAAATCTTCTCATTTAATGTTACAGCTCTGAAAGCACAGCACATAATAATATTTCCAGATTTTACAGGTTGAATGACAGAGGATAGTTTTCTTGTCATTTCTTTCTCATGATTTAAAATGAAAATATATTTCTGTCACACGAGTGCCTTCTCAACATGAGTGTGATTTTTTCACAGCATTCATAATGAACTTTTAAATTAGAAAGGGAAAAATACAAACTAATATGATTCAATGTGTGATAAGGAATTTCATAGACAGAAAATTCAATAGCTGACCAAAATGTTTTGTGCTCCGATAGTGAGTCAGAGGCATTGTTTAGATTTATTATATTCCCTCAGTTCAATCTCCTCTTGCAGCTCTCCTTGTCTCCCATGGGCCAGTGGCTCTTGATTCGCTTTGTCTTCAGTGTCTAAATCTGGAAATCTCCTTTCTTTACTTTGCTCTATTCTTTCCATATAAAAGGTTTCTGTGTGCAAGTGCTTTCCAGTCTTTTTAATTTTTGAAACAAATAAAAGAAAACTGCATGCATGTATTAATCCATTTTTAATAGCTATGGCTAAAAGATGGGGCATTTTCTTGGTATTGTTTTGAATTGCTATTATCTTTTAAAGAGTTTTATTTTTATTGTATCCATTGTGGCCTGCAGTTGAATGACAAAGACTCTCATGCTGGGCGAACTGAAGAACCCTTTAGTTCACTGAAGAAAAGCCTGGGACTGACAGAAGGTTTGCTAAAAGTATTTTTTTTTCATATTCTGTTGGTGCTATAGTTCATTTTAAATAATTTTCTTTTACTATTAAGAAAACATACTATACATTTAACTTTTCACAGGCTGGGAAAAAGTTATGTAAGACTTGGTACATTGCTGCCATCTATGGACAGAAAGTGAATACTGATCTTAACTTTAAATGTGGTTGATGTTTCCCTATGTGTACATATTAGTTCTATGAACTCTTAAGCAATAATCACCTTTTACGTAGAATCTATTAAAATGAAGGTAAGGAGGCTGGGAAGATGCTCCAGTGGGTAAAGTCCTTCCTGTGCACATGAAGGAACTAAGCTAGATCCTCAGAACCCAAGAATAATCAAAAGCAGAAGTCCACACCTTACTGTAAGTGCTGGTCACAGGGGCAAGAACACCAGGAGCTTGTGGACAATCCATCTGTTCAAGTCAGTGAGCTCCTGGATTCGACTGAGATGCTGCACAAAATATAAGATAAAAGAAGGAATTAAGGGAACAATAAATTCTTCCTCTGACATGTAAAAATAGCAAATGGATGAGCATGCGTACACTCACACACACACACACACACACACACTGAACACAGTGCCAGTTTTCTCAAACTGTACATCCACAGTTGGCAGATGCTTTAACTGATCAAGTTTCCACCTGATGATCTGTCAAGATTACGTGTAGAGAGGATGCAAGTGTATTAGCAACCCCACTTAAGAAAGGAAAAGGTTTAGCCTAAAGGACAAATGGTGTTTTGCCCAAGTCATTGAGCAGACCTGGGAAAACTTAGGAGCAGGTTTCCTGATTCTATTCTCGGACATCACCTCACCTATCTCATTAAGCCTGACCTTTTATTTAAGACTGCATCAGACACTTCTCCAATTGTCTATTTCATACAAGTGGTTACTGCATAAGAGCTCTACTCTCTAATGCTTTCACCATATCTGGCTGCCTACCCTCAGTAAGAAAGTGTTTTGGGAATTAAAAGACTTCTGAAATTAGGAAAACCAACGTTTCTGAATGTTGTAAATTATTTATTTTATTTTTTTATATTATTATCCACTCTTTGTATTTTCCTCTTCCAAACCTGGCCATATATCCCCTAATTGCTCTTTCAGATTAATGGCCACATTTTCATTAATATTTGTTACATAAATACACACACAGTCTGTGTCTCTCTCTCTATCTCTGTGTGTGTGTGTGTGTGTGTTTGAATATAAACACTAATTGGTCTAGCCTTGTATAGCTATAAAATTATGTTCATAAGTAAACAGAAAAGAACATTTCAGAGAATGGCAAAGGCAGTAAAATTTTAACTTACTGGATTCTAGGAAGGTGGGGTACCACTAATTCTTAGTGCTAAAGAAAGATACTTTCAGGAAAATATAAACTAGTCAAAATAGCAGATATCAGTGAAATTTTTAGTAAATGAATGTTATAATGAGGCAAATATGAGGGGCTAATGAGAATCTGTTTACTAGGTAAGAGGTCACATTCCTGTACTATAAAGGCACAGAGCTAGAGAAGTTCAATACCCACTTTAGTAAGTACAGAGATCTAAGGAAAGTTTTTGAAGAGAGATTCAAATTTTTATTGAGATGATATGTGATAGAGGCATTGCTTTTGCAAGTACAATAATGATTTAATAATGATGGAGGAAATCATGTATAATCACAGGATTGGTTAAAATTAGACATGACAACTGTCAATATTGTGGAGGGGGTGAAGTGTGCTCAGAACAACAACATTCCCATCTTTTGATTATTCTGGGTTTTCTTAAAAATTAGCAGCACAGATGTAGCTTAGTTGAAGAAGTACTTGGCTAGAATGTACAAGGTGATGTCTGTACTACCTCATGAAGAGAAAATGAATGATGCGTTTCTCTTTTCATCACCCTTGGAAGGGAGGCAAGGGATAAGGACTTCAAGGTTATCTTCTGTTGTGTAAGGAACTGAAGTCCACCCAGGAGTATATGAAACACTCTCTCAGTACTGATTATTGCATTGATAATTTGTTAGTTATCCATATAGATAATGAAATTTATATATTTAAGAAGCATTCGAGGAAAGTTAAGCAAGTCGTTTGGCATCTTCAGCAGAAGATATAGCAAATAGAGCTTAGATTTAGCAAGACTGGCCATTTCACAGAGTATTTAGATTTAGGTGTGGATCGTTTTCTTGATTAATATGACAATTTCCAGTTACCAGGGGAAAAGGCAGATGACACTGGGAGGTATAAAACAGTAGCTAAATATGAGTCATGAGAATAGGCCAGTAGGCAGCATTCCTTCCTAATCACATAATCATAATGGTTTCTACCTCTCCTCCTGATTGAATACTTGACCTGACTTTCTTCATGCTGAATCTTGATATGTAAGATAAAATATAGGCTTTCCTTCCTCAGGTTGGCTTGCTCATGGTTTTTCCATAGTAACAGAGACTAAAACTAGGCCATCAGCATTCTTTCTGTTATGATAGTAATACAACACATATCACAGTCATCTGAAACATCTCTCCTGGCCATGGGACAGACACTTTAAAATTTTTTGAGATTATAACATAATTATATTATTTCCTTCTCTCCTCTCCTGAATCCAAGCACTCCCATATAGTCCATTATTTTCTCTTTCAAGTTCATGGCCTATAAAATTTTTTATTATTATAGACAGCTTTAAAAATTCTGATTGTGGGAGAAATATATTTGCTCAGAGAATAAGATACCAAGTGATTGTCCAATATAAAATGTAAACCAGGAAAACATACATACAAGAAAGAATTATATAGTAGGTGCGCTTTTTATTTGAAATCCTTCACAACTTTTAGCCCTGAATTTAAAGCCATTTTTAATACCTGTCCTAAATTAAAATGATTGGCATTGTTGAAAAAAAGGACTACAGGATGTGCCGTATCTAAGCTCTTCAAGTTAGCACAGATGTTAATTATCCTGAGAGAACCAGTGTAGATGTTTAGACAGATTTTCTAGCCCAGGCTGGATTCCAACTTGCTGTATAGTTAAGAATTATCTTGAACTTCTGGTCTTTCTGTGTGCTTTACCTCTAGAGTTCTGGGATAGGCATATGTTCCATAAGAGGCCAGAAACCAGACAACTGTTTTCCTAAAGCTGGTGTTTATCAATTTGACTTAAATATAAACTCCGGGGGTAGTTCTCTACCCAATTCTAATTGGGGTTAAGTATCAATATATACCATAGTTTTTATGTCAGTCCTGGTGACCCCAACACAGACCTTATAAATTCACAATATGCACATGACCTTATAACTTGTAATCTCCTCACAAGAATCTTTGTTAGTATTAGCTATGCTGGTTTACATACTTTCTATTGTTAAAAATAAAGATGTTTAAGAAAATCTATTAAAGCAAAAAAAATATTTTTGAGTTCTGTATCTTAGAGTGTAGAATCTATGTTTGCCTGGCCTCATTGATACAGATTTAAGGAGCACTCTCATGAGAAGAAGCATATGTCTGAGCAAAGTACCTCTTCACTTGGTTGTCAAGAAGGAGAAACGTTTAGCCTTTAAGGTAAATTCACCTTCCAGTGTGTGAACTTCTGTCTTCATCTAGACACTGACACTTAAAATCCCCAACATCCTCTGTAGCCCATTACTAGGAATCTACTAGTTAACTAATTCTCTGATAAAAATTAAAGCTTTCATTGCCTCATCATTTTCTTAAGAGCCCATTATTGGAGATTGCTAGGTCATGGCCCAGAGTGTCTTTACAGAAGCTTTTGTAAGAGATTTCATATCCAACTCATAATATGTATCCACTAGCAATGTGTGAGTGACTGATTCACTTAGTCTACATCCATTGTTTTCATGGTATCTTACCGAGTCATTTTGATTTGTGTTTAGTATCCTGGTAGATTTTACAAGTGTGGATGGCAGATATAGTTAAAAATCTCATTATTAATTTCTTTTCTGTTTTTCTTTTTACTGAGATGTCTACTCACTTCTGGATGCATTTTTAAAATGTACAAATAACCTAATAATATAATTGTGATTTGAGGTGGAGTTTAAGGTGGAGCAATCTTAGTGTGTGATAGTTGTGATTTTACTGAAGTCTCCTAATATATTTTAGTAATTAAATGGATTACTTTATTTCATCCAATCATCACACTGGAACAACCAAAGAAGTTCTTCAGATCAGTTTTTGGAAAGTGATTTGAGGTTGAAAGATAACAGTCAGTCTTTATTGAAACATTTGAAATTATATCCAAGAATAAAATTTCTTTGTGATCAAGGAATAGTTATCAGTACTGAGTCAGTATTTGGTATGTGGACATAACATAAATACAACATAATTGTAAAGCCCTCATTTAAACATAAACATGCAAAGCAAACCATATTTCTACATGTAAAATACTGTAGAAAACAAGAGAAGTCATGTTGAAATCCTATCCGCATATTTTGAATTGCTGTAGTTTGGTGCTAAATTGTTTAGAAAATGGAAATGGCTCTGTAACAACTGGGGAAATTAGTGTCTATGTTACAAGGCAAGTAGAGGACCTTATAAACTCATGTGCAAAAGTAATTAAAAAATAAGAATGCTGTATAAAAGCATTAAGCATTGTGTTCTTGAACCACAGGAAAATAATTACAGGTGAAAAGATCAAACGCTGCAAAACTTAAATACATTCAGAGTTGGATCTTTCCTCAAAGCCTACAAAATGGTAATGATTCTGTTAACTTGATCACACCATATAAATGATTGTACTCAGGAGAAGTAGGGCTAGGTTTAAAGGTTAATGGTTTCTGGCATACATGCGTACTCTGTATTTATGTGGACATCAGCTTCTTTATAAGGAGTTATTCCAGCAGAACTAGCAATTTCTAGTCACCAGGCTCTAAGCACAGCCCTACGACACAAAAGAGGGTGCAGAACCATAACAAGTGTTCATAGCGGACTGTTAAATTTGGTGGAGGTAAATGTCTATATAGTCAACTCATTTCAAAGTGCCAAGAAAACTTACAGGAGTACCAAAAGTTTTAAAGAGTAAAGTCAACAAATAGTATCTGAAAGGTAGGCGAGGGGAAGTTGTGGAAGAGATCAGTACGATTTAAGTAAATAAGCTTTAAGAATTCTTGCTTCTGTAAAGTTGAAATAAATTTTAATCCATTAAGACCTTGAGAATATAGATTACTATATTGTGCAAATAGGTGTATGATTATTAAAATATTAGTAAAGTGAAATGGGTAGTACCAAAGATAGAGAAAATATGTTAAAAGAAACTAATACTAACATTCACTATTGAGGAGCATTATCATAATTACTAAATATTTGTTTTTTAGGTATATCCTTTGAATATAGTCTCATGACTATACTTTTTCATATGGAAAAATTATTTTTTAAAAATTAAGAAACTTTCATAAAACATTTAAGGAAAGAAATTATTCTACATTTTATTGATAGTTGTATCAGTTTTATTTTATCTTGTTTTAAGTACATAACTTATCTGACATGTAGGTATTTTTATGGAAATCTTCAGCTCTTCAACACTCTTGATTTTAGTTCTACAGGCCCACACTTTCGCTAATGTCAAATAATGACTTCCGGATGCCTTTCCTAATTTGCATGACGATATTGATATGTCAGGTCCTTCTTGAATACTGATCTGTCAGTCAAACGCTTTATCTTGAATATAATATCTAACTTTCACAGTATAGAAAGCTGTCCATTTATCTAGGAGAATCCCATGACGGCAAGAATAGCCTGTCCTGGACGACATTCTTTCCTTAATATATAACTCATGTCTTTGGACTTGCCAGGTAATTTGAAAGGAAACGTATCACCATATATCTTCTTGATTCAAATTACATTGTCCATCTCCTCACGATTCCTGTCTGCACTCTGCTACCTTTTAGAGTTCTTCCAGCATATAAAATTAACCTAGCACCAAAACGAAAAAGTTACCTATACTAGTTCTTAAAATATTAACCAAAACCGTTACACCAATTTCCATAGCTTGGCATATGAGATGAGTTCACAAAGAATTGAACTTTCCTGGAAAGTGGAGGTAAGCGCATCCTTTACTTGATAGGAATGTTTGTATTTTTAATGAAGGGAATCAGTGTGAAGGCAGAGATTTTTGCCTGGTTTGTGAAAAAAGCAGGATCTTGTTCGATAGAGGTAGGAGCAGCTTCCTGAGCGCTAAACTGTGGTGTTTAGTAGGGCAGAAGAAGATTCATAGAGAGATAGGCTACAGTGTCATATCCTTTTAGTTAGCAAAGCTTGACATGTGTGAGAGTCTGCGTCTCTCTGTGTGTGTTTAATAATGTATGCATATTTTGAATTGTTTTTAATTGAAAACTGTTACTTGGAAAAAGAAAGAGGAGAAGAGGGAATTGGAGACTTACAGTGCAATTATTTAGTTTAGATTCGGATCAGACTTTTAACTTGGCATGACCTATATAGTCTTCTTGGGAGTTCTAAAAGGAATTTTGGTTTAAAGGAGCAACTTTCATTTTTCTTTTTTAATGGCAAAACTTTTGCTTTATTAGATGTTTTCTTATTTACAATATCTCCTTTCCCAGATTCCCCTCCAAAAAAAATAAATAAATAAGGAAAAAAAAAAACCTAAAACAATCCCCTGTGCCCTCCCCCCAACCCCCACTCACTATCCCATAGTAAGACATTTCACAGTGAATGGTTTGGTTTTAATGAACATTTCGGTGTATAGCTATTAGTATGAGCAGAAAAACTATTTATCTTGCCTGTTTTTAGATTCTTCTGTTATCTAACATAATTCATGAAACACAAAACACAGACAGACACACATACAAACACATACACACACATATCTCATGTGCAAATATACACACACACATTCATATACACTCACATACATGAACACATAAATACACATATATTCATGTGCACACACAAACACACTTTGACTTTTGGCAACTACAAAGAAAGGTGTTTTGGGGGGGTAGGGGGCTGGATTTGGTATTTTCCCTGAAGGCACTTGGAGCAATGTTAGGAGAGCAATAACATGTAAGCTGTGTTAGGAAATAGGATGAAAGATGTGGTGGAAGGGATGTCTTTTTAGCTCTGGAAACAGTTTTCGTAGGGGCTTTTATGTACTTTTATTTGCTTTCAATTTTTTAAATGAAACAAAGTGTTAGTTTGTGGGTGTGTATATTATGACAGAAGCATGTTATAGAAGATGAGAAATTAAAATCCCTTAAAGGACAATTGATCTAGAAAGTTGTTTTTAGAAGAAAAATGGTCTAACATATTTGACTTTGTTAATGAGAGTAATGGTTTCAGTTTGTCTTCTGTTCATCAGAAATTGCAACAGACATGACTCTCAAGTAGTGAGAGTTTTACCTAGCATTTTTAATTTTATATGCTGAAAGAAAGTTTTACCTAGCATTTTCAGTATTTTTCATTCAATGTTTAAACAGAGAATATTTACAAATGATATATTCAATATGTTGCATGTAAGTAAAAGAGCATGTTGTATAAAAAGACATGTTTCCTGTATTAATATATTTATACATTAGATTGTAGAAGTGTTTATTTTTACCAAAGATTAACATACTGTGTACAACCTATTTCAATTATACATGCTTTTAACAAAAAATTCTGGATATTTATTCTCAAATATCATGATATTTTGCAAGTGTTATATATTTCAAGATTGACTACAACCATTTGATAAATTGATATAACAAATAAATAAAACAAGAAACATGTTAAAAAGAAGAGAAAGGCCTTTGTAATCTATGCAAAGAGCAACACTGTCCTCTAGTGTCAGAAATGTATAATGTCAGGCATGGGTGGCCTTGAATGGTGACATATTTAATAATTTCTCCATTCTGAAACAGGAAGATTAAACTGTGGAAATACTCATTCCTCTAAATCAGAATTTCATTATTCTCCCCCACAATATTAACCACATTGGAAGAAAATCCATTATTTCTATATTTATTATAATTCATCTATTATAGTTTTTACAAACAGCATCGATAGGATCATTCTATTAACATATTTTATGTTGAAGATGGCATAACTTACATTTTATATCTTAAAGTCATGCTTAAGTTAATATTGGGTTTTACAGAGCTCCTGACTTATGTGCTAGGCACTTGGTAACGTGCCTACCATCTGTCTCTGTTCTAGAATCTGGGGTTTTCCACACACAAAGAGGCAAAGTTTTAAAACAACAAAAAGACTTCTTAGTTAAGCTGTTTCCATTTATTACTACAAGACAGTGGCTATAAGTTTACAAACTGTAAGCACGAATACCAGTTGAAACTTGCCATTCTCAATTCACTGTGCATCTTTCACAAGAGTCACCCATTTAACTAAGATACCCAGGAGGCCATCATACAATATTTTCTGTGAACCATTCACTATGCAGTACCAGCTGGCCACGAACTCCAGGTGCTCCTTCCGCAGCCCCCATAGTGTCGATACCGCCACTTCAAGTAGTTTTATTGCAACTTGATATGCCAAGGCTGGTTGATATACATAGGAGAGAAGAAGTGGATGAGAAGAGTGGAAGTTGGGGGGAACGACTGGAATGGGAGGAAGTTGAAGAAACGGCAGTTAGGATGTAAACTAAATTAATTAATTTAAAACTGTCTTAGTTTAAAAAGCTCTTAAAGAACTTTTGAACATCAAACAATAGTCAATAAGTAGTTATGCCATGTGTAAATATACTTCACACCTTCAATAAATGCAATTTTATATGTAAATTCAAGATTTCTTTTTAACTTTAAAAGTCTTTAAAGATGAACCTGAGGTTTACCTCACACAAAGAAACATCAGAATGCATGTGTACTGAATCCTGAGACAGAATATCGACGAGTGTGGTTAACTAACAGTAAGGAAAGGTTAACTCTGGTATGATATTTTGATCATATTTCTTTATTAAATTGTAAATGCAAACAGACTAAGTTAGTCTTGGATTTCGATCAAACAGAAGGATTTTGAGTATGAGCAGTTTTGCCATATGGGATAACTGTATGGGGCTGGTGCCCACCACTTGCCACTGGGCAAGTGTGTAGAGAGCTTTTTAATACCTGTTAAACACATCTATTAAAAGCCACACTACTTGTTAAAAAATGACATTTAAGAATCACATTGCTCCACAGCTATTATATTACGTTTCTCTGCAGTATCATAGAATGTCAAGCCTAGTGTAGTCAAGTCTTGAGAGATTACCTACCATAATTTATCCAAAGGGGATTTGTTACAAAACTTCTGCTATGCCAACTTTATACAAAAATTTCAGGTAAGTCATTAAGTCATGGTAATTACATGAATTTATGCAATTAACTCTCACATAAAGAAATACCCAGAAATAAAACTTGCATTTATGATATAGCTACCATGATGGACTTTGAAATTTTATTCTCATATTTACTTCCTCTGAATGCTGAATTATCAATATTATTAGACTGGGCATGTTACTGCTTTAATAAAATGTAAAGATATATTTACTTTTCTATTGTCTGGCTTTCTATAGTTTTGATATTAAATTGCAAATACATCTCTTCCTTTGCGTTCTTCTTCCTACGTGTTCCCATATGCTCCTCCTTATTCTCTTTCAGATCCATGGACTCTTTTCTTCATTTAAGTAACACTATGTTTCATAGGCTCATAATAATTGAAATGTACATTGTTGATTGTATTTCTTCCTATAAGCCCTCACTCCCTGTCTTAAACTTCTCCTATTAGACTCCTATGTTCACTATACTGTGTAACTTCTACCTTTATGTATCTACAAAAATCTAGGAGCTACAAATAAGATAATATATGTGATTTTTATCTCTTTCAGATAGACTTTAAAATTATCTCCAGTTGTGTACATTTTCTATTATTTTCTATTATTATAGCAATAATAATTATGAATACTATTTTTCAGTGTACATTGGTTTGGTTTGGTTTTAGCTCTGAAGGATTACTTGTATCAGTTTAATAACAAACAAGCTTCCAGTTGTTTCTGATTAAGTCACTGCTGCAAGACATGTTATTATGTAATTTTTTAAAAATGTAATCTATTTTTTTGAGATTATAGTGTAATATTTCTTTCCTCTTCACTTTCTCCCCTCCAAACACTCTCAAACTCTCTCCTTCCTAGTTTTGAGATCCCTGGCCTCTTTTCCTTTTTTTAATAAATTGTTTTACATGTATTATATGTGTATATCTACACCTGCTCTAATTGTGTATTGTTGCTTTTATATATGGTTTCAAGGTTGACCATTTGGTTTTGAAACTAACCTGGTGTGTTCTTCAATGAAGGAGACTTAATTCTCCAAATCCCAGCATTCCTTAGTTGCATGTGTTTCTCTGTCTCTCTCTCTCTCTGTCTCTCTCTCTCTCTGTTTGTCTGTCTGTCTGTCTGTCTCTCTCTCTCTATCATGGTTCTTTCTTTTTTCTTTTCTCTTGTTCTTTCTTCTCTCTCTCCCCTTTACTCATGCTAACCTGATGATCTCCTACCCATCATTTAACTCTACCTGTTCCTGTTCTTTGTAAAATAAGAAATTGGGGAAATGTTTACATTTCTTCCTTCCTTCCTTCCTTCCTTCCTTTCTTTCATTCTTTAATTTTGTGTTACAGTCCAGACTTCATCCCCTTCCCAGTCTGCCCCCACTCCTCATCCCACACCTCCTCCCTCTAAGACTACCCCCTGACTCCAAGAGAATGTCCCAACACCGACCCCTGCCAGACCTCCCTACTCCCTGGGGCCTAAAGTCTCTAGAGGGTTAAGTGCATCTTCTCTCTCTGAGACCAGACCAAGAAGTCCTCTGCTGTATATATGTTGGGGGCCTCATACCAGCTTATGTATGTTGCCTGGTCGGTGGCTCAGTGCCTGAGAGATTTCAGGGGTCCAGGTCAGTTGATACTGCTGGTCTTCGCATGTGGTCACCCTCCTCCTCAGCTTCCTCCAGCTTTTCCCCAATCCAACCAAAGGAGCCCCCATTGGTAGGGTGCTAGTGTCTGCATCTGCCTCTTTCAGCTGCTTGTTGGGCCTGTCAGAGGGCAGCCATGCTAGGCTCCTGTTTGGTAATGTTTACATTTCAATAGATTGTTTTACTCTTGCATAGTTAATCAATTTCTTTCATATTACATATGAAATAGCTTACATGTTTTTAGTACTTAAATAATTAAAATGGATCCAAATATTTGATCCTCAAAATTTAGCACCTTAATTCCTTTTTAAGAGTAATACAATGATTGTTCATATCTTTTTAGACTAATACCATGGGGAGACAGCAGCTATAAACTTCCAAAACATATCAATGATCTTTATTCACTTAAATGACTGCATGGTATTTATTGTGTCTATTTTTAAAAATTACTCTTTCTATCAAATGTAAATAAAATGAATAAAAAAAACATAATGACATTCAAGGGTCAACTATTGTATAGGGTAACAAAATACTTTTTGATACATTAAAATACAAATATGTTTAGAGATGAACATGATTTATACACAGGGTTTTATTTTAGTATAATACAATTGCATGGCATATACAATAAATTTTTCCCAAAAGATAATATGCTACGTTCTACTTGCAGGATGATAAAGGCAAAGTGATGAACTATCCAACGAGTTTTCATCGCTGGCATTTCCCTAATGAGAATCCATTTGTTATCACAAAATATAATCAGTATGAACAGGCCCCACTTACTATGTGCTGGTCTGCTGTGGCTAATACAATGCTTTAATCATGAACGTGGTAAATCTAAGCACCCAAGACACTGGTTTATTACAATCTAAAAAATATGCATCACACCTTCTTTTTCTTATGCAATAAATAAATTAATTTTACTTTGGTAGTTCTAGAAAGTGCTTCAAACTTTGGTCCAAGATATGGTGAGTTTTAAAAGAGGTGCTTCTGAGATATTTAGAGCTACTCAGTTTACAAAAGTTAACTGGGCTTGTCCACACAGAGTTATAAGTTCAATGTGCCATAATATTTAATATCAAATCAAGACAATGCATATTTATCATGTCATAATTCCCACTTAAAATGAAATAAGAGTGAGTCTTAACAAAGTTTTTCCTATAATAAACACAGCAGTATAGTATGTTTTGTAGGTTTTGAGATGTTTAAATTCTAGGGGTAAAACTATTAATATTTCAATACTCCTGACTGTGAGAACAGTAGATACAAAGCAGTAACAATCTGGCAATACATATCAATTGATATCTTCTAAGGATCTTCTCGGGGTATCTCTACCTCTGTTACCTTTCAGTTAGACCTTGGGTAGCAGGGCATTGTGATTAAATGAAACAATTTGAATACATACTGTCTTTTTAATCTCAATGAAGGTCAGGTTAAGGAAAGATAGATACTATCAATCCAGGTATTGCTTTTAACATGTATAAGCTCTTATACATTTCTGCACAATTGGAATTTTATTCACTTTTTATTTTTTTAGGCTATTATTTGTTTATAGTTTGATAATGTAAGAATTATAACTTTAGTTAAATTACATGTACTTTTTAAGGTTGTTTCAAAAGATAAAAAAGTTTGAAAGTTCCTCACATTTGAAATTTTATATAATCTTCATGAGGTACAATATTAAATAAGATGCCTTCTGTTACATTGCTTTAAAATTCTTCTCCTTTCTGAGATCATTGTTGTTTATACAATTAAATTGTGAAGAGATACAGCTTTTCCTGACTGAATAAATTTAGTGATCTCGGTTCTTGATCATGGTTCACTGGGTTGATAATGTTGAATCTGAAAAAAAATATAATTTCCTTAAAGCATAAAGCACAAACTCTATACCTAGGCACACAAACTCTGCAAGGATGAGAACCTGAGTTTGAATTCCCAACTCTCACATAAGACATCGAACCATGTTCCATGATCCTGTAAACTCAACACTTGCATCTGAGATGGGTAGATCTTGAGAACATGCTCCTCACCCAACCTATCTAAAATGATGAGAGCTTTTGGTTCATCATGAAACTCTGTCTCAAAGCACTAGGCAGAGAATATAGAGGACAGCCATAAGATGGCTTACTCTTGTTTTTACATAAACACACATGGATAGCACCCAATTCATATATATGCAACATCTATACACACAGCACAAACAAAGAGATGAAAGCAAACAGACACAAGAAAAACAAACAAGTGAAGAAAGACCTAGCTCACATACATTGCATAGTTAATTTTCTCATGTTAAAGTCAGGGGCTGCAAAGATGGCTCAGTGGTCGTATGCCCATTGGTGCAGCAGAAGATCAAACGTCACATCCTTGGATCCACAAGGAGACTCAGTCAGAATGCTTCATACCTGCAGTGACAGGGTATCAAGGAGCTTCTACTGGCTTCCAAGTATACCAAGCATATAGGTAGTACATATTCATATGCTTTGGCAAAAAACTCATATACAGAATAAATTGGGAAAAATACTTCAAGTACAATTCAATCTGACATTTTTATTTTAAAGAAATAGCATCCTTTAAAATTCTATTCTCAACAATGTGATCTGCTTGGCTTTTGAGGATGGATCACAGGATATGGCCATGTAATCCCTCAGGGAAAAGATTTAGTTCTATGAGAATGTCAAGCCCAGAGGCTGTGTGGAGTCAGCTTCTCCTTCCTACATCCAGCTGGTCCATCCAATGATATAGTCAATGCCTGCCCTGGACCTAACCAGTAGTCATCCCCTCCTACCAGTTAGAGAGTGTTAGGCTACTAATCATTCCCATGTACCCAGGTCAGAACACCAAACTTAGGCATCTCCCATCTTCCTGGTAACTCTGGGGAATGACATCTCATGAGTGATTAATATGAAGAATACCCTTCACTCATATGTCCTGTTTCAGTTTCCTTCAGCCATTAACCAGAAATTAGACATGTGAGTGAAGAATTTTCTTGATATTTCTGACTTATGAGTTGTTCATGCTTGGGCCATCTAACCACACAGATAGGTCTTGCCAACATTAAACATTATAACTATCATACTTATAAAATTATGATAAAACTGGGTAACTGGCCAGGCGGTGGTGGCGTATGCATTCCAGCACTTGGGAGGCAGAGGCAGGCAGATTTCTGAGTTCGGGGCCAGCCTGGTCTACAGAGTGAGTTCCAGGACAGCCCGTGCTACACAGAGAAACCATGTCTCTAAAAAACAAACAAACAAACAAACAAACAGAAACAAACTGGGTAACTGAAATCAGGAGTAAATAAATAAAAGGCAGAGAATTGTTGTGGGCTTATATGTGGGACCCATGGCTTTGCATATCTTCAACAGTGTTACTAGTCAAAGAAAAGGAAACCTTTCTCTAGGAAGTTCATGAAGTAAAATAGTATGTTACATAAAACCATTATTTTACTAATCTGAAGTGATAGTACAGTGACAGTTAAAAAGAACTTATTGCTCCTACAGAGGGATCTGTTCATTTTTTAGCACACATTAGTGGTAACAACTCCCTGTGAGTCTAGTCCCTGAGGATTTCATGTCTTGTTCTGCAGGTAGCAAGCACACATGTGGTGCAAATAGATCTAGCTATACCTATAGCTATAGATATAGATATAGGTATATTATAATAAATGCTGAGATTTTTCATTATCTGAGCAGTACTCAGAAGAGAACTTATCTTTAATTTTTGAGATCTGAAACACAGTTTAAATGAGAATATTTTTCTAACAGACAATTTTCAGCTAATATAATGTACCCATTCTTTTCCTTTGAGTCCTGAGAGTCTCTTACCACCTCCCAGGTCTCTGGTACAGTCTAGAACAAAGGTTGCCTATTTCAATGCTTTCTGCTGGCTCTCAGGGATTCAGTCCTGTTTCCCACCCCAAATACCTGACCATGTTATCCACTTCTGGAAGAAGCTGAGGAAGAAGGCAACTCTATATGAAAATAGTCTCAACTAACTTGAACTCCTGTGATCTCTCAAAAAGTGAGCCACCAACCAGCACATACCAAATGATATGAGACCCGCAACACATATAAAGCAGAGAACTGCCAGGTCTGGACTCAGTCAGAGAATATGTACCTAACCCTTAAGAAACCTGGGATCTCAGGGAGTGGGCAGGTCTGCTTGGGTGGAGTAAAGGTGAGGGCATCCTCTTGGAGAAGGGATGGGGAGAGGAGGTGTGAAATATGGAACAATCGGAGAGTGGACCAGGAGGGGGATAAAGTCTGGAATGTAATAAAAGATTAAAGAATAAGAAACTTATCCATTCTAATTCTACCCCACAGACTTTATCCTTCACAAGTGATGTATTTTTTTCCTTTTCAAAGTCATCATTGTGGATCTTTTACTTTCTTTCTCATAAGGGAGCTTTGAAAGTAATTATTTTAATATTTAAAAAGAAAATAAGTCAGCCCCCATTTTCCACATTCTAATTCTCTCTTACCATTTCTCACTCTCACTCCCAAAATCCTGCTTCTCTCACTTCTCTCCCTCTCTCCCTCTCTCCCTCTCTCCCTCTCTCCCTCTCCCTCTCCCTCTCTCTCTCTCTCTCTCTCTCTCTCTCTCTCTCTCTCTCTCTCTCTCTCTCTCTCTCTGTGTGTGTGTGTGTCTGACTCTGTCTCTGTCCCTCTCTCTCTCTCTGTGTGTGTGTGTGTCTGACTCTGTCTCTGTCCCTCTGTCCCACTGTCACTCAATCTCTCTTCACTATTTTTCTGTCTGTCTCCCTGTCTCTGTCTCTGTCTCTCTCCCTCTCCTCCTCTTTCTCTATCCCTCCCCCACCTTCTGTATTTGTTTGTCCTTGTGACTCCCCTGAGTCCTTTCAATGGGAAATGTATGGTCATGGGAGTATGGTCATCTACTGAAGCATGTGTACCCTTGCAAAGACTTTATTCTAGAAGATAAGTAAATATTTCTCTCCTAGCTATTACCAATAACTTTTCTTTTACTCATGTAAATATCCTGACCATCTAAAATTCCATTGATGATATGGCTTAATTTTGAACAAGACTTATTTTACTCTAAAAAGTACTGAGAATATATATGTGTGCCTGCACTATTGTGTCCTGACCACAGGGTTTAACTGTAGTTATTAATTGCCTCTAGTTCTCATAATCTTTCCATGATGTTCTCTGAGTATTGGGGTAGGGAATACAATGCAGAACTCCCACATGGGGCCAAGTATTCAGCAGTCTCTTTTAAGTCATGGAATATGGAGAAATCAACATGGCACCTGACTTCATAGCATTTATCTTGCCTGACATTGCTATGAATGCTACTGAAGGAGGAAAGCAATCATGAGCCTCACCTGAAAGCAATCATGAGTTTGTTTCTTTTAAAGTCCTCTGCCATTTCATTTGTTGTGTGACTATAATGTAAATATTACAGGCTTGCAAGTACTTTTGTTAACAATAAGATACCCCCAGCTCTGTTATATTCCTATAGATCCCTCTACTTATTTAAAAACATGAAACCTCAGACAAAGCTTTTTTAAAGGTCTGAGTACTATCTGTTGGCTAGTATATATCAAGCACATGGTGCAGAATCATTCTGTCATAGACTGATCCAGAGTACCAAAAACCTGAGGTCATGACTCTTTTATTTTTATCTCCCACCTAAATAAATATACGTGAGAGACCTAACTAGATTATATATTTAATTATTGCAACCCCATTTTGTGTTTAACCTTAATGTACACTGAAAATTGAATAACCCTTTAATCTAGAGAGCAAACCAATTAACTTGCAAATCCACAGCAGACCCAAATGTAGCCATTTTAAGTATTAAGTGTGATTTTAAGACTAAACTAGGGATCATAAGGCATGTCATTGGATAAATATAATTACACTTGTATTATTTTTGGAAATCACATTCTTATTGAAAGCATCTTATATTTTAAGATGTAAAGGGACACAGGAAGAACAGGCACTCATTAAACAGCCATTGCTGATCAAACTACACAATCCAAACTATTGAAAACAGATATGGTGCCTGCAAGTGTGCATTATAGAGACATTTTAACTTCAAATAGTTCTAGTCGCAAAGCAAACTTTCAACTACATCTATAAAAAAGCACAAAGGAATTCCTATGTTGAATGATTCATATCATTGGTGCTCATGAGAATGAAAACTTGATTCAAACTTAATCATCGACCCATATGTGACAAAGCACATGCTACTTGAACTCATTGAGAAGCACTTTTCATTTCTATGAATTAAGAATGAAATGTATATTATCACACACTCAAACTCTCTCTCTCTCTTTCTCAACCCACACACATACACACACACGTCTACATATTATACATATATAGCTACATATCTATATATCTATGTATGTGAAAATAAACACATATATAGATGAATAAACACATACATAGATTATATATATATAAAATTATACATATAAACATTCACATATACACATATTTGCATATATCAAACACACATATATATGCATGTATGTATTTGAACATATTCACAAGTACACACATAAATAAATTAAAACATTATTTATACTAGATAAGAGTATTAAAACTCAAAGATGTTTCCTTTTCAAAAATTGTGGATATGTTAAGTATTGTTTTCTTTTTCTTTTTTTCTTTTTCTTTTTTATTAATTATTTTATTTTTTTATATTCCAAATGTTGCCCAGCATCCCAGTCCCCTCTCCTAGGTTCTCCCCCCAAGTCCCCCTCCTTTCCACTCTTCCCTCCTTCCCACACCCAGGCATCCTCATTCTCTGGGGCATCAAGTCTCTACAGGATTAAGTGCATCTTCTTCCACTAAGATCAGACAAGAGAGTCCTCTGCTACATATGTGCCAGGGGCCACTGACTAGCTCATGTCTGCTCTTTGGTTGGTGGCTTAGTCTCTGGGAGCTGCTTAGTTGATACTGTTGGTCTTACTTCAGCTCCTTCAATCATTCCTCTAGCTATGTCACAGGTCTCCAGGACCTCAGTCCAATGGTTGACTATAACCATCTACATCTGTTTCAATCTGCTGCTGGTAGAGCCTCTGAGAGGACAGCCATGTTAGGCTCCTGACTTTTTCCCTTTTATTTTTCTTTCCTTCTTTTACAAACAGATTCTTTATACAATATAATCTGAATACAATTTACTCTACCTCTACTACTCTCAGTTTCTCTCCTCACCTTCTCTCCCACCCAGATTCACTCCCTTTGAGCATTTCATCAGGAAAAAAAAAATAAGATTCTAGGACATAACAACAAAATGTAAAATAAGTTGAAATGAAAACCTTATCAAGGTTGGACAAGAGAAGCCGACAGAAAAAACAAAACAAAACAGATCTTCAAGAGAAGGCACACAAATCATTTATATATACATTAGGAGTCCCATAAGAGCACTAACTGAAAGCTATTGTATATATGAAGGACCTGATACAGACCTCTGCAAGCTCTGTGCATGCTGCTCAGTCTCTACGAACTCATACGAGCTTTATTTAGTGGTGGTATATGACATTGTACTACTGGTATCCTACATTCCCTGTTTCCCCTATTCCTTGTGATTTCTTATTCTTGGGGTTCTCTGAGGTTTCTCCAGAGAGAGTTGATAGAGATACCTCTGTTCTGACCCTGTTGGAGTAAGTGGATCACCACAGGAGGGATGGTAAAGTATCAAAATCCCACAGCAGATCCAGTTTCTTTCTGTCTTACTGTTTCTCTCTGTCTCTCCTCCCATCTCTCTTTCATTCCTCCCCTCCATCGTTAACTCCAGATTGTTCAAGATGTAGTTCCCTCGGATAATTATTCAGTACTATGTCTGTCTCAGCACCACCAGGCTTCCCACCAAGTTGAGAATATACTTTCTTCTGAAACAGTAAGCATCCGCTATTAAATCCTTTCTTCCATAAGACTTGACTTAGTTGTGGTGTCTCTTCGCAGCAAGAGAACAATAAGACATCATTTTAACATGTGTGTGTGTGTGTGTGTGTGTGTGTGTGTGTGTGTGTTAAGCTGTAACCAGGATAAGTATTAAAATTCATATGTGAAATTCCAAGTGATAGCACATACTTTGCTGAGAAGAGCTACAGCAAAGAAAAGAGATATCAAATTTACTTCCCATTTTTCAACATTACTAGAAGGTCTCTCTCTCTCTCTCTCTCTCTCTCTCTCTCTCTCTCTCTCTCTCTCTCTCTCTGTGTGTGTGTGTGTGTGTGTGTGTGTGTGATTGTGTGTGTGTTAATTTGATTTTGAAGTCATTATTTTTCTTCCTAAGTTGATGAAGGTGGATTTTTTAAAAAAATTAATGTATTATCTGCATTAAATTAGCATGTAAAGGGGGTGGGGAGAGGTTTCAGTGGTTAAGAGGACTGGCTACTCTTTTAGAAGTTCCCATTTTGATGCCCAGTATCCACAGGCACACATACTAGTTACCAGGGATTATCTACCTACCAATTTTCTGGTTTTGACAAGCATCAGTCATGCATATAATACAATCAATGTACATGCAGTCTAAACTTCCATACACATAAAATATGAAAACAAACAAATCCTTTCTCTCAAATGTTGAATTGGTCAGGCTATTTTTATTTCTTTATTTTTAAAGAAACAAGCAAATAAATGAAATGGTATTGGTGTCAGAAGAGTAGGGCTAGTGCTAGGAAAAATAATGTGAATTTGTGGCTTTTTGTGCTTTTGAACAATTTTTTTAGGGGAACATCAAGGTGGAAAACTAGGTTGTAAATGACATTGCTGAAATACTGAGAGGCTGTTCTGGTTGAAAACTGGGAGCATGGTGCTAGAATCACTGTGTCTGTTGGGCATACATATGCACATGAATGAAAATGTTCATGAAGGGCAAAAACTAATGAGAAGTTTTTACCCTGGAGCTGCTGTAACATGCAGGTTTAAGCTGCCTATTGTAGGTATTGGGAACTGAATTCTAGTCCTCTGAAAGGGCAATGCTACATTTACTCAACGAGTCATCTTTGGACCCATTAGCTACTTCTTTTGTCTCCCAAAACAACCTGTCCAAGGTGTCACTGTTTAGGATAGGCTGAGTTCTCCCACATCAATCATCAATCAAGAAAATCCCACATGGTTTAGTCTAAAGATCTATCTTATGGATGCATATTCTCAATTAAGGCTTTCTTTTCACAATAGCTTCTAGCTCAGATCGATTAAAAGAATATTGGGGACTAACTGGGACCAGCAGGACCCAGGCACAAAGGAACTCTGCCAGATTACTGGTACATGGTCCTTCCAGTCTGTCTGGGCTGGTGCCCTGAGCAGACCTTGGGTGCAAACTCTGCAGTGAGTCCCATAATGCCCAGAGGAAGCTCTATTCCCAGGAGCTCTAACGGGCCTAGGATCACAGGATCCCAGAATCACAGGATCATAGAGACAGCTCCACCCTGAGAAGTTCTGACAAAACCAGGATCACAGGAAGGACAAGGTCCCAATCAGATTTAGCCAGGGCAGGTAGCACTAAAGATAACCAGATGGCTGGAGACAAGCATAAGAAACCAAGGTTACCTGGCATCATCAGAACCCAATTCTCCCACCATAGCAAGTCCTCGACACACCATCACATCGGAAAAACAAGATTCAGATCTAAAGTCACTTCTCATGATGATGATACAGGACTTTAAGAAGGACATAAATAACTCCCATAAGGAAATACAGGAAAACATAGGTAAACATCTAGAAGTTCTTAAAGAGGAAACACACAAATCCCCTGAAGAACTACAGGAAAGCACAATCAAACAGGTGAAGGAAATGAACAAAACTATCCAGGATCTAAAAATGGAAATAAAGAAATCACAAAGGGAGACACCCTGGAGATAGAAAACCTAGAAAAGAGATCAGGAGTCATAGATGCAAGCATCACCAACAGAATACAAGAGATAGAAGAGAGAATCTGAGGTGCAGAAGATACCATAGAAAACATTGACACAACAGTCAAAGAAAATGTGAAATCCAGGACACAATGAGAAGACCAAACCTAAGGATAATAGGTATAGAAGAAAGTGAAGACTCCCAACTTAAAGGGACAGTAAATATCTTCAATAAAATTATAGATGAAAATTTCCCAACATAAAGAAAGAGATGCCCATGAACATACAAGAAGCCTTCAGAACTCCAAATAGACTGGACCAGAAAGGAAATTCCTCCCATCACATAATAATCAAAACACCAAATGCACTAAACAAAGAAAGAATTTTAAAAGCAGTAAAGGAAAAAGGTCAAGTAATCTATAAAGGCAGGCCTATCAGAATTACACCAGACTTCTCACCAGAGAAAATGAAAGCTAGAAAATATCCTGGGCAGATGTCATACAGACTCTAAAAGAACACAAATGCCAGCCCAGGCTACTATACCCAGCAAAACTCTCAATGATGGAAACTATCACAGATGGAAAAAAAAAAGATATTCTGTAACAAACCCAAATTTATAAAATATTTTTCCACAAATCCATCCCTACAAAGGATAATAGATGGAAAACAACACCATAAGGAGCAAAACTACACCCTAGAAGCAAGAAAGTAATCTTTCAACAAACTCACACAAACCTAATTCTACCTCTAACAACAAATATAACAGGAAGTAACAATTACTTCTTCTTAATATCTCATAACATGAAAATTAATATTACCAACTTATCCTAATCGATTGAAATTCAAAAGTGTGAGGAATTGGAAATTTGTTGGCTATCATCTTGTGGTCTCTCTAATTTGGTAATTGGAGAAATAGGTCCAGTATTGTACAATCCATATACACTTTCTGCTTGTTTGTACCTGACAGTGTCTTGCTGGGTACCACATAATGTTCTTGAAATCATGCTTCTCCTATCTCAGCTTCTCTATTAGTAGTATTGTTTATTTTATGCTTTTTACACTATACTATGGTTTTCAGAACAGCTTACATATTTCAAAATTATTTATACAGCAAAGAGAAATGTAAACAATGAACTTGGGCGGTGGGTTGTAAAAGAACAACAAAGAGTGGGACTGAATGCTTTGCTTGATGTTTGTAACTATTGTATCAATTTTGAAGAAGAGGACTTTATAAGTTACTCTTTCTCTGAGATGAATGCTTTTCAATATCATCACAGCCAATGAACCAGATTCTTACCCTCACCTAATGTCTGTGACATTCTCCAAGCAGAACCATTCTTCATTGAAACAATTGGTGAATGACTTCAATGGATAGACCATCTTAATACACACACCATTTCTTAAATGGATGTAACCTGTTCTCTGTGAGTGAGAATGAAGACTATCACTCAAGTCAAATACTTGACCATAGCAGGAAATCTGTATCTAAAAATAGTACCTACTATTCACTCTTTGGTGCAGCAGAACTGTCAGCTTTTAGCTTAGCTACTTGGGAGGTAAAATCCTTTGGTAATGTGAGGGTCATTGAAATATAGCCTTATTACAATGAACTCGAATGATTAAAAATTGTTCTTATTTTGGGCTTGTACCACAGGAAGAGCCAAGACTTTAAGCTCTACTAAAACAAAATAAACTATTTATGTTAATTTGAAAAAACTAGTAGTGATGTGTTATTTTAAAATATATAGCTAATATGTTGGGAGTTATTTAAAATTTATAGAGAAAAACATATGTATTTTCAGTATTGCTGCAGACAAGCAACTACATAAGACTGTTCAATTGTTTTATATCAAACAACATTTATAATATTCATTTTTATTGTTACAATGTTTTGTAAATTTTAAAGAATATGACCAAAAAAGGTATTACAGGTATTGAAGGTAGGTCTCTGAGAGGAGTTGGGGTACAAAAGGGAAAGAAGAATGTGATGTAATTCTATTTACTTAAAATATGTTTTTAAATGTTAACAAATTCAGATAAACTGAAATTGTGTCTTTTCTCATAATAATGTAATAAAACTTAAATCAATAATTTTTTTTTTTGAGACAGGGTTTCTCCGTATAGTCCTGGCTGTCCTAGAAATCACTCTGTAGACCAGGCTGGCCTCTAACTCAGAAATCCGCCTGCCTCTGCTTTCCAAGTGCTGGGATTAAAGGCATGTGCCACTACCATTCAGCCTAAAATCAATAAAAAGTTACTCACTATGAGCCATATCATATATACCATACACATATGAATAAGGTAGATTGTATAAACTGGCATTTTATTTTTAGTGTTTTATGTTGATTAAATAACATGAGGTGAATGTTGGTATTTGTTCTAATCCTTGCATTGGAAATGAATGATTTCTTTTAGTTTTCATAATCAAAAAGACAATGATCAAAATGTATTCTTCTAAGATTACATCATATTTATAGACATAGTTCTATGATTATTTAAGATATTTGGATTAAGTATCTTTTCTACAGATAAAATTACTGGAGATACAGTAACCACGTGTCATAGCATGCAAAATTGCTGTGTATATAATAAATGTGAAAAAAAAAACCCTGTTTGTTCAAAGATTGTCTGTGTCTGTGTCTGTCTCTCTCTCTCCATGTTATCATGATGCAGTCTCTGTATTTGTTACCATCTGCGTTAGGAAAAGGCCTCTCTGAGGATGGCTGAATAAGGCAGCAATCCATGAGCATGGCAGAATACCATTAGGAGTCATTTTATTGTTTTTTTTGTTGTTCTTGTTGTTGTTGGTGGTGGGTTGTTTTGCTTTGCTTTGCTTTGTTTTTGCTGATGGTATTTTGTTTTACTCTAGGTCTCTGGCCTATTTAGATTCTGGTTCTTGGTCACCCAAGCAATGTCAAGTCTGGGTTCTATTTCAGAGAGTGAGTCAAATCAGACATTGACTGGTTGTTCCCAAAAAGCATGGGACTATTGCCTTAGTATATTTTGTAGGCAGGACAGATTGTAGATTAAAGGTTTTGTGATTGGCTCGATGACAAGACATGACCAGTAGAGATTCTGGTTCCTTCAATATTTGGAGACTTCAAACACACTCAGTTCTAGCTATCTTTTCCCTAGTCCCCTCCTTCTGTCATCCTTCCTTCTCCTTCCCATTTGCTTCTCCCATTTTCTTATCTCTGTCCCCTGGCTCCAGTCCATCTTTAAAATCTATTCTATATTCTCTTCCCAGCCAGATCCCTCCTAGTCCCTTTCTCTGTGCCATACCTCTATGAGTTTATAGATTATAGCTTAACTATCATTTATTTATTGACTAAGATCCAGATATAAGCAAATACATATCATATATTTATCTTTTGGGGTTTGGTTGATCAGATTTTTGCTTGTTCCATCCATTTGCCTACAAATACCATGATTTCATGTTTTAAAGAACAGAATAATATTCTGCTGTGAAAATGTACTACATTTTTCTTATTTAATATTCTGTTGAAGAAGTTCTAAGTTGTTTCAAGTTTCTGATTGTTGTGAATAGAGTAGGTATGAACACAGTTGAACAAACATGCCTGTGAAGAGCCATTGGGTACATGCTCCAAAATGGTATAGCTAGATCTTGAGGTAAATTAATTTCAGTCTTTGATGAACTGCCACTATGATTTCAATAGTCAGTGCCCAAGTCTATACTACCAGGAATGGAGGAGTGTTTCTCTTTCTCTACATCCTCATTAGCATGAATTATCACATGTATTATTGATCATAGACATTATGATAGGTATAAAGTGGAATCTAAAAGTAAAACTTAAAGATATTTTCTAAGAATAATATAAGTGAGAAATAATATTTTGTTTTCAGAACAGAATCATGAGGCAATCTTACATTTTTTCTGCCTTCTGTGATAATACATGCACATGGTATACAGTTACATATTTAGACAAAACACCAATACACGTAAAGCAAAAAAAAATGAAGGAGCTCTTACCCTCTGAATCCTGCCTGTCTCTTGCCTCTTGCCCCCTTGTTCCCAATTCCTTTCCCCCTTTCTCCATGTGGTCATGGGCAGCCTCCACTTCTATTCTCGCCTCTCTGCCTTTCTCTGCCTTTCTCTGCCTTTCTCTGCCTCTACTACCCTCTCAACACCCCTCCCCATGCTGTGAATAAACTCTACTCTCTTCTAGAAAACAAAAATCTAAATTAGCAGATCTCTGCATGATAGTACTCAGAAATAATCCATGCTAATAAGTTTTCTATCATTTATATACCTATATGAGAGAACTTAAAACAAACATGATTAATTCCACATCTTGTCATAAAATAAAGCCTTTTCATATTTCTTACACTAAATATCAGTCAAGTTCTTGAGTTTCAGTAATGACTGATTTAATGCAGTAGCATTGACATATACATCCAACAGAGATTTTTAAAAGGGAGTTTCACAAAATGTGAAGATAAGCATTTAAAAATTTATGAAATTATACAAAATAAACACAAACATAATATTTAAATTTTCACCTTATTCTGCATTGTCATAGAAAATCTAGGAACACGATTTTGATGATCTATTTTTACCTTCCAGGCATTTTGATGTCTGCAGGCTTTGCTTCAGAATACATATCTTTGATGTCCAATTATACAACATAAATTAAGTAGAAAATAAATTAAATAAATGCTGTGATGCTTCCATCACAATATGCATTGTTCATGATTGCTTTGTCCATTCATAGTTATTTATATTCCTATATGATACTTATAATTATTATTCTCTCTCTGTGAAGAATGTTACTGTAATTTTCTTTTATTTATTTTTATTTTTTATGCTTTTTAATAGAGATTTTATTTCCTTTCTTGAGAGACTTAAAGTCTTGGGTACATCAAAACCAATTTCTGGGATGGGGAAAAAAAAAAGAACAGAGCCCACAATAGAAAAAAAAAAAGTTACCATCTGGGCCACAACAGAACCCAGATATGTACTCTTCTAATTGAAAAATTCTACGTACTTCATAATTGACCTTCTGATACAAAATGACCTACTGAATTTGTTTGCAACATGGTTCTCCGTTGTGGAGGATGTCTTCAGACCTTAGCTGGATGCCATGTGGGGTTATTTGGCTTTTGACTCTTCTTTTTTTCTTTTCTAAGATGTAGCAGCAGCAACAGTTCCCACCTTCTGGGCAGCTTCTTTCTTGGCATGATGAGCCTGCAGGATTGCCACAGCTTCATCCACCTTGGAATGGAGGGACTCAGGGACTCCAGCATGTGCAGCAGCTCAGAGTTGTCGATTTCCAACAGCATCTCCGTAATTTTTCCAGCCAGGTTTGAATGCATTGTTTGGATAAGAGTCGCTCCTCCAGCATCTGCTTCTGCTCCTGGGGAGGCGCTGCAGCCAGCATGGAGGCAGTCAGGGGCTCCCGACCCTGGACATGGACTGCAGGCTGTGGGGCCTGCAAGGGCTGGATGGCAGGATGCGGGCTGCGGACATTGGAGGCATACTTGTATGGGGCTACAGCCCTGTGAACAGCAGCAGCTGCAGCAAGAGGCACAAGATTTGGCCCAGCTGTAGGGACACCTCCAGACTGGCAGCTGTCAGTCAGTCCTTGCTGGGTGGCACCAGCCCCACTAAAGTCCATAGCCAAGTAGTCCGGGCACTCAGTAGTAGGAAGGCCACGAGAGGCCGGAGCATTACCAGTTGGAGCCAGATATCAGAGCTGGACAAGGCCCAGACTGCGGCAGGGCACTTGGTATTCCTTGAAAGCCTTGAGGTCTCCTGCCTTGCTGTTAGCGTGGATTAGGACTCATCTGTGCTAACTGGTTAGGCATGTAGTAGGGAGGTCTTCCCTGAGCCTGTGGAAACGCGGGGACAAAGTAGCCACCAGCTGCAGGCTGGAACTGATTTAAGATGGCATTGGCAGGGAGTGCTCTCACCCCAGCCACACGTTGTATATACTGGTTAGTCAAGTGAACCTTCTACTCTTCCTTCCTCTGGGCCAGGGTGACATACAGTGGCTTGGAGCCCACAATACGTGCGTTCATCTCTGTGATGGCTTTGGTCGCTCTCTGGGTTATGCCTACGTCAACTTCCAGCAGCCAGCTGATGCTGAGAGGGCCTTGGACACCATGAACTTTGACATGATTAAGGTGAAGCCAATCTGCATCATGTGGTCTCAGAGGCATCCCTCTTGGAGAAAGTCTGGTGTGGGAAATGTCTTCATCAAGAACCTGGACAAATCTATAGACAACAAGGCACTGTATGACACTTTCTCTGCCTTTGGAAACACCCTGTCCTGTAAGGTGGTTTGTGATGAGAACAGCTCTAAGGGCTATGCTTTTGTCCACTTCGAGACCCAAGAGGATGCTGACAAGGCCATCGAGAAGATGACGGCATCCTCCTCAATGACCTCAAAGTGTGAGTGAACCAGTCTGGAGCGACAACCATTGCATGAGCCAGTCGTGGCCCCACCTAGGTATTAACTGGCACACACAAGGCGGCTACTGGTTGTTCTCTCTGCCCAAAGGTGGCTTGCTCCTATCTCTGCACTCCAGGGCTGGTTTGTGGGCAGATTCAAGTCTCGCAAAGAGCAGGAAGCCGAGCTTGGAGCCAAGGCCAAGGAATTCACCAATGTCTATATCAAAAACTCTGGAGAAAAGGTGGATGATGGGAACCTGAAAGAGCTCTTCAGCCAGTTTGATAAGACTATAAATGTCAGGGTGATGAGAGACTCCAGTGGGAAGTCCAAGGGCTTTGGCTTTGTAAGTTACAAGAACCACGAGGATGCCAATAAGGCTGTGAAAGAAATGAATGGAAAAGAGATGAGCAGGAAAGCCATATTTGTAGACCGTGCACAGAAAAAGTCGAACGTCAGGCTGAATTAAAATGGAAATTTGAGCAGCTGAAGCAGACGAGGATTAGTCGGTACCCGGGAGTGAATCTCTACATTAAGAACATGGATGACACCGTTGATGATGAGAAATTAAGGAAAGAGTTTTCTCCTTTTGGATCAATCACCAGTGCGAAGATGATGCTAGAAGAAGAAGCAAAGGGTTTGGCTTTGTCTGTTTCTACTCTACTGTAATTTTCTTTGGTGTTGTATCAAAACAATGAGGTGCAAAAGGTCATAAACATACCGAAACTTCAGCAACCTTAACCATCAGGGAAACATGAATCAAAATACACTGAGACTTTACTTCAGCATAGCCAGTAATGGCTAGGATTAGTATAACAAATAAAAACAAATTTTTGTTAGGATATGGATATGTAGAATGCTGCAATATAGCCTGCTGCTGAGAATGGGAAGTTGTCAAGTCCTTACAGAAATCAGTATTGAGGTTTCTCAAGCATGATAGAGATACACTATTTATAACAATGTATCCCAAAGAAATATATCCACATCCAACAGACATACCTGAACATTAATATTTATTGAAAAAAAATCCCAATAATCACATAATAAAATCATGATAGGTATTCATCAACATATGAAATAAATTAAATTTTAATTGAATTGAATTAAATAGTTGGCTTTTATAAACATGGAGTTTCATTCAGCATAAAGAGGCATAAAACCTTGCCTTTGGAAGAAACTGGAATAAACAGAGGTTATCACATTAAGCAGAATAAGGCAAATTAAAACAAAAAAGATAAACATATTTTCCCACATGCTCTCCAATATGCAGAATATGTATGTATTTGCACAAGTATGTATGTATGTGTACATATATGTTTGTACATATGTGTGTATATATATATATATATATACACATATATAAAATCATTTTTAAATTTGGCAGAACACTTGAGATGAGACTGAGCAATATAAGGGCCTATGGGAAGAGATAAAAAAATGGAATGTGCAAAGGTGCTGAAACATCAGTATCTTCAATGCATATGGCAGATTTCAATGAACTTTTTTTCATTAGACACACATATATCATATATACATACATACATACATACATATATGTATATATATGAGAAGACTATAAAACAATACATATAAACATTAAGTACTTCAAATTTTTCCAAACGTTTTCTTAAAACTTGCCTCTTTATATACACGCACTCAGCAAGATGTCCAGTGGAGATTAATGTTATTCAGTCTGAGATAGACTAACAAAAGCAGTATTTTACTCTTCAATTATTTATTTCATACTAGATAAAATAATATATACAGAGACATTAAAATCTTGTGGCTTTTTTTTTTTTGAAAATTGTAAAATATCTAAAATTTTACTCTAGCTTGAGTGGAGCTCTATGTAAAAGGATTCATTGCAAGATTTTCTGAGCAATCACAAACTTAACAGCACCTTTGAACTATCCTGTCTACTTACAGCAAAGCTTTCAATAGTGATGTTTACCATTAACTACATTGGCAAAGTTGCTGAAAGTGAGTGATAACATCACACTATGATGCCGTATAACTAGGTGACAATTGGACATTAGCTGATTCATGCCTCCTATTGACTCATAGAGACAACAAATATTCCATCCTAAGCTTTGTTCATTCATTTTAAAACAAGTGACTCTTCAGGACTTTCGTCTCTACACAGCTAGAATAAGCGTCAAATAATCAACCACACTGTTGACTCCATCAGGACTGAGAAAGACATGATCTAGTTTCAGGAGCTACTTTTAAACGCAAGCTGCAAACACTTTGTCATTTTTATACTGATCATCCTAGCAGAAAAAATAAAATACAGCTCTCTAGACAGAAATCCTCTTACAAAGTGCATAGACCTTGTGTATCCAGTGACAACAGAGATGATAAATATGGAATGGGCCTAAGAGAAAAATTTCCTGGCTTCTCTGCTCAAGAGTATCCATTATGTTGGCATATTAAAAAAGGCCATGTGCTCTTGAAAATGAAATCTAAATGACTCATTCTTCATCTTTCTATCCTTCATAGGTCATATGAATATTATTCTACCAAGAAATAGGGAGTTCTAAATGTACATTTAAAATTAAATTTGACTGACATTTCTTAAGCATACAGTCTATTAAAAGAACAAGGCTAGACATGAAGGACTGTGGAGATAAAAAAACAAAGAGTACTTAAATATATGTACAAAAATTAGTGTGGAAATGAAGTAAGACACTTTAGTTAATCGTGAGAGATGTAACTTTGGTCAAAATTACAATAAAACTTGTTAAAATTTGAAACAAAGACTATTAGAGTTGGTTTTATACAAGCCGTTTAACTTAAAAGACTTAGACATATTTTGTTAAGTGTGCACAGTCATCATAAAATTTAAACTTATTAAATTTTTGCAATCACTTATTCTATTGCTAATGTTACATTTTTGTTACCTAATATTACTATCATTATTAATCTTTACTTGGAAGAGAACACGTTTCTCTTAAATTTTAATTTGCTAAGCCAAAGATATTATTGAATAGTCACTATTATGAAATTTTTATTACTATTTCATCACAGGTCCTTAAATTTCTTATGTCTGGCAATATATAAATCTTCCAGCCTGCACACTTTATGCATATGAAATATTTCTAGTAAGAATTCATCAGAAGGTAGAAAACTCTACAATTATTCTTTCTGAGGTCCATTCATAAACATTGAAATAATCAACATATTTGTGTGCTTTATTTTAACTTGGATATACAGAATCAACCTTTATAAAAGGTCCTAATAATAATAAAACATAGCCATAAAAAATTTAAGCATATTAGAAAAGATGGATACAGGTCTGTATTCCCAAAATTGAAAAATGACAAAGAAAGATTTTGAGTTCTAGGCCCATCTGACCTTCATGTGTGTATGTCTTAATAACAGGGAATTAGTGAACATCTTATGGCACTATGTAGCTCTCCATCCAAAATTGAGTCTTACCTGAAACAAAGCCAGTGCTTATTCTACATATGAAGGACCATGTCCTAGAAACACTGATTCACCTGGCTCCAAATAAAATATTATTACTTGTTAATGATTTCAAGAAATGTCATAGCTACAGAATAAAGACTTCCTCTAAAATAAGTACACTAAACTCAAATATTTAAGGGATACTATTGCTAAAAACATTTTCCTTTTGTTTGCCTTCTTCAAGGTGACTGTCATATGTTATTACTACCTGATACTATTGGTAGCAATGATTATCTACAGTATTAAAAATTGAGAAAGACTGCGGTGGAGAGGAATTATCTTGCAAATGTCATAAATAGCCATGGTCAACGTGTACCCAGATTTTATGTCAGACTATATTTTTGATAACTTAGTCATATTATCTCACTATCAAAATGTATAATGTGTGCATGAAAATAACAAGGTACAACTCACAATATTATACAATTAACATAATCACTCTGATCTTCAGAAAGGATGGAAGCACTGTTTTATACAATATATTCCCACCAATCTAATCTATATTACACAAAGCAATTGAAACAGGAAGGGAAAGAAATACATGATGGTGTTAGGATTTGCTTTTTATTTATTTAAAAATATTTATTCTTTTATTCGTTGCATTCTGGAATAAAGTAGTCATTTTATGTTAGGTGAAATTTTTCATGCCTTGTAGTATCTCAATTAAAACACTCTACTCAATAATTTCCATAGTTTCAATTGAGTAAACATTTATATTTATCTCACATTGTTTTATTTTTCTTCATGGAAAATATATATTTCAAACAATATATTCTGATTATTATTTCCTTTCCCAGAATCACTTGAACATCACCTTACCTTACCTCCCATCACAATCCACACCCTTTCTGTCTCTCGTTAAAAAATAAAAAGGTGCCGGGCAGTGGTGGTGCACGCTTTTAATTCCAGCACTTGGGAGGCAGAGGTAGGTGGATTTCTGAGTTTGACCAGCCTGGTCTACAGAGTGAGTTCCAGGACAGCCAGGGCTACACAGAGAAACCCTGTCTCGAAGAAAACAAAAAACAAAATACAAACAAAACAAAAGAAAAGAAACAAACAGGCGTCTACATTTTTTTTTTTGTATTTTTGCTCTTTTGTTTTTATTTTTTAAACAAAATCTCAATCATTCAATTTTACCAATAAAGACTGAAGAGCCAGATGCTGAGGTAAAAAAGCCTGCTAGCTCAGAGAGGCAGAGAGTGCATCTAGTTGACTTTCTGTTGGGCAGTGGACCATAAAAGACAGCCTGATCTTTGGTTAAGCTAAAGGTTTTGAAGCCCCAGAGACTGAAGGGATGGGAGGAGCTTTGCCTGCTTCTGGGCACCTAGCCACTGTCACTGGGCACAACCCTCTCCCATCCTCCCAGAGATTTGTGGCCACCGTCACATAAGGACAATGTCCCAAGGCCTTCCATGTGTAGATGAGCATCCCTAAAGTCTCAGACCGAGACAATAGGAAAAGAGAGGCGACCTGTGGTCTTGTAGGCTCAAGACAGTGTTCTTCCTGCTAATGAGGTACCTAGAGGCCTGGAGGACTTCCCTTCCCCGACAGACATTCGACACTCCTCCCTGCAAAAGGTATTTAACCTCAGATCCACCCTGAGAAGGGAGGTACGGTTTTATACATCTACTTCCATCATGGCAATTAATGGTTTGGAGCCACAGAATGTCTCTTCTCATTGAGATCCACCAAGGAGAGCCATGGAAAAGGCCTTAGATTACAGAGCCTACTGCTAGTCTCCCACCTCTGCGCTCCCAGCCATGATCAGCACCAAGCCTGTTGCCTTCAAGCTAAGGACTCTCACTGTGGGACTAGACAGAGCTCTTCCACCCCCGACCCCTACCCGCCTCGCCCCTAGACCCCAGGCAAGACACAGCCTTCAGGCCTCCCGCTCCTTAGTTCAGTTCTTCCTCAGCAGTGGTGCCTGGCTATTCATGAGCCTGAGAACCAGACAGTCCTGGGCTAGTCGCAGGTGTGCAGACTTCAGAACCAGCTCCAGCAGTCCTGGGCCTCAGACTGCGCTTCCCCACCCTTGTAGCAGTGCTTCTCTACAAACCACACCCGCCCAAACTGTGGCATGGGTTTAGTGAAGTCAAACACCCTACATTCTGCCTCTCCAAGTGGCCTTGCCCTGTGGCTGAGTGGACACAGGACCTACAACCCTACAACTTTTCTCCTCAACTGACATCCAATGAAAGGAAGTTGTCCTCCATTCCACCTCAAAAACCCCTCCAAACTGAATGTCCTTCCCGTATACTCTCTGTGCATCTGTCTGTCTATCCTCTTCACATCATCCTCTAACTCTCTCTGTTTACTTTCTACAAACTGGTTCTTTGTTCTGCCTCTTGATCTATGTGTTGACTTTAATCCTGTTTACATTAAACAGAAAGCTCCTGGATTAAAAGTGTGTGCTAGGGCTGAGCCATATTACAATGAGAAGCAGGTTTTTCCAGTAACTAATACAACCTCCGGGTTCACAGTGTGATCAAAAATCCTGCAACAACTATAGGATAATAATAAAATATAATAAGGCAAAACAAAAACATATAAACTTGAGTAGGAAATTTTGAAAAGTAAAAACAAGGAGAAGAAAAATCATGAAATACATGTGCAGACGCAGAGATACCTATGGTCATCCATATTCCAGGAATTCACAAAAAAAAAAAAAATCACTAATTTTGAAGCCATCATGAATACACAAAGGACTTGTAATGTTAAAACAAGGATTATCCTGTCAAAACCTTCAGGCTATTTGTGCTGGTTTTGTGTTGGCCATCTACTGCTGGGCACAGGGCTGCTATTCAGAGTGATTTTTATACCCAGGCATGCTGGTCGTTCATCTACATGTTGTTATCAGTTTGACATAGCTGCTGGGTTGGAGATAAGGGCTTGTGCTTACTTCTGCTCTCAGTGCTGTGATTCTGTCTGGTGCCCACTCATGTGAACTCTGTGCATGCTGCCAGCATCTCCATTAGTTTATATGTGTGCCATTCTGCTGTGTTTAGAAGGCTTTGTTTCCTTGGTATTCTCCACCCCATTTGGCTATTAAAGATCCTCTTTAGAGTTCCCTGTGCACTGAGAAGAGAGATTTGATTGAGACATCTTATTTAATACTGACTGTTCCAAGGTCTGTCATTCTCTTCACATGGTCTAGTTGTGGAATTCTTTACTTGTTCTCTTCTACTGCAGGATGACATTACTCTGATAATATAATGACTAGACAAAAATTGATCTATGAGTACAGCAGAATTTCATTAAGAGCAATTTTATAGCTATATTTCTTTAGCAGTACCTGGTTTTTCCCTTGGCCCATGGCTTTTTTTTTTTTTTTTTCTTCTTCAAGACAGGGTTTCTGTGTATAGCCCTGGTTGTCCTGGAACTCACTCTGTAGACCAGGCTGGCCTCAAACTCAGAAATCTACTTGCCTCTGCCTCCCAAGTGCTGGGATTAAAGGTGTGTGTCACCACTGCCTGACAAGGCCCATGGCTATTCTAGTCTCAGGTTCCTGACCAACTAAGTAGTGCTGGGTATGGGTTCCTTCTCATGTAATTGGCCTTATATAGAATCAGGTATTGGTTAGTTACTCCCAGGAGCTTTCTGTCATTATTGTAGTAGCTCATCTTTTAGGCAAGTTCAAAGGGTTTTTAGATAAGTGGGTATTTATTTTCCCTCTTTGGTAACATAAAGAGTACATTCCAGTACCATTAACGCTAGTCAGTAGGACTGAAGGCTCTAGGTAGGCACAAGCTTAACATCTCAGTGTTCAATGGAACTTCAGTTGTCTTCAGCAATAGCTCTGGCCCTGCTTTTGGTTTGTGAAAGGAAGCTGATACTCTTGGCCATAGCCTAGATAATTTGCAATTTTCATGGGCTCCCCTTGGTTTGTTTATAGGTAACCTATTTCCTACATCGTGCTGGGTGGTGGTAGCACACGCCTTTAATCCCAGCACTTGGGAGGCAGAGGCAGGTGGATTTCTGAGTTCGAGGCCAGCCTGGTCTACAGAGTGAGTTCCAGGATAGCCAGAGCTACACAGAGAAACCCTGTCTCAAAAAACTAAAAAGAAAAAGAAAAGAAATCATGATAAATACTTTAAAATCACTGTATGCCTATTTTAGAATTTAGTTGGTATGCTTATATTTAAGGAAAGCTTATTGTACCAAATATTTTGGAGGTATATTTTTTTTTACATAAGAAATGTTCAATACCCTTTAATTTAGTGATTGATAAGTTTTTTTTTTTTTTGGTACATGAAAGGAAAATACCATCAGAGCTAATTACCAATTTTCTATATCTAGAGCTATTTCTATATGTAGAGGTTCAGATAAATTGATATCTCAGATTGACGGGTAAAGGAAACAAAAAGAAGAATCAAAGAAACAAAATGACCTACTCGAAGAATCCCAGTTATCAAAAAAAAAAAAGAAAAGAAAAAAAATTCAGACAATTACACATATTTTACAATTATTTATTTAAATACTCTACAGTATTTCACTTTTCATTCATTTTGATGATTAATCTACAAATATGAGACTTTTCTTGAGGATGCATTTGATGTTATGTAACTCTAAGTTCTATTCATAGGTTTTGAAAAGTCATAACTTTAAAACTTATAAAGTAAAATAGTCATAAAATAATAAGACTGCCAATTCAATATATAAAAATATACTATACTCAAGAGTCATATAACAGAGGCTTAACGATTTTGAACTACACTACATGGTGACCACTATTAACTCCAATTTATTACAAGGATTTGATTCTTCCCTAGGCAGTAAGAACAAATCCCAACACTATTTCTCAGTCTAATGTGTTCCAAGCAATTTAAAGTTGTGGACTGGCCAATGACAAGTGTCATATCTCTGCAGTTTTGTGTAACGAGGTAAAACACATTGAAACAAGAAGATGTAACTTGTCATGGAGTTTGTGTTATCATTGAATAGCTGAAACATTGTGTTTTGCTGAACGAAAAGTAGATAGAAAAATTTAGATAAAGTTTTTGATATGCTTTTGCCTGGCTGAGCTCATGTTTCTATGAGAATCTATTTAATCTAATGTCATGTCTGTGTATATAACAGCAATAGTGACAGGCATTACAAGAAATTAAATATTGATAAATATATATATATATATGTATATTTATTACTTAGACATACCTTAATCTCCAAAGAATAATAATAGTTATTATGAATCTCTAAAGTTTTCAACTGTTTTTGAATTACTTTAATATCTCTGTTAGGTTTTTTTTGTTGTTGTTGATGAGTTATCCACAAAGAAGAAGCCACAATTGAAAAATGTCTCTGTAAGAATGGTCGATAGAGAAGCATGTTGGCCCAATCGAAGATGCTTGAATCTCACTTAGAGTGGGGAATAAAAATGTCATTTGAGGCAGATGGGGGGAGGGATCTGAGTGGGAGAGGGGAATGGGGAAGGGCATGGCGGCTGGAGTTCAGCCAGGCATGGGGAGAGACAGGAAAGTGGGGAGAGGGCCAAGAAAATGAATGGGAACCCGTAGCAGGCAGGGAAAGGAGAGCCTCTCAAGGACATGCCAGGGATCGAGGACAGGGAAGGCTTTCTGGAATCAGTGTACAGGTAGCAGTGGAGATTTGGGACCTGGAAAGGCCACTTCCTGTAGCCAGTCAGGACCATCAGTGGAGGAATAAAGACACCAACTCACCAACAAAAATTTCTACCCCAAATTTATCCTGTCTACAAGAAATGCAGGGACAGAGATAGAGCAGAGACTGAGGGAATGTCCAACCAATAACTGGTTCAACTTATGACCTATTCCATGAGTAAGCACTGATTGCTGACACTATTAATGATACCCTGCTATGCTTGCAGACAGGAGCCTTGAATAACTGTCTTCTGAGAGGCTCCATCCAGCAACATAATGAAACAGATGCAGAGAGCCACAGCCAAACATAGGAAAGAGCTCAGGAACTCTTTTGGAAGAGTTGGGGAAAGGACTGATGGCTCCAAACAGGATAGAAAATTCATAGGAAGACCATTAGAGTCAAATAACCTGGACTCTTGGGGGAATCTCAGAAACTGAACCACCAACCAAAGAACATACATAGGTTTGACCTAGGCCCCCTACACATATTTAGCAGATTGGTCTTCATGTGGTCTGCAAAGAACTGGAGCAGAGGCTCCCCTTAAGCTGTTGCCTGCCTGTGGAATCTGTTCCCTTAAAAGGGATATCTTCTCTGGCCACAGTAGAAGAGAATATGCCTAACACTGCACAAATTTAATGTAGCAGTTTGGGGAGATACTCAGGGACACCTCCACCCTCTTAGAAAACAGGAGGAGAGATAGAAGGATGGACTGGGGGAGGTGAGGAGGAGGCACAGCAATAGATAGATAGATGATAGATAGATAGATAGATAGATAGATAGATAGATAGATAGATAGATAGATAGGAAGACAGACAGATAAAACTTGGAAAAATATTCCATCATGTATTACAGACAGTTTGCCAAGGCTCAATGTCTCAGTGACAAGTCATTGGCGGTTATCAGCTGCTGCAAGAGATTCAGTTTTCTTCATGATGGCTATTTATTTGTTCCTCACTTCTGTGTGACTAATGGAATGTCCATGCACATATGTGAAGCACTAACTGGATACAGTGGCAAACGACTATCTATGGGCAACTAATGCTTGGTGGGAGAGGAGTCATCAACCTGTCCTAAAGATAAACATTCTTAGTGGTTATCCATTGCAAATCATCTGAAGCCTTGTACAACCAACCAAGAAAATAGACTCAATAGGCTGTATTTACATGTTTGTGTACACAAATACAAACATGTCTATATCTAATAATAATAATAAAATAATAATAATAATAATAATAATAATAATAATAACAATAATGACATCAAGGTCCCTAAGAAAGGGCATATAAGGTTTGGAATAAAGGTACCTGGAGGAAGGAGAGAAAATAGAAAAGGTGTTGTATTTCTGTTTAAATAAAAATGTATTAAAATATATAAACACAAATATGTATTATAAAAGGGAAACAGGAAATAGGAGTGAGATAGGATGGGGGATTCTGGAAGAAGTTAAGGTGAGGATTTAGTTATGAATTTGGTCAATATAAGTTGTACAGTTATATAAAATTTTCACAGAACAAAGTTTATTTTTAAAGACAATAGTGTTAAGAAGGAATCAATTAAGAAGGGAATCTCAGTTCTATTGAGAGAGGGTACCTCAATTGACATGTTCCTTGTTCATTGAGGGATACTATTTCAAAAAACCAGGGGTGGGGGACCCATTAAGAAAGGAACCCAGTGTTGACTTCTGGCCTGCATACACATGTGTATTTGTTCCCCACACATAAATACAAACTGATACCCACAAGTACATGTACATGTAACACACACACAGTAGGAGCAGATGGAGAAAATAGTTATTTTTTAAAACATATATTCACAGATTGATTAGCCAGCAATAAAACAAAATAAATGTGAAATCACGTGAGAGAATTGTCTAAAACCTCCAAACTCACAGACCCTTGTCTAGTTATGTTTATATCATCATTTTGCCACACTAATACATGCTGCTGTTTATAATGAAAAAATGAAAAATTTTAGGCCTGCCTTTTGTCTTATACCATTTTTTATTGTAATTTTTTTTTTTGCAGCTGATTTTGTCCTCATAAAAATGTACTCCTTGGTTTTGTTATGCCAAGTTTTACTGTTGTTATGCTTCACAGATTAAGTTCAACATAAAACAACATACTCGAGGCCTTATCATCAGCTGCCATCAAGATGGTCATGTGACATAGATGAAAATTCTCACCTGATAAACATTTAAATGCATGGAGTAGTACAATTGTCTTTGGATTTTAGAAATATTGTACTACAAAAATGATTGGAGGGTAGATGTTTTTAAAACAATATCATATCATTGGGAATTTGAATAGGAAAAAATGAAAAATTATGTTATTGACTTTAATCATGAAGATTTTTCACATAAAAAGGTGTATTTATTGTAAACAATATTGTACTTAAGTGAGGGGATTTATTTTCATTAGTGTTATTTTGTCATAATGTTATTAGTCAAAGTATAACTTTTGTATAAATCAAACTTGTAAATACCAAATAATGGTGGTAGCTATTGCAATTTATCTTAAAATGTTAATCAATAATGTGGAAATAAGAAAGCATAGAACAAACCTCTGTATAAAGATACCAAGCTGAGTCAATCTGAAAAATCTAATGGTCATGTAAACTGTATTAATTCTGTGGGTGTCATTTATTACCTTATAAGAAGCTTCTGAAAAAAATATAGGTGGACAAAATTTAAATGGAATCACCAACTGTGAAAAGAAAGCCCCAACCTGACATATTTTGCTACCAAATGAAACTTATAGTACAAGGAATGGATTGTCACTAATACCATTCAGAGGCTGTGGACTCCCTCCCCAAAGCCCGGACAGTAATGCAGCGCTGTGGAAGCGGCTACATTCAGAAGCTCCACCTCCATTGAGCAAGAAGGAAGTTACTGATTGGACTGTTATACTGACGTAGTTTGGGGGAAGGGTTTGCCCCAGGTATTTTACCTGTTGCGGGAACAAAGGAATTCGATTAAAATTCAAGATGACTGAGTGACCAGACCTCGTGTTGTCTAATGTTTTACTTTTCCCACATGGATATGGTACAGTATGGCTAGCCTACCTCTTCTTATCTCCTTCAATCCCTTCTTATCTATTTCTTATCTTACTCCTATTTCCAGAGAGACTCTTTAATTCTTTTCATGTTGGCTCTGGATGCCAACAGATGGCGTCCGATGTGTGGCTAAGAATTAGGGGTAAGAGCGAAACGTTTTGCCCCTGGGTTAAAGATAAGATGGGCTAATTTTCTTCTAGAAAGTTTAAAAGTTATGCACTTACAGTCTTACTTATGAGGCGGCCCCAAGATCTCTTTAACCGGGGCTGGGGAGGCGACTGGCATGCCAGGTGTCCAGCTGGTTTAGCTGGGGTTCAGGGGTTCAGCCGGTTCAGGCTGAGTGCTCGGATTTGGTTCCGAGGGATTTGGACTGCAGTAGAGGCAGTCTTTCCCCTGGGTTTTCAGCTCGGTGCTCAGAGCTCCTAAGATATATGTTTATGTGTTTTCATGTTACATGTGAAATTTGTATCGTGGTGTGAGTGAGAAGTCTTGTCTTTGTGTCTGTATTGCAAGGTGCGCAGGGCGGGCAGGCCCGGGGGAGTGCTAAAGAATCCGGCATCGGATCTGCCAGTCAGCAGGGGTCGCACGGTCAGCGACTCTCCTTGCTCTGTTGTAAAGCGCACGGGCCGGGGTCTTTGTGACATGGCAATGGCCGCCCGGACACTTAGGGAAGGCGAGCCTGTGAGCCGCGTCCCCCGCGCGTGCCCCAGCTCCATGTTCCCCACATGGCGCTCTCCCCTCTCCCTCTCTGCTAGGCTTCTGTGTGCTCAGGGGTTCTTGGCGGACTGGCGGTGACTTGCGGGGGAGGGGTGCCGGGGCGTGTGCACACTACACTAGATCGGGAGCACGTCCGCTGTGCGTGGCTTGGGAGACGGGCCTTTAGAGAGTGATCGCTCCACGCTGGGGGGTGTTTCCCTTTCCCCCTCGCACTGGGCCGTAGCGAGCTGAGGAAACTTTTGGCGGGGTTCTATGCAGAACTACAGTTCCTAAGTGACTTTTCGGCCTTAACAGTGTGCATGCAGGACACTACGAGGAACTACAGTTCCCAAGTGACCTTGCGGCCTTAACAGTGCGCATGCTCTCACATGTCCACATGTTTGCCTGCACACGCCATCTAGTGGCTGTTCTATATATTACAAGCTGGCGATTCTCAGCCAATCTAGTCAGATCTTATGTATTCAGAGTTTCATTTGCGTAACTCTTTTTCCAGAGCTTATACTATTAGCAGATCTTGGGGGGCCCGGGTTGGATTGGTTGCTGTGTCCGGGCAGCCGAGTGTGAAGATGGAGGTCACCGCTCAGCCACGCCGCTGCTGCGAGCAGCCTGGCGCGGGCTGAGTCTGTGGCTCCAGCTTCGGCTCCCGCTCCGCCCGACACTCGGGCTCCAGCGCCAGCGCCGGCTGCGTTGCCATCTGCTTTAAAACAGGGTCTCTCTGTGTGGCCCGGGCTGGCCTCGGGCTCGTGGTCCTCCTGC
>NW_022196915.1:82302675-82332698 GCF_008632895.1 Mastomys coucha | reverse complement strand
TTTCTTATCTTACTCCTATTTCCAGAGAGACTCTTTAATTCTTTTCATGTTGGCTCTGGATGCCAACAAGAGGCTGTCCACAGAACCCGGCAAAGAATTCTGAGTATTGCCAAGAGTATTAGTTGCTCTCTAAAAACTGGTGGTTATGACCTATTGCAGAAGACAGCACCTGTACCTCTGGGGGAAGACAGAGAACTTGAACTGTTTCTTCATCTAGCATCTTCACCCCTATTGACTGGTGTTCAGAGTACCAGGAGGTACTCTGAGACTTGATAATCGTAGGCCTAGGACCAAAATAATATTGTTTTCCTAAATAACATAGCAATAAAAAACTACTAATGACATGACATTCTGGGGTAAATATAGGTCAACGTCTTGCTTAGTCATCATCAGAGAAATCTTGCCCTGTACCAAGTTAGAAAAAAATACAGATACCCACAAATGAACAATGTACAGAGTGAAAAACCTTGTAATACTACCTTCTAAAGGGGATAGCTCCATTAAATCTCTCTTTAGGGCTCAATGCATGTTGTAGAAGAGGAGACAGAAAGATATTATGAGCCTGTGACTCTGGACAACACCAAGGAAAGGCCTTCCAGATATAATAGGACTGATTAACATTTTGATTCATAGAGACAGTGGCAGCATGCACAGGTCCTGAATAGTTGTAAGTCAGATGGGGTGCCAATAGTAAGAGAAGTGAATACAAGTCGCCATCTACAACCTAGAAGCAAGCTCCAATGATAATTACCGACAAAGGAATATTTAGTTTTCTCCAATGGAGTCTCACTGGGTATATAAATCACTCTGAATGCTAGGTTCCATACTCCACAGTAGAAAAGAAAAGAAAACAAAACAAACAAAAACAAATTTTTATGAATTTTTAATTTTTTTACTTATTTACTCATTTACTTATTCATCCTGCTCACTGCCCCCTCCTAGTCACCACCTCCCACAACTCTTCCCCATTCCCTTCCCCTTCTCTTTTGAGTAGGCTGAGTGGATGGGCATCCCCTTGGATATCCCCCAACCCTGGCATATCAAGTCTCTGCAGATTTAGGCACATCTTCACCCACTGAAGCCATCCAAGCAGCCCAGCTAGAAGAACATATCCCACATACAGGTAGTCCCCACTTCAGTTCTTCTGGACCTACATGAAGTCAGACATACATCTTGCTATGCAAGTCTAGAGATTCTTAGGTTCAGCCCATGTTTGTTCTTTGGTTAGTGATTCAGTTTCTGAGAGCCCCAAGGTTCCAGGTTAGATGAAGCTGTTGGTCTTCTTGTGGAGCTCCTCTCACCTTCTCAACTTCCTTCTTCCCCCTATTGCTCCATAAGAGTTCCCAACTCCATCCACCATTGGCTGTCTGCATCTGTCTCAAGCAGCTGCTGGGTGGAGCCTCTCAGAGGACAGCCATTCTAGACTCCTGTCTGCAAGCGTAATAAACATTGATGATGTCATGGATTGATGTTTCCCAGTATTACAATAGATCTCTTCCACATAGATTTATCGCCCTATTATATCACATATAGCCATGTTTTTCCTATTTGACCTTCTGATCCCATGCATTTCATCTATTTTGGAATTTCTTTTATCCGAGACAATGTGCCAGTTGCTGAGAGCTGTGGTGAAATGGCCAACCTAGATTCCAGGAATCTTGTGATATTATAGTTACATCAGCTCCAGTGTTCACTAATCCATCTAACTGTAATTTTAACTTTGGTCCCTTATCACTGATAGTAGGTTGCCAAAGTATTTTGTTTGTTTGGTTGGTTGGTTACTTGGTTTGGTTTATTTATTTATTTATTTTTGGTATATTTAGCTTCTTTTGTTTCATCCCTAGGAGCAGCTCTATTTCTGTTGCTGTTATATTTAATTTTTGAGCAGCTCTGCTTCTATTATTAGGTGTTGATTTTTCAATTAGAATTGTATAATTCTTTAGAACTGTCTTTTCTTGATGGACAGAAAATAAATGGCTCATGTTGGTTTTTTGTCAGACCTTGAGTCAAGCTTTCAGTTAGTTTTCTGATATGATGCCTTGAATATCTTTAGATAACTTACATTCATGATCATTAAGCTTTTTCCCTCTATGTCTTCTTCATCTCCCAGGAAACATTTTCCCTGAGTTGTAGAAGAATTTATCATTATGAACTTTTTGCTTACAGTCCTTTAGGGAATGACCTGAACTTTCATAATCATAGCAATGGCCATCTTGTATTTTTATATCTCCTGTAATTGATTGTCCAACTACAATTGAATTGTGAGATTGGGTTCTTTATTCACAGTTTTAATCCATTCATAAAGAGGTGTGGATCTGGCCCTTAAAGGTCTAACAGTCTTTTTACATTCAGCATTATCATTTCCAAAAGCTAAAAAGTCTATTAATATTTCCCTAGCAGTTGTATCTTATATTGCTGTACTCAAAGCTGTAGTATATCTTTGGAAAAAGTCAGTGAATGAGTCATTTGAACCCCTGGTTATCTTTGTAAATGATTCAACTCTTCTCTGTTGTTCTATCTCGTCCTAAGTCTTTAAGGCTGATGCATGACGTTGTTCTAGGATATTGTTCATCACTGATGGTAATCTGTACTCTCAATTCATAATATGGATATTCACCTAGTAACTGATCCTTGACAATATCAATGCCTCTTGTCCTATTTCATTGCTTCATAACTGAAGCCTCATCTTTGCATCATGTCAGCCATTGTAATTGAGGATCATGCTCCAAGATGGCTGTCATCAAATCTCTTCAATCCTTTGAAATTATAAGATTTTACATGGCCCAGTTATTAAGAATGTGTTTGTTAGATGGTAATTGCAAGCCATAGGGGATTATTGTTTCCTTGAATCTTTTTAAATCATGTGTCAGTATAGGTTGCCATCCAAATTGTTGATAACCTTGTAGATTCTTTCATCCCCCTTCTAATTATATTATCAAGAGTGGTGTCAGGAGCCATTTTTGCCTGCTTCTGTGCTGCTTCTGTGAAAGCCTGCCTGTCAGGCCAGGGTTTGCTGGCAGATTTCCTGGCTTTTTGATACATGTAAAGATAAGATACATGTCACTTGAAGGTGAGTGGATGAATGTTCTGTTAATCTTGGAGGAAGGAACAAGGAGGCCTCCAGATAGGTACAGATATCCAAACTCCATGAGCCATTGTTTCTCCTAGCTTGTGACTTTGTTTGCCATGATACTATAAGGAATATAAAGCCTACATGAATTAAACTCTGGTGTGCTGGTATTCACTGGACAGCCCTCCTGATTTCTACCATTTGTCTCTGAGTCTTCTTTTATGTCTTCCCTATAATCATTCTTACTACCCCCTCAGAGGACTTTTGACTTCCCACTGGTGGGACCGGTGCAGAGTGGGAACACAATTTTAGGTGTTTAAACAGTTGTAGACTGCATTTTTGCAGTCTTGTTACAAGATGGTGCTGTGGGTTCTAGACTTCTCTCCTCTGTCTCTATCAGCATCTTCCTCAAATTTATGAACGTTTTTCTAACTTAGCTCTAAGACTTGACTCCAAATTTCATCTTTTTACTTTATTTTTATATTTATCTTCTTAGTATCTCCTTTATTTTTATTTACAAACTTTTGTAATTTTCTTCTAAGGTTTATCTCCATTATTTATTTTTCTTCTTGTTTTTGTATCTCTATCATCTTAGTATATTTCTGACTTTTATTTATAAAGTTTTCTAACTTTTAAGGTTTGTCCAAAATTTTATTTTTCTCCTTTTCTTGTCCCTCTAATATCCTTTCCTTTGAGAAGGCATAACAAGCCATGTTGTAAACAAAAGAATGCCCACATATATATGGAAGCTTAACAACACTCTACAAACTCAAGGACAAAACAAACTCAAGGACAAAAACCATATGGTCATCTCACTAGATGCTGAGAAAGCATTTGACAAAATCCAACATCCCTTCATGATAAAAGTCTTGGAAAGATCAGGAATTCAAGGCTCATATTTGAGCAGAGCTAAACAAAGAATTCTCAACTGATGAACACCGAATGGCTGAGAAGCAACTAAAGAAATGTTCAACATCCTTAGTCATCAGGGAAATGCAAATGAAAACAACCCTGAGATTCCACCTCACATCAGTAAGAATGGCTAGGATAAAAAACCTCAGGTGACAGCAGATGCTGGAGAGGTTGTGGAGAAAGAGGAACCTTACTTCATTGCTGATGGGATTGCAAACTGGTACAACCACTCTGGAAATCAGTTTGGCGGTTCCTCCAGAAACTGGATATAGTTCTACTGGAGGACCCAGCTGTACCACTCCTGGGCACATACCCAAAAGATACTGCAACATATAATAAGGACACATGCTCCACCATGTTCATAGCAGCCTTATTTATAATAGCCAGAAACTGGAAACAACCCAGATGTCCCTCAACAGAGGAGTGGATACAGAAATTGTGGTACATCTACACAATGGAGTACTACTCAGCTATTAAAAACAATAAATTTATGAAATTCTTAGGTAAATGGATGGATCTGGAGAATATCATCCTGAGTGAGGTAACCCAATCACAAAAGAACAAACACGGTATGCACTCTCTGATAAGTGGTTATTAGCGTAGAAGTTTGGAATACAGGAAGAACAACCCACAAACCACAAGGAACTCAAGAAGAAGGAAGACCAAAAGGTGGACATTTCATTCCTTCTCAGAGGGGGAACCAAATACCCATGGAAGGAGTTGCAGAGATTAACTATGGAGCAGAGACTGAAGGAAGGGTAAACCAGCCTAAATATAGCTATCTCCTGAGAGGCTCTGACAGTACCTGACTAATACAGATGTAGAGGCTCACAGCCATCCATTGAACTGAGTACAGGGTCCTCAATGAAGGAGCAAGAGAAAGGACCTATGGAGCTGAGGGGTTTGCCGCCCCTTAGGACGAACAACAATATGAATAACTAGTACCCTCAGAGCTCCCAGGGTCTCAACCACCAACCAAGGACTGCACATGGTGGGTCTGATTGTTCTGGCAGCATGTGTATAGTAGAGGATTGTAAATTTGATCATCAATAGGAGGAGAAGAGCTCAGCCCTGTAAAAGTTCTGTGCCCCAGTGTAGGGGAATGCCAGGGCCAGAAAGTGGAGAGGGTGGGGTGGCAGGTATGGGGAGGGGAGGCAACAGGGGTTTGTTTTTGTTTTTTTGTTTTTTGGAGGGGAAACTGGGAAAGGAGAAATTTACATGTAAATAAAGAAAATATCTAATTAAAAAATATTTTACAAAAAGAAGCCATGTTGGCTATCAGAACTAAAATTAAGATTGCTAATGTGATGGTAATAATAATTGATAAGGTGTCATTTCTTATTAGGTCATTTGTCACTTTCTCTTTGGTGCTATCCTTATACCCTTTAAAATGTCATTATATAATATTTGACAGCTCTGTGTTATTGTGCCTCTCATTCTCAGGTACTTTATTTATTTAAATTTGTTTCTCTTTTAAAGGACTTCATTTTTACTAATTTATACTATTTTTTATGATTATTTATACCCAGTTTCTTTCCTCTTTTACCTTCTTTAAATTTGATATTTTACAAGTTGAGAAGTTTGGGGCTTTTCAGTCCTAATGCAGTACTGGATAAAGCTGCAGGCTCCTCAGGACAGCTTGTGCCTACTTCAACTAACTCCACCCCTTAGCTCACTGTAGCAGGTTGCTGGTGTAGAAGGCTGCTGGTTCCTGGTTCTGCCCCCTTTGCGTTGGTCCCTTTCTTTGCATAGTTGTAGGGTTTCTCCACGTGGACCCAAATTAGGGCTTCTAGCTCTCTCTAGCATGCTTTGTGGCATTTCTCTGGAACTGTGCCATGCTTGGGAAAAGGTGTAGTTACTGTGAGGGCTCAGATCTGATAGAGACTGGGGTCTAGCGTGTCAGTTAGTTCACAGGCCTCCTCTGAAAAAAAGCTTTCCAGCTAGGAAACTACTCTGGGAAGTGTTTATTCATGCTTTTACCTGGGGTTTTATAAGCTTAGATTCTGTGCCCAATGGTAGGTGCCATTTGTAACTGTAGGCTTTTCCACCTGCACCTAATTTCCTGAAATAAAGCTTCTTATACTGAATTCTTTATGAATAAATGCCTAAGCCAAAAGATTTAGCTAATTCCTATTAGTTCATAACTCTAACCTGTCTCTATTATTCTAAATCCTGCCACATGAACGTACAGGGTAAATCGCTTTTCCTGGCTTACCTATCCCAGAATCCTTTCTCCCTGCTAGAACTCCCACCTTCTATTTCCTGCCTACGCTAACAGGCCAGCAGCTTTTTGAATTGAAAGGGAATGCTTCTAACAACTTTCAGCTGATTTTTCTGAATTTTCGTTTATACTGGAGCAGTAGGCTCTGGCCTTATTGCTTCTGTCTTTCTAAGTGTCTTTCTCCACTTTATTTACAATGTTTTTTTTTTTTTTCTAATTTCTTCTAAGGCTTGTCTCCATTTTTCATATTTTTCCTATCTTCCTACTATATTAGTAAATTCCCCATTTTTATTTATATTTTTTCTAATTTCTCTTCTAAGACCTGCCTCAATTTTAAAATATTTCTCTTTCTTGTTTATCTATTATCTTAATATTTCCCTTTGTTTTATTTCAATTTTTCCTAATTTAGCTTCATAGTCCTGTCTCATTTTCACTATTTCTCTTTTTCTTGCATATCTGTCTTAGTATTTTCCACATTTTTATGTATTTTTTTCTTATTATTCTTCTAAGGACTGTCTCCATTTTACATTTTTCTTTTCTTGTTTCTCTGGCATCTTAGTATTTACCTCAATTTTATTTAAAACCTATTCTATCTTTCTCTTCAGGTCTATCTCCATATTTCATTACTTTCATGAATCTCTACAGCTTGTTTCTTTGAGAAGGCACAGAAAGCCATTTTGATTACCAAGATAAGGATTAAAAAGCACTGTAATAATAATAATAGTAATAATAATAATAATAATAATAATAATAATAATAATAATAATTGGTAATGTGTCTATCTCAATAATGTCATTTATTTCTTTCTCTTTTTTTATCTTTAAGCTATTTAAAATGTCCTTTTCTAATGCCCAGATGCTCAGTGATATTGTGCTTCAAATTCTTTATATCTGTCTCTTAATTTTTTTAATAATAGATCTCTACCCCTCTTTAGCATTAAAGCATAATTTTAAACATTTTTACCTGATTCGAAGTTTGTTTGTGCAAGCATTTCTTGTTGTGTCCTCTCAGTCTGTGTTTGCCTTCTGCTTCTTGTGCTATGACTAGCTCTGTTCCTCTGTTCCGGTCCTTTTGATCATAGGGAAGGGCAGTTCTATACACATGTCAGCCAAGCCTTAGGTTCATAGGGCTTAATCAATTGCTCTGCCTCATCAGATGCCTGGCCTCTTCTCTGGTATGGTAATTTATTGGGTTCAAGAGTCAGCAGGTTGCTCAAGCTAGCACAAATCTGTAGTTTGCCTCTGCCGGCTCAGCTAGATCTAGCAGGCTGCTGACTCCTGGCTTCACCCTCTTCATGTAGGTTTTCATGTGTGTGAGCATACCCTGCAGTTCTGGGCTGGCCCTGCTCTCTGACTTCTGCCCATTCTGGGAAGATGACTCCAGGTCTCAGTGTGCTCCCTGCCGGTGAAAGCCAAGCCCGAGCAGCTCGGGGCCTTGTCTACACAGCCTCATCTACCAGAACCTCTCTCAGTAAGTGCAGGAGTGCAAGAACTCTTAGCCAGTCAAATAGCTCCAGCATGAACTGCACTCATCTGCAATTCCCTAGATCTAACTGGCAGCTAGCTGACTTGATCTCTTAAAGAGACAGAACTAGAAACATGCTCTATTCCCCAGGGGTGTTTGCTAGTGTGCCTGTCACCTAGTATTTTTCTAAGTTTGGATTGATTCTATGTCTCACGTATGGTATGCCAATGTAGCCGTGAAATTCTATTTGACCTCTGTTTCCAGAAAAATGAGATCTGAGGCATAATTATTTATTACTAAATGTCCAGGCTATAGCTCATTCTCCAACTACCTTGCAACTTATATAACCCATTTGCCCACCTCCTCTGAGTCTAGGGAGAAATCTCCACACCTGACTCTATCCCAGAATTCCGATGTCTTTCTGCTGGATGTCTGACCATGTCTCATCCTGCCTCAGCTCATTGGCTATCGGCTTCTAATGGGCAGGTGAGACTTCCATACAGTGCACAAGAGATTCTCTCTACAAAAGTTTATCAGAAAAAAATTGCATGTGAAACTAAATTTTTATTTTGCCATGATTGTACAGAATAAATTGGATTTGATAATAAAATATATGAAGGACGTTCAAAAATTTGACTGGAGATAGTTATGGGAATTTAACATGATAGAGTTAACTTCTATATAATAAATCTAGTAATAAATGATTATAGGAAGAAGCTGGGATTGAGTAGTGGTACATGAATGTAGCATGAAAAATGTTCTTGGTTTGATACAAATCATACAAATAAATTTTTCAAAAAGTAAAATGATTATTTATTGACTGCTTGTTTTTCTTCTGAAGTAGCATAGGCTACAAACATGACAGGGTCTGTTCTTCAGCACATGATGATTGATCGATTGGTTTGGAGGCAAAAAGCTGGTTCATGCTCGACTATTAATGTATATTAATTCTTATCCACATTATAGGAAAATCCATGATATAAGAGTTGAAAATGTAAAACAAATAAACAAACAGAAAAACAAAAGAAAACCATGTTGCTGACTTTCCAACAAAAGTGATCATACTCATAGTGTTCATTGATTCACAAAGCCTATCCCAGCCCGCAATGCTGAAGGAAGTCCACTTCAGCATTGTACCAAGAACCCCAGGTAAGACCCCACCCACAGCCTATGTAAAGCCTGCCGGGTTTCCCCAAGAGCTCTTCATTCCCGTCTCCATATCCCAGCACAAACATGTATAAGCCCATTTCTCTATTGGAAGTCACTCCCCTATCTGGAATGACAGATAAGATCCTGCCTGCAGACATCTACTGCTTCCTCAGAGCCTTTCCAACTTCCTCAGCAATACTGCCTCCCCTTATCTCAATATTCCAGCCCACAATTCTGCCAAAAACCCACTGTTTAACTTGAGCCCATGCTGATACTTGGACCCCTGGAAGCCTTCTGCTCTAGCAGAGGCCAGGGAAACCCAGAAGTCCAGAAACCACACCAGATCCCTAAACTCCAGACCTCCAAAGGTAATGTTTGTACCCAAAACGTCTTAGGTCACACCAGCCACTAAAAATTTTAGCAGAGAAATCATACTAGACTCGGGGACTCACTGGTCACAAGAATCACAGGTCACTGAGGCTAGAACAAAAAAAAAAAGAAAAGAAAAGAAAAGAAAGAAAGAAAGAAAGAAAGAAAGAAAGAAAGAAAAGAAAGAAAGCATTAGAAACCAAGGGAAAAAGCATTCATCCAACACAGATAAACTAAAAGTCAGCACTTAAACTATAACTACCTCAAACAGATGCTGGGAGGCCAGTTTAAGAACGTAGTCAACAATAGGGTACACTCAAGCCCTGAATATGCCAACACGGCTGAAGCACGGGAAAATGACACTTAAGCCAATTGTACGAAGATGATAGAGGTCCTTACACAGGAAATGAATAAATTCCTTGAAGAGATCCAGGAAAGTACAAACAATAAATTGGAGAAAATGAATACATCCCACAAAGAGAGCCAGAAATCACAAGCAATGGGAGGAAATGGGTAAATATCTTACAGAAAGCAGCACTAGGTTTCTACATGATCCACAAATGTCCCCTAATCTGGCCATCTCTCCCAGTTCCCTGTTTGTCCTTCCACTACCTGATCTCTCTAGTCTTCATCCTCACCTGCCCTTAGTCTACCCACAACAATCTAGTCTTATTTCTCTTTCCCAGATAGATCCATGTCTGTCCTTGTGATCTTCTTGTTACTTAACCTCTCTGGGTCTGGGGATTGAAGCATGAGTACCTTTTACTTTACAGCTAATATACACTTATAAGTGAGGGCATACAATGTTTGTATTTGTGGGTCTTGGATACCTTATTCAGTTTAATATTTTTGCAGTCTCATCAATTTGCCTACAAATTCTATGAAGTGATTTTTTGTTATGCTCGAAAAGTAACCTATTTTGAAGGTATCTGTTATTCTGCCTGTGTCTATTTAAAGGGGGAATGGAGAGATATCAATGACCAAATGTTTTCATAAAGGAAGCAATTGTGAATTCATATTATCTGGTGGTGGTGGTGGTAGTGATAGTGTGTGTGTGAGCACGGGTGTGCTGGCCTGTGTGTCTATGAGCTTCCCTTCTTTTGATTTTGCTGGTGCGAGATTTTCTTTTTCCTGGCATATCACAGGTGTAGTTAGCCACCTTGGGTTGGGTATTTTCTTTTAATATCTTATATAGGGCTGGATCTGTGCATAGATATTTTTAAATTTGGCTTTTCATTGAATATCTCCTTTTCCCCATCTATGATGATTGAGAGTTTTGCTGTGTATAGTAGTCTTGGCTGGCATCTGCAGTCTCTTAGTGTCTGCAGGACATTTGTTCAGGCCATTTTGACTTTTAATGTCTTTGTTGGGAAGTCAGGAATAATTCTAATAGGGCTGGCTATGTATTGTTATTGGCCTTTTATATTTGAAGCTCTTAGTATTATTTGTTCTGTGTTTTAGTGTTTTGATTACTATGTGGTGAGAGTATTTTTTTTCCTTGTCCAATCGATTTGGTGTTCTATAGGCTTCTTGTACTTCTATTGATAAGTTCTTCTTTGCATTAGGAATTTTTTCTTCTATGATTTAATTAAAAATATTCTCTTGGCCTTTGAGCTGGCATGCTTCTCCTTTTCCTGTTTTTTCTTGGGTTGTTTTTTTTCATGGTGTACCAGATATTTTGTGCCAGGAAATTTTAGGTGGATATTTTCTTTGAACATTGTTGTATCCATTTCTTCCATTGTATATGCTATGCCTTAGATTCTCTCTTCCATCTCTTATATCTGTTGGTGATGGTTATGTATGTAGTTCCTGTTTGCTTACCTAGGTTTTCCATTAGCATGATTCCTGCAGTTTGTGTTTTATTTATTGCTTATTTCAATTTTCAGATTCTGGACAGGTTTAGTCATTTCTTTCATGCATTCATTATTTTTGTTTTTTTTTTTAGTATAGAATAGAGTTTATTTAGGGCATGGGGAAGTGAGTTAAGAGGGTAGCAGAGGCAGAGAACAGCAGAGAGAAGGAGAAAGTTGAGAAGTAGGGGCCAGCCATGACCATGTGGAGAGAGGGGGGAAGGGGATGGGGAGAGAGGGGGAACAAGGGGGCAAGAGGCAAGGTGGAGAAGCAGGAGTAAGAGAGGATGCATTCATTTTTTTCTTGCCTTTCTTTAAGGTCTGTATTAATTTCCTTTCATTGATTGCATTTTTCTGCCCCCCCCTCTCTGTGTGTGTGTGTGTAAGTCTGCATGATTTATTCATTTCCTCAAATTGTTTGTGTTTCTGGATTTCAGGATTTCTGTAAGGGATTTACTATTTTCCTTTTTCAGAACCTCTTTCATCTTTATAGTCATCATTGTACTTCAGCTGTGTTGGAACATTCAGAACTTGCTGTAGCTTGCCCTAGCTATAGTTGACTGTGGAGTTGTGGGCCAAGATAAGATGGTAAGTGTAGGGGCTGTAGGGGAAGGCTGGACAGGCACTGAGGAAGTGTGGGTGGTCTGTGGGTGAGGTTTTGTCTGGGCCTCTGGGTACTAGAGTGGCCTCTGTGAAAGCAGAGATCTTCCTTTGTAGCTGTGAGCCAAGATATGATAACTAGGGGACATAGGGGATAGGCGAATGTTGGGAGAAAACTACATAGGCTCTGATGAAATCCTGGTAGCCTGAGGCAGAGTTTTACCTAGGTTTTACCTGGGTATAGGCTTGGTCCGTGGTAGAGCAGGGGTTTTCAGCTGGAGTTGTGGGTCTGGATATACCATACAAACTTTATAAAATCGTTTCCAATTTTATAGTTGGCAGATGTTCATCACAAAAAATGTGAGGAAGTAGTAAAAGCAGAAAAAAATTAAAAATTAATTAGCCTTTTTTTTGCAGAATTTAAAACAATCCTGTTAACATTTTCTGTAGTTTTATCATCTATTTCTAAAGGTTTAGCGTTACGTCATGCCAACAATCTATATCAACAAAAGCATTTATCCTTGCAGTAATCACTATGAATAGGTTTTTTTTTTTTTAGGTTTCCACAAAGATGTTGAAGTAAGAATGCCTTTGTTTTAACATATTTCCTTAGCAAAGTTTAATTTTAGACACGCAAGCTTCTTTGCAGCATTTCATTTAAAGACTTTTATTTACATCAGAAGAGTTTCCCTGTAATAACAATAACATTCATTGCTTCAGTATGTAGAAGTACTAGATGCAATCCAAGTACCTGCCTGTTGATATTCTGTATAAACTCCACCCCCACAGATCCCTGGCAGCAAGCAGGTATGCTCTTCCCCACATTACCTGGCAATGGCCAGGTAGGCCTGGCCCTATAAAAGGGTCTGCTTGCCCCCTCCTCTCTCTCTTACTCCTGATTCTCTCCCTTGCCTCTTGTCCCTTTGTTCCCTCTCCCTCCCCATTCTCTTCTCCCCTCTCTCCATGGAGGCCCCTTCTTCTTTACTCTCTCCTTCTCTCTGCCTTTCTCTGCCTCTGCTACCCTCTTAACTCCCCTCCCCATGCCCTAAATAAATGCTATTCTATGCCAGTATGTGTCTGGTCCCTCAAGGGGAAGGGATGCCTTGGCATGGGCTCGCTGAGACACCCCATTCCCCTACACCTTGCCAGAACATATTCTTATAGCTCACGGGTTGACCTGGGACCAATATATTTGCATATATGAAAAGAATTTGAATTATGTCAAAGAACTTCTCTTTGTCTGCTTGAAACATGACTTTACGAAGAAGCTCTGTAAAGCCTTAGGAGGTCAAAGAGAGAAAACAATAAGAAACACACAGCCCTGCAGACTCTCAGCCAGATCATGGATGCCTCTGACATTGATTTTCTGGACATGTTACTGTTTGCAGCCTTTACAGAAAGCAATGTTTCTCCTTCCCTTTAAGATTCATATCTCAAGTCGATTTATCTTTGAATATAACATTGAAAATAACTAAGCAGGACTATTGAACTCATTGCATTCAGCCCTAGATATATAGCGATTAGCAATTCAGTTTCTTTATCAGAGGGAATCTAGTTCAATTCTCAGTTCGATGTTAATTAAGAGACCCAAACATTTCGTGATTGTTCGGCAGGCTGAGCTGTTTAAAGAATTGTCTGTGATCCCTGGCCACAATGAGACCTGCAAAGTGTGCTCCTAGGCATTCCCAAAGTAGTGTGTCACTATTTACTGGAGTTGCTGAAGAAGGAAGCCTCTGGACACCTCACACGCCTTTCACTGGATTCATCACTCAGCCTGACACCTAGATTCCACCAGAGTGACCTATGGGTTATGAGAGTTAAATGGCATCGTCTACTTAACTATTAGTTGGTGGATTTCTTAGCATTAGAAAACATAATTGTAGGGCTGGAGAGGTGGCTCAGTGGGTAAGAGCACTGACTACTCTTCCAGAGGTCCTGAGTTCAAATCCCAGCAACCACATGGTGGCTCACAACCATCTGTAATGAGATCTGACGCCCTCTTCTGGTGTGTCGGAAGACAGCTACAGTGTACTTACGTATAATAATAAAATCTTAAAAAAAAAAAAGAAAAAAGAAAACATAATTGTAGCTAATGTATTTGTTCTTCATTGGCACAAGAGTCACAAAATAATTATCACAGCAATTGTGCTTCCAATATTTAAGTAAAAATTTTTCTTATATGGATAAATGAAATTGAATATAGAAAACAGTAGCTTCTTATTCAATGAACAATTGATGTGAGTTCCTACATTTTTGTGTTGTTTAAAATGATAAATTTGTCACAGTCTCAGACACTTGAACCCAGTCCCTAGTTGTTAATAGTTTGAGAAGTGTAGCCTTCCTGAAGGAAGAATGCTATTGAGGTGCAGAGACTCACAGTATTTCTAGGTTTCTTCCTCTGCCTTGAACCTGGGGTTCAAGATAGGGCCTCTCATCTGCTCCGGAAGCCATCACGTCTTCTGTTGGCTGTCCAGACCAGCCATCCAAAGCCTGTGAAACCATAGCCTGAACCAACTTTCTTCTAAAATCCGCTGTAATAATGGTGTGACCAGTACAACATTAGAGCATGAAATACTATCAGAAAGAAATTCAAAGCATTCTAAGGAAGGCAAATAGAAAATGATTTGTATTTCTTATCTTAATAAGAATGATTTTTCTCTGTTGTTTTCTTATATTATGGAAACTTCAAAGGTCTTTTTATACAATTGAACTGCAGCATATATTTCTGTCCAGTTGCTTAGGTTGAGTAATCTCTTGAGTCCTGTTGAATACAGCATCACTTATTAGTGAGTGTCACTGTCTCCCACTAATTCTGCTCTCAGAATGACCCTCTTGCTACCTGAGTGTAGATGATTCTCCTGCCATTTTGACCCTTGTGCTCAACTTTCTGCATATTTCTGATATTTAAGGTGCACTAATATGCATCTGTGAAATGTCTTTCAAGGAGAATAAAATAGATGTGTTCTAAGGAAACTTCGTATAAGCAGGAAAATATTCTATCAGAAAAATTGTAAAATATTAGGTATAAAAGGAGCAGCAGAATGGCAAATATATTAACCCATACAAAAAAATTGTACTGATGAAAGGGAAATGGAACAAAAGTATCTTTGAGTGACTCTAAGTTTGTAAATACAACATTATTTCGGGATGAAGAAGTGGCTCAAGAGTTTAGAGAACATTCTTACAATGGACAACAGTTGCAACATTCTTCTCAGATACATCACATCTGACCCACAGACACATGGCCATCTTTAAAAAATAAAGTAAAATATTGCTGTATGCATTCCAAATAAGGAGAAGTTTAATATTTTAGTCTGAGTAATTAACCATCAGAACAGTCAATGTAATATTGAAAATAGTCATACATTCAAAATAAAGACAAATCAAATTATATAGCACTAGAAAGAATCCAAAGAATGCCCTAAATTATAGGAAACAATAAATAGAAAACCAAACAGAAGGTGCACGTAATAAACACAGTGAAAGATGTATGACAGAATGTAAGAAAGAATCAAAGATAATTATATGAAATATAGGCATTTAAAGGCCCAAAAAAGTCCATAAGAATTTTAAATGATACAAACATAGATGGGATACTCAAAATTTCATATTAAATATAAGAAATTTAGGAGAACAGAATGACAATATCCAAGGGACATATTTGTAATTACCAACACCAAGTTAGAGGCACAAAAGTGCCTGTACCTCTAGGTCTAGGGCGTCTGGCACCCTCTTCTGGCCTCTTCAAGCACTGCAAGCCCGTGGTACACACATGCAGGCACAACATCTGTCACGTAAATACAAATTAAATAATGTAGACACAGATTACCTAGTAACAATAATGTGTTAGAATAATGCTCCAGTAATGAAATTCAGTGTGGTTTAAGTTTATCTGGCTCTCTTTTTCACCAGAGAAACGATTGTATAAATTAATCAGGGTTCTCTTTATCTGTCTGTCTGTGTGTATGTCTGTGAGGTTTATTTCTGACTTATTAGAATGACTTACATGCTACAGGCAATCTAACAATGGCTGACTAACATTGTAACGTCCAGGAATCCAGTAGTTCCTCGGTCTATAAAGCTGCATGTCTTCAGTATAAGTGTGACGTAGGCCCAAACACTGGTGAAGGAATGGACTTGCTATCAAGACAAAAGCAAGCACAGGAAAAACAAAATCGTCCTTCTTCCATGTCCTTCTGTATAGGCTTCCGGCTGGGGGTGTGGCCCAGATTAGATCTAAACTAATTCCGGATTTAAAGTGTGTCTTCCTACCCCAAAGACCCAGATTAGAAGTAGATCTTCCCACTACAAGTTAAGCAGAAGTCCCTCAAAGGTTTGCCCTCTGGTTTTGGCTTTTACTTAATTACAGTTATAGTCAGGTTGACAATTAAGAATAGCCATTACGATTTGACACATTTGTATATGAATAGATATACATAGATATGTATATAAATAAAATACAGAAATGTAATATTACTGAGAAAGATGTTTAATTCAAAATATTCCTTGTTATATTTAATTTTATGGCTTGTTAAGATGAAAGCAATTTTGTCTACCTATAAGCTAGCTAAATTTGCTTATTTTTCTCATAAAGAATTCAGTATTGGGTATATATTTGATATCATGGAATATAGAATGTCAACAATGTTCTTTAGAATCGATCAATATTTTAACACTGTAATCACTAATACTGAAAATTTGACATGTACTGCTTTTGAAATTCAGAAATTCTTGGAAATTTTGGATGTGGAGATGGTTCAGTTGGTAAAGCATTTGCTGTATATACATGGGGATCTCTGTCTAATCCCCAACATCAATATAAACAGCATGACCAGTGGACATAATCCTATTCATAATCTTAGCACTGGGGAATCAGAGACAGGCATATTCCTGTCAAGTCTGCATAATACAATTAGAACGCCTAGATCCCAGAAATAGACTGTCTCAAAAATCAAGGTGGAAGGTTTCTATGAAATGATACTAAACTTTACGTCTGGTCTATATGTGTGTACTCATGCAAACATGTACATACCTATATACAAACGGAAACACAGTATAAATTATTGGAAATTTTGATGAGATTCAAATTAACAATTTTAAAATTTGTTAATATCTAACACAACAAAATACAGTGGTAAGATATAGTAATGAGTGCAGGAAAGGTGAAAAATTGGAAGCTTTTGCTCTTCGTGATTAAACTTTTATGTTTTTAACAGAGGACAATAGTTTATATGTATAATAATCACGCTGGAATTTTGAATATCCAGCATTTTAAAACTTGTTTCCAGAAGTTAGCTCGTGGCTGTCCTGTGTGTTGGCAGGTGCTCAGGTTGAGTGCTCACACGGCAGCGAGATTGTCACCTGAAACAATATGGCAAAACTCACAGAATCACTTCACATATGTCACACATTAATTTAAACTAAGTTTCACTTGTCATGCATTCAGAAACTTTCAGGGTTATCAACTCTCCAGGAAGAGTGTCTCTGCCACCCATCATTTCGTACTTGTAGAGATTTTAAAAAAATGCTCAGAGCACAGCAAGAGAGAAAACGATTACCCTTCTTGCCCTTACCTCTCCTCATTACTCACACATCACTGTTTTCATGAATCAATACATATCTTGGGAGGCCAAGCAATAGTAACAAAGACAGAAGGAAATTGAAAATTAGGAAAGAAATGACTATTTATGAGTTTGCCAACTGATAATTTTATAATCCTTGCTTGAATATGTTATCTCAGTATTACAAAACACAGGATTGTGAAATGCTAAACTCATGTTCTCATGGTCTCAAGCTAATGTTAATTATTTAGTTACCATAAGCTATAGCACACCACAAAAAGTTAATAAGTATTTAGATGCAATGCTTTCTTGAAATTAAAATTCAGCAGAAATAATATTTGGCTGTTAACCAAATGCATTAATTTTAAAAAATGAAACCCAAACAAAGCTAATTAATTTACTTGTAAGTGTGCACAGTTTTGCTTTAATTGGAAACTTATCAAGGTGTATGGATTCACCAACTTATACTCTGAATCATTAAGAATAGTTTATTGTGATAATATGTTTGGATAATTAGAATATAATTATTTAATATATTGTAAATTGAACAAAAAACGTAAATCCCTTGAATAATTTTCTTAAAGGAAAGACAAGAAATCCTCATTATTCATGAATGTTTTTCATTTTTTACTAGCCACGTCAAATAAGTTAAGCTAAGAACAGCTCCTTATCATGTCATACCAGATATAACCACCAGATGGTGGTAGAAGATTAACTAATATTATCAGCAGGGGCACCAGCCTGGGCATGAATTTATTTCGACTTTTGCTTCCTTTTGAGCTTTCTTTCAAATCCAGACATTAAGAAATATTCTTTGTCATGTTATGCTGGGTGAGAATGGAGGCATCGTGGAGGGCTTGGGGTGGGTGCGCCTGTAGCGGGCTTTAGGATAAGTGTAGTGTTGGGGCTTGGGAGGAGATGAAGTAGGGAAAACACACCCTGGAAACCGTTGTTTGAAAATCTCTCAACATGAATAAAAACATTTAAAAATATTTCAGAGTTGTGTTACACCACCCCCTTTTTTCTTTAAAAATTTAAGACAGGTTATTGAGATACAAAAGTTATTAAGGGTATAAAATACTTTCTAACTATCTCTGAATTGTGTGTTTTCTGTCTCACCAAAACTTTTTATAAGATCTGAACTTCTCCACAGAGATTTTTTTTTGTTTGTGTATAAAAGTTCAATAATGTACACAGTGATTGAAGTATATACCAATTTATATTTCCACTTAAAGGAAATAAAATAATTATACTAATATTATATATATACTAATTATCCTATATTTATAATAAAAATGCTGAGTCAATGCATATTAAAATGTTATAGTACTTTACAAATATTTATCCTTACTGTGCTAGCTTAGTGAAGACATGCAAAATTTCGAGACTATCATCATCTATAAATCAAGAGGAGGGTGGGTCTTGATGGAGTTAGTACTGTGTCCTATGAATTTCCATTGAGAATTTGAAATACCTTTTCTTCTCAATATCCACCCTGTTGCCTATACTTTTCCATCACCACATTTGGATTATTCCAAGATAACACAAGGATTGCGTTGTGAAGTAATGCCCCACGGTCACGTCAAAACCTCAGACATTGAACTAAAATGTAGACCATTAAGCTTTGTTATATGGAATATAAATATATTAAATGTTTAAAACTACAATAGCTTCTATGTACTTTTCATATTTACAGAAACTCTAAAGAGCAATCACATCTGCCTGTGCATCTTATATCTGTCAGCTTAATGTTGAACAAAATATACTTCCTGTCAACTGAGAGCACATGCTTAGTTCCTCAAAGCTCTTACCACTAAATTGTGAGTTTCTATAAAATATACCCACACACCAGTTACCAATTATCATCACAGTCATGAAATATAATATCACTATTTTTTTCTAAAAGTCTAAAAATACAAGAAAGCAAGAAAAAATTGTGCCCCTATATTTTCATGTCAAAAGATACAATATAATCAATAGCTCCATGTTTTTGTTTTGGATCATGCTGCGTGGGAACCTGATACAGAGAAAGGAGCAGAGAATTTCTACATCTGCACATGCAATGTGTCCTTAGAATATGAGCAAACAGAAGTGAATTCTATATATATTCTTTATAAATCAAGAGTTTAAAATAGGGTATAACCAAGTGAAGGGTAAAAGGAAATTCATTGAAGATTAAGTTAAAAATAAAGAACTCCAAAAGAAAGTCTGTGGTGATTCAGATAAAGGATTTTCAATTGTTAATTAAAAAGGGATTAAAGTCTTTCCTTAGATGCCCTTGAAGAAGAAGGTGTCCTACCTCAGTACTAAGGCAGACCCCCGTTTCTCCTCTTACTGCTCAAGGGACCATAAAAATCATTGACTCAAATCAAAAATAGAGTTCTATGTGAGTGGGTACTGGCAGGAGAGGGGGAGGTGATATAGGAGGTGATATTGGAATGTAAAGTGCATAAATAAAATAATAAAATTAAAAATACAATGATAGATAGCTCAAGGGTTCTCAAAGTGCTGTTGATGACGGCTGTGTTGTCCCAGGCTGCTGTGCAGGAGAAATGGCAGTGGTAGAAGCTCTGACTCAATGAAGCTCCACCCTTTTTTTATTAGATATTTTCTTTATTTACATTTCAAATGTTCTCCCCTTTCCTGGTTTCCCCTCTGGAAAAAAGCCCCTATCCCTGCCCCCTCCCACTGTTCACCAACCCAATCTTCTCTCACTTCCTGGCCCTCTCATTCTCCTACACTGGGCATAGAGACTTCACAGGACAACGGGCCTCTCCTCCCATTGATGACCGACTAGGTCATCCTCTGCTACTTATGCAGTTGGAGCCCTGAGTTCTACCATGTGTACTTTTCAGTTGGTGGTTTAGTCCATGGAAGCTCTGGGGGTACTGGTTAGATCATATTGTTGTTTAAGGGCATCTTGAAGGGCAGGCCTCACCTGGAGTTTGGTCATTTGTAGATTCCTGGCTCAGTATTCTCAAGGTTTATGCACAGAAATTTGGTTTTAATCTGCAGACAACTTTAAAGTTCAAGATGAACATTCAGAATCAGATCAACTCGTTGTGGATTTGACCACAGGTGAGCCAACATTTGCAGCAGACATAGTTGTGTGGGATAAACACTGTGTGAAGAAACTGTCCCTTCCCTCCTGTTCTGTGCTTGCCACCAACATTCTCCTCTATGACAAGAGCATAAGAGTTGGGTGTTTTTTCTTGAAGGGTTGAAGAAGTCTACCTTGTATCTGAATCTGTAATACTACACAATGATGTGAGTCATTTTTGTGACTATACCTCAAGTGAATTTTTTTCTTTCTGTATCCAAAATGGGGGACAGGTCATTTGGCACAGTCAATGTATAATACTCTAAAATCATGTGTGTGTGTGTGTGTGTGTGTGTGTGTGTGTGTGTGTGTGTGTAATTTGCAGCCAGTGTTCATACACATAAAGCAGGTCTGTTATCCCTGCAGTGATACAAAATCCTATATTAAAATAAGAAAACAGTCTATCTTGTTCACTAAATACACTTTGAAAGTGTTTAGTGGTTTAACAATTTCTCCTAAACAAGGCTTGGTGCTTGAAGGGTGCCCTACCAGGCCCAGGCATGACTAATGCAGCACCAGGAGGCTTTACCCTTCCTTCCTTCTCATTTGCTAAGCCTTTAGATTACATCCCTAAAGCTAACCCCCAAGGTCTATCCTCTTATTTGGTTCCTCACTCATTCCTGCGATAACACACCAATGTCCATCAATCAAATTTCATTATTTGGCTACCCTGGTTAAGCTATCAAATTAGGATGTAGCAACTCATTCTGGCACAGGCTCCCCTCTTTTCTCCTTAACACCACCCTACAGAGACTCCTTTGCCCAATCTGGGGGCATCCCCTTCACCATCCCTGTTTGTCATTCTGGGGTAACAAATATCTTTTGTGCTAAAATTTCAGTGTCTGTGTGTGTTCTGTACTGACTCAAATCTCTTTCATTGGTAGGTGCTTATAAATCCTAGAATTTTGGAAATAAAGTCAGAAAGATCAGAAAATTATGAGACAGATTGAGCTACATGAGACCTCAGCTTAATATTATCTCTCTCTATCTCTACCTCTACCTCTATCTCTATCTCTATTTATGTGTGTATGTTTATCAATATATACTTATATTTATATAAATTATAGAAATATTTTAAATTATCCAGGTGAATGCCTGTCAAACATCTAAATTTTTGCTAATGTGAAACACAATTGGATAATGTATGGATTTCATAGTATCTCTAATAAGTACTGAGGGATAAGGCTGCTGGTTCTTTCAAATTTTGAAATAACTTGTAAAATATTCCCATCAGAAATGTTCATACCAGATATGTGTTGGAGGATTGGATAGGTGCATCAAAAATCTTAACTCCAAGCCCTCCAAACAACCTGAGAATACAAGAGGCAGAAAAGGTTACACGTGCAATGGCCATAAGAATAGGACTAAGTGCAAAACACAAGATTTCTAGGATATTTTCAAACTCTTAAGTTCTATGTATTTGCAAAATACTTGTCAGGAACTATCTTATGTCATCTTTTTCTCATCTAAATATTCTCTCTTGATTTTCCTGTATTTGTTTTAATATTTTTAACAATATCTGCAGTCTTTGAAAGTGGGGTATGGAGGTGGGGTTCTCAGAATTCTACAGTGACTGAAACAAAATTTTGAAACCTTAAAAAATATTGTTGATGGAAAGCAAAGACTAAAAGGTGTGTCTCTATGTGTCTGCAGTCTCTTCTCATTGCTCCTTCTCACTTCAAATAGAATCTATGAATTATATCAGTAGATTTCTGAAACACACTGTGGCTTGATGCCTATGGACACATTTTGGTTTTAGGTCAACTTGAAGCAAACTAAAGTCTTCTGAAAGGAAGGATCCCTGGTTAATAAAATGCCCTTACCAAATCTAGCTGTGAGGTATTTTCTTAATTAGTGATTGATAGAGAAAGGCCCAGCCAATTGTGGGTAGTGTTTTCCCAGGGCTGATGGTCTTGGGTTCTATAATAATGCAGGCTGAACAAGCCATGGGAAGCAAGCCAGTAAGCAATATCCCTCTTTTGTTAAAGTTCTAGTCCCAACTTCCTTTGATGATGAACAGTGCTGTAGAAACATAAGCTGAATAAACCCTTCGTTCCCAACTTTGTTCTTCCATGGCGTCTCATCACAGCAGTACTAATCCTAATTAAGACACACGTCATGGGAAAAAGAGACACCAGCCATCTCTGAATTTCACACTGCACTTTTCACACTTTTGTTTATTCCTGAAATTTTAAGAATCTGTAATCTTTATGTGTTTTGATACCTGGACATAGAAAACAGCTAATTCCCTTCTGTCTCTATGATGGCATTAGTAATCACAATTCCAAGAACTTTCAATTTTTTTTTTTTTAATCAAGGACACTTTTGAAGATTTACAATCCATTTATAATTTGTTTATTGGCCATTTCCTCTCAATACTTATTGATAATTCATTTCTAAACTTAGATGTTAAATTCTTCTGCTATTGAAAGTACCTTCTGTCTTAAGTAATTCTAATTGTATAATGTTTTGCAACAATACTACTTATTTAATTGTCATTTCCCTTTTCACACAGTAAAAGAACTGAGCATAACATATGAAACCCAAAAATGGTGAACATGAAATAAAGGTATAATATTTTTAATCTTTCAATAAAGGAGAATAATACCACAAAAGAGAAACATTTATGAAAATATAAATGGCAATTCTGATCATATTGGATTTATGGACACTGTGCCTGATTGCCTTGTAGTGTTGATGACTTTTAGATACATCTTCTAGAGTAATTTTCTTAATTATTCCTTATTGGTAAAAGAAGATTATCAGTAAATTTATCTCTAAAGGTTATTATCAACACTTGATAAAAAATAAATGATTTTGAAGACTGGCTTAGAGTGATGCATGCCTCTTTTCTCCTCCTGATTGAGATACCTTTTCTTCAGACTTGTTTCACTCTGAGCACTGACTTTACACACTTCTCTGCCTTTGCCAGGCAGCAGAGTCCCAAGTCTAAACAGATTCAAGAAAAAGTCTGTTTTTCACAGTTAGCCCCACATGTTGTAAGCTCTAGAAGGAACATGTCAGTTGAGGTTAGTGAAAGGGTTTGTGAGGGACAGAGAGAAAAATGTAAGAAAATAAGTGAAGTATAGATATTGAAATTTATAAATAAATTTTAGTGTTTACCTAATAAAACTATGGCTTCTTTAATTATCAGACAATTGCAAACAATGGATTCTGAGTGTCATGGTTCTAAGTACCATGAATTTTGACTCAGGGATTTGGGGGAGTCAAGTTCCATTATACATGCTTATAATTAATACATCTTAAATCATACCCAAAAGATGCTCCAACATGTAATAAGGACACATGCTCCACCATGTTCATAGCAGCCTTATTTATAATAGCCAGAAACTGGAAACAACCCATATGTCCCTCAACAGAAGAGTGGATACAGAAATTGTGGTATGTCTATACAATGGAGTACTACTCAGCTTTTAAAAACAATGAATTTATGAAATTCTTAGGGAAATGGATGTATCTGGAGAATATCATCCTGAGTGAAGTAACCCAATCACAAAAGAACACACATGGTATGCACTCTCTGACAAGTGCTTATTAGCCCAGAAGTTTGGATACAGGAAGAACAACCCACAAACCACAAAAAACTCAAGAAGAAGGAAGACCAAAAGGTGGACATTTCATTCCTTCTTAAAAGGGGGAACCATCTACCCACGGAAGGAGTTGCAGATACTAACTATGGAGCAGAGACTAAAGGAAGGACAAGCCAGCCTAAATATAGCTATCTCCTGAGAGGCTCTGACAGTACCTGACTAATACAGATGTAGAGGCTCACAGCCATCCATTGAACTGAGTACACGGTCCCCAGTGAAGGAGTTAGAGAAAGGACCAATGGAGCTGAGGGGTTTGCAGCCCCTTAGGACGAACAACAATATGAACTAACTAGTACCCTCAGAGCTCCCAGGGTCTCAACCACCAACCAAGGACTGCACATGGTGGATCTGATTGTTCAGGCAGCATGTGTATAGTAGAGGATTAAATCTTAAACTTATATTCAGTATTCCCTTTTGAGTCCTTGACTCTAATTCACTATACATGTGAAATACAGAATGAAAAAACATCCAACCAGATCAATGTCTATACACTTGGATAAGTTACTGCAGTTTGATTATATTTACAAGCAGTATAATCCACACCTAGGGCATGAGGAGGCCACTTCCCTCTGCCACTCTCACCATCTACAGTTTGTTATAGTGAAGCTGCTAAGAGCAAAGCCAATTACACACTTCTCAGTGCTCTATTTTTTAAGAAAATTCACACTTGGACTTTTGACCGTTTGACCCTTTGCATCTAATTGACTTAAGTAGCATTCTAGAGAGGTCTCTATAAAAGAGGTTTAAAGGTTTTAAGATCCTGAGGGTTATAAATAAGATGAGTGCTGCCCTCTGAGGGGCAGTAAGAAAAATCTTTTTAATTCCTTACATTTGGTGACCTTTGAACCTGCACTTTGAATGGAAGTACTAGTGAACAGAGGTCTGACTTCCACTGTGCCATTAAAATGGATCCACTGAGCACATTAATATTTCATTAGTGTGTGCTTCTACCTACTATAACTATATACCTTTCAATGAGATGAAATGATTTTAGAAGTGATTTTAGTACATATAAAATTGTTCTATTCTAATTTTGCTTTTCAAAATATTTCTATTTCCTCTTTGACTTGGTTACAACACATAAAGATCCCCTGTAAAACAAGGGCCATTTCACACTTAAATGAGGACAGTATTGCTGAGATAAAAAAAAAATGTTCTAGAAGGGTATTGCCTTCTTGATACAAAGGCTTTATCTTCAAACATTAAAATTGAAAGAGGTTTCCAGTATCACAGGTAAACTCATTTGAGGTTGAGATGTACTGAAAATGTATCCTGAGATAGTCACTCTCCATTACCATGTTTTAATGACTAAAACCAATAGTCAAGATGTGCTTAGAATTTTTATAATAATACAGTTATATTTGACTAATAGAAAATTAAAAGAATAACAGTTTAATTAGATGGATATAGTTTTTAAAGAAATTACAGCATTGCTAGTAACAGTAAAAGATTTTTAACATCGAAATTACAAACAATTAGTTAGCAAGATTGCTCATCAGCCTTGCCACCAAATCTAAAGAATGAGTTTGCTCTCTGCAAACTATGTATATAATAGAAGGAGGTAGCATGCTCTAATAAATCCTCTTCTAATTTCTACATCCAAATCTTTGCATTCTCATCCCAACATGCACACAGAAAACAAGCTGTTAAAAATGAATTGCAAATAGCATGTAATCAAATCAGACTTCTTTGAGTTTGCTAGTATTCTTTTCTGCCATGGTCAAATGATTATAGCTTAGTCTACAAGGGATTATATCTCATCCAGTATGAAGAAGAGGAGGAATTCAAATCGTCAAACATGGAAACGCTGTTTCACATAGAGAATCAAAAAAGAAAATAATAGGACTAAAGAAAATAATGAGAAAAAAAAGGAGAAGGAAAATATTTCATGAAAGTGTACATCTTTGGGGCTAAAAAATTACCTCAATGTTAAGAGCATATACTGCTGTTACAGAGGATCTGGGTATATGAATCACTTTGCAAATGTTGGGTGAATCAAAAATAACCACATGTAACTTTAACTTAAGGAGATCTCGACATTGTATTCTGAACTCCATGCACGTACATATCATATACTTGCATATGTAAACATAGTTTAAATAAAATATACATTCTTATTCAAGTTCTTATGAAGCTAACATGAAAATCCTAGTAAATGATTTTATATAAAATTTAAGTTAGAAAATTATTTCAAGTTCAGAAAAAAAAAACAACAGAGAATACCTTTTACTCAAATAACATTCAAATGGAAAACTTGATATTTAGAATACATGTATCAAATAGATTGATCACCATATTCAGAGAAAAAAATCTGTCCATGATTTGTGCTGCTTGGTAGAAATATGATCTTGCAGAAAGTCTAGGTCTAGACTAATCTCTGAAAGTGAAAAAGTTAAATTTGGAAGAGCAAAGTCAGGAAACTGGAAGGAGAAGAGCAAATCTACTAGAAGAAATCAAGGCCCGGTGATAAGATATAGTGTTTCAAAATGTTTTAATATTCTCTCTGTTCCTCAAACATAAAACAGTAAGATAAATGATCTGTTTCATCTACTGATGTCTATCTTCACAGTGAATTTATTTTTGGTTTAAGTGCTAGTTTCTCTTCTAGCATGTATTACTGATGTTATATCTATCTTCAATTATATCACTGAGTTCATTTTCAGAAGACCCGTTGTGAAGAGGTTCCACTGTTTTATTGTTTTAAAACTTATTGCACTCGGTCAGGGCTATTGTCAGGCCTCTTTGTTTCACCTAAGGCTGCTGCTTCCAACTTCTGCTTTTCAAGACCAATATAATTAGAGAATTATGAACATTAGTATACTTGATGGTCATGTCTGTACAAATGGTAATGGGTTTCAGATGAGTAATAGCATGAGGAAAATTTTATAATGGAACATCTGCAGAATAACCATTAAACATATTTGTCTTGATAATTTTATTTGTGGTTCCTATAACAGAATTCTCAATGTTCAGCAAATAATTTACACTGACCAAATATCTATTTGAAAATTATTTCCTCTGTGGAAATATACTACAGAAGGGGGTCATTGGTATTTAGAATATGAATAATTTAAGCATAAATGACCACATCAATAATAATATTAAATGTCATTTCACCTGCATTGTGAGTTGTACAGAATTTTAAAAGAATCCAATACATTTAACTATTTAATTAGTGGTCCACAAGAAAGAAATTATATAAGTGTACATATCATAATAAATAATATATGAATGAATATTTTTAAAGCCTTAGGATGTCTTGATCAGGAAATACTATTTCCTTTTTTTTTCTTTTATTAGATATTTTCTTTATTTACATGTCACATTTCCAAGTTTCACCGCAAAAAACAAATCAAAACAAAACAAAGAACAACAATAAGAACAAGCCCCTGTTCCCTCCCTCCTCCTCCTGTTCGCCATCCCCTCTCCCAATTACTGGCCCTGACATTCCCCTACACTGGGGCACAGAACCTTCACAGGGCCAAGGGCCCCTCCTCCCATTGATGATTGATTTGGCCATCCTCTACTATACACATGCTGCCGGAGCAATCAGTCCCATTGTGTGTACTCTTTGGTTGGTGTTTTAGTCCCTGGGAGCTCTGAGGGTACTAGTTAGTTCATATTGTTGTTTGTCCTAAGGGGCTGCAAACCCTTCAGCTCCTTGGGACCTTTCTCTAGTTCCTTCATTGGGGACCCTTTACTCAGTTCAATGGATGACTATGAGCCTCTACTTCTATATTAGTCGGGTACTGTCAGAGCCTCTTAGGAGACAGCTATATCAGACTGGATTGTCCTTCCTTCAGTCTCTGCTCCATAGTTAGTCTCTGCAACTCCTTCCATGGGTATTTTGTTCCCCCTTTTAAGAAGGAATGAAGTGTCCAAATTTTGGTCTTCTTTCTTCTTCAGAAATTATATTTTCAAGTTGGTTTAGTGTTCTTTTGAATTCATGAATGGAGGCAATAGTCCTATCTGTTTTATTCAGTTAATTCTTTTGGTTCTGAGAACTGGACTGTGGGTTCTGTATATTCTGGGTAAATGCTTTATCATTATATCACCATCACTTAAATATTAGTTTTAAGGCTATGCTTCCATAAGATAATTGCAAGTCTGTTAGCAGGTATCACACAGGAGATTTCATTGTTGGAATTTACCTCGATATGGCCTGGAAGCTTATTCTTAAAGAACTCAATTTCAAAGTACTAGAAAGATCTATGCAAGCCATCACAGTAGAAAATAATAGTTCTCTCAGCTGTAACAGCTACAAACAACAATGCCCAGGATAGCAAGATGCCCTGAATATTTCAATAATAGTTTTTATACCCTGAGGATGAACAAAAGTCATATATTTGGACTTAAGGTCACTGGACAGAAGGCAATTCTTGATTAAAATGTAAAACTACTTCAACCTTCTGTGCTAATGGAGAAATGGACACTAGAGGAGAACTTATTTTGTCATCTATTCTACATCAGATAATTACTATCATAGCCACTTGAAAGCTTTCTGCAACAGATGGACTCTAACAGAAATCTCCAACTTATCAAAGTGAGAGGCCAACAATTATCAGATATCCAGATTCAACTGTTACATTTTAATATCACCCCTTCACCTAAGATTCAGGAAATGTAATTGATAAGGGCCAGGAAGATAGTGAGGATGCCTACTCTGAAACTTTGTCTTCTCTATTTGATAGAGGAGCTTAACTCATAAAATCACAACAACATGGTCATCTAACGAAGACCTGGAAATTTATCATCAGAACTTGATTTGCCAATGTGGAGGAAGGAAATCTCATAAGGTCCCACCCTTATGTGATTACCTACAAGCATTTAATAGTTACTAAAAGACAAGAAAATCAGTATTCTCAAGGGGTAAGTCCCCTGAAAGGTTACCAATTTCTTAGACTAAATTTTCTAAATGAAGTAAAAACCCTCTATAATGAAAACATTGTGACCTGAAGAAGAATACTGAAGAAGACTCTAGGCTGTGGAACAACTTCCTATGTCTGTGAATTTGAAGAATTACTATTATGGAAAAGACTATCTCATAAAAAACAGTCTACATGTTTTCTGCATTTTTACCTTTACCAAAATTCCATTGAATTCTTCACAAAATGGAAAGAGAGTCAAGTCATCCATTTTTATGTTAAAAATTTCTAGTATACCTGGGCTAACCCAAAGTAAATAAATAAATATAGCAATCTGCAGGAATTACCACTCATTCTTTTAAAATATATCATAGATGTATATTAAGAGAAGTAATATGATACTGAACCCAAAGGAGAATGTCAGTCATTGGAACAGAATATTCATATAGGTAATCATATAGGTACAACAGCTAGATTTTTGACAAAGATGCCAAAATACACATTGGATAAAAGAAATACTTTCTTTTATAAATTTATTTATTTATTCATTTATTTTACACTCCATATTTTATTCTCCCCCAATCACCCTCCTCTGTTCCACATCCCATACCTCCTCCCTACACCTCTGTCCCCACATGGATGTCCCCACCCCCACTCACCACCTGACCTCTAAATACCCTGGGGCCTTCAGTCTCTTGAGGGCTAGGTGCATATGGTTCCTTTACACAATGGAATATTACTCAGCTATTAAGAACATTAAGAACGAGGGCATCCTGAGTCTTGCAGGCAAATGGATGGAACTAGAAAATATCACCCTGAGTGAGATAACTCAGACCCAAGAAGACATGCATGCTATGTACTCACTAAAAAGTGGATAGTAGACAAAAAAAGAGTAGAGATTAAAGAAATTCCTTAAGAAATATTGCTGGCAAAAGCTAGATATCTACATGTAGAAGAATTAAACTAGATCTTTCTTTCTTACCCAATGGAAAAACCAATTCCCAATGGGCCAAAGATCTTAAGATAAGCTCTGATATTGATTAGAGAGGAAAAAAAAGTGTGTATACCATTTAAAGATACAAACATAGATTTCCTTCAGTCTCTGCTCCATAGTTAGTATCTGCAACTCCTTCCGTGGGTAGTTGGTTCCCCCTTTTAAGACGGAATGAAATGTCTACCTTTGGGTCTTCCTTCTTCTTGAATTTCTTGTGGTTTGTGGGTTGTTCTTCCTGTATTCCAAACTTCTGGGCT
>NW_022196915.1:82300434-82301203 GCF_008632895.1 Mastomys coucha | reverse complement strand
CTGGAAAACCTGGATGAAATGGACAATTTTCTAGACAGATACCAGGTATCAAAGTTAAATCAAGATCATATCAATGATCTATATAGTTCCATATTCTGCTAATGAAATAGAAACAGTCATTAATAGTCTCCCAACCAAAAAAAAACTCAGGACCAGATGGGTTTTAGTACAGAGTTTTATCAAACCTTCAAAGAAGACCTAATACCAATACTTCTCAAAATAGAAACTTAAGGCACTCTACCCAATTCGTTCTATGAAGCCACAACTACTCTTATACCTAGACCACATAAAGACCTAATGAACAAAGAAAACTTCAGACCAATTTCCCTTATGAATATCAAAGCAAAAATTCTCAACAAAATTCTTGCAAACCGAATCAAAGAACACATCAAAACCATGATCCACCATGTTCAAGTAGACTTCATCCCAGGGATGGTTCAATATATGGAAATCCATCAATGTAATTCACTACATAAACAACCTCAAGGACAAAAACCATATGATCATCTCACTAGATGCTGAGAAAGCATTTGACAAAATCCAGCATCCCTTCATGATAAAGGTCTTGGAAAGATCAGGAATTCAAGGCTCATATTTGAACATAGTAAAAGCATTATACAGAAAACCAGTAGCCAACATCAAACTAAATGGAGAGAAACTTGAAGCAATCCCACTAAAATCAGGAACTAGACAAGGATGCACACTCTCTCCCTACCTATTCAATATTGTACTTGAAGTACTAGCCAGAGCAATTAGGCAACAAAAGGAG
>NW_022196915.1:82296212-82299432 GCF_008632895.1 Mastomys coucha | reverse complement strand
TCCAGAGAACCAAATAACCCTATTAAAAATGGGGTACAGAGCTAAACAAAGAATTCTTAACTGATGAACACTGAATGGCTGAGAAGTACATAAGGAAATGTTCAACATCCTTAGTCATCAGGGAAATGCAAATCAAGACAACTCTGAGATTCTACCTCACCCCAGTCAGATTGGTTAGGATAAAAGACTCAGGGGACATCAGATGCTGGAGAGGTTGTGGAGAAAGAGGAACCTTCCTCTCTTTCTTTCTTCCTTCCTTCCTTCCTTTCTTTCTTTCTTTCCCTCTTTCTTTCTTTCTTTCTCTCTTTCATTCTGTCTTTCTTTCTTTCTTTCTCTCTCTCTCTCTCTCTCTCTCTCTCTCTCTCTCTCTCTCTCTCTCTCTCTCTCATTAAAACACATATCCCCTAGAAGTTCCACCATACCACATGGACTCCTGCCCAAATATGTTCTTAGCATTTTTATTCATAATATCCAGAAACTAGAAACAATCTAGATGTCCCTCAATGGATAGAGAAAATGTGACATTACTTTATATCATAAAATTTGTAGCAAAATTTATTGAACTAGAAAAGATTATCCTGACTGAAGTAACCCCGTTTCAGAAGGACATAGATAGGTTCTCACTTGTAAGTGGGTATTAGTTATAAAGTACAACTGTGCTATAAAAAGTGGACTGACAATTGCTAAGTAACAAAGTAGGCCCAAAGAGGGCTGCTTGAATCTCACTGAGAAGGAGAACTAGATTAGATATCTGATTAGATGGAGGGAGGATACTGGGTGGGAAAGGGGGTAATGATGGAAACAGAAGGGATGAATTAGGGGTAGGATGAAGGAGGAAGTATTAGCAAAGACAACTGAATTGTGCAGGGTACATCTCCGGGACTAGCTAGAAACCAAAGAGTAAGGAATCTTCTAGGAATTTATGAGGTTGACTCCAGCTAAAACTTCTAGCAATGAACTGGTCTTCTTCTGTAACCAGGCAAGTCTACCAATGGAATGTTTGGGATATCAACCCAGCCACAAATCTTTGACTCACAATTTGTCCTGCCTGTAAGATATGCAGGGGTAAAAGAGAGCAACTTTGATGACTGGCTTAGTTTGAGACCCATGCCATGAGAGGGAGCCCACCCCTGACACTGTTAATAATATTCTTCTATACTTGTAGTAAGAATCCTAGCATAACTGCCATCTGAGAGGCTTTACCCAGTAACTGATGGAAACTGATGCAGATACCCACAGTCAAATGCTAAGTGGAGCTTTGAATCCTGGGGGAGAGGGGGAAATTGAAGAAGCCACAGCAGACAAGTGCATCATAAGAAAACCTACTGAATCAACTAACCTGAGCTTACAGTGGCTCACTGAAATGAACCTGTCAACCAGAAAGATGGATGGAATTGATATGGGCCCTCTGCATATATGTAACAGTTGTACAGCTGACACTGGTGTGGGACTCCTAAAATGAGAACAGGGCCTATATCCCTTTTCCCTTTCTGGGCTGCTTTTTCAGGCTTCAATAGAAAAGATATTAGCATTACTGATTTTATATATACATATCTGTATGTATACAGATATGTATATATAGTTTAGAACAACTCATGGGATCTACCGTAATATCTCCAAAACACATTACAAAGAATCATGCAAGGTTATGAAGACTGGAATAGCCATGACATTGATTATTTAGTTCTAACTTCACTGATAGAAACAATGAAATGGCCCAATATGTACCACATTTGCTAAGGACATATACCTGTGTGATTTAACCTTCGTTTCCTATTACATTTTGTCACCTTGCTGGTAGGAAATTGGACATTAAGTTTTCAGTATCTTTAGGACCTGTGGCTGAACTAAATGAAAGAGAGGATGTTTTGAATGGAAATTTGTTGATAAATGACAGCTTAAGATTTTTTTTTATCTTGTCTTAAAAGTGACAGAGTCTAGAATTGGCATTCTTCAATAAAGTAGCCAATGGTTGTGTTATGTATTCTGCCTCATTCTCTCAGATTCCTCATCTATAGAAAAATGTAGTACAATGTTACATTACAAAAGTATGTAGTTTAATAATTTCAGACATCCAGACTTTTCTGTGGAAAACCTTTATTTCAGAGAACACAGTCTATAAGAAATCTAGATCTATCACCTACATTCTTCAATACAGATTGCTTTTTATAAAAGTTGCTTTATGAGTTCAAATATCTTTTTTTAAAAAAACAATTCCTACATAAGTGTTTTTTTGAATATAAATAAAATAAAAAAATCTTGGAACCTTAGTTTTTCAAAACCTATTTTTAGTAAGGGTTCTTAAATGCTTTAACCACCCTTTTAGCCCACCACCCACCAGAGATAGTGTAAATGAAAGGATATAGATACTGGGAAGGGAACCTGTTTAGAAATGGCTCTTTGGGAGGGTCTGGTTGGTTGATACCCAAAGTCCCAGGGACTAAACTATCAACCAAAGAGTACATGCATGGCTCCAGTTAGATATGTAGCAGAGGATGGCCTTGTCTGGCATCACTGGTAGGGGAGCCCCTTGGTCCTGTGGAAGCTTTCTGACCCAGGATAGAGGAATGCTAGGGCGCTGAGGCAGGAGCGGGTGGGGGAGCACACTCATAGAAGCAGGGGGAGGGAAACAGATAGGGGGCTTGTGGTGGGGAAGCTTGGAAGGGAAATAACATTTGAAATGTAAATAAATAAAATAACCAATAAAGAGAAAAAATAAGCATATAGATTACAGATAGATTCAGGCTCATATTAAGTGCTCCCACTTAAAACACAATACCCCTTCATTCCAATATTTATACAGCAATAAAGTCTTATATTCTTAAAAGAGAGAAATGGTTCTTTAGAGCAACACCCATCAGTGTTGTCTGAAAATCAGCAGTTCAGTTCACAGGTCAACTACGAGAGAGCTCAATCCACTCACAAACACTTCACAGGTGTTACAGCTATCCAATTAGGTAGAGTCAGGATAGCAGGGGTGGGGGTGGGGAACAGCAGCAGTGGCATGACCTATAAGAGTCAGGCAGAGTTAGACAGTCAGTCACAAGTCAGTCTGCAGGAGGAACCAGGGCCAGCAGGCCAGGAAATGTTCTTGGGTGCACCTTTCTCTGTGAATCAAAGATCAGGGAAGACAGGAGACCAACAATTGTTGCATAGATGGCTCCATAAGCGAGCCAAGCTCAGCCTCTGTCACTGTCGATCCCATCGAGTCCTTTTTTTT
>NW_022196915.1:82256559-82295271 GCF_008632895.1 Mastomys coucha | reverse complement strand
AGCAATGAAGTAATGTTCCTCTTTCTCTACAACCTCTCCAGCATCTGCTGTCACCTGAGCTTTTTATCGAGTCCTTTTTTTAAGCTGGTTATTTTGAAACCTGTTTCAGCATAAAGTAAGCCTTTTTAAAAAGACAATGTCGAGCCAGGTGTGGTAGCTCACCTGTATTTACAGCACTTGGGAGATTGAAGCAAGGCATTCGTCAAGACAAATTAAGAGGCCAGCTTAGGCTGCATATTGCATCCCATGCTACTCTGGTTTACAGAGTAAGAATCTGTCTAAACGAGGAAACATCAACAACAAAAACCAAATAAACAAAAACCCATATACTGCATTTTTTAAATCTTTTTTCCCTTTTTTTTCTTATTAGATATTTTGTACATTTCTTAAATGCTAAGTGACAAATCTGAAGTCTAAGTGAACAATGTTTACTTAACTAAAAATTAAGAGAGTTTTTATTCTTTCTAATTTTAATTAACTATTTAAATGACAGGGAAATTAACAATCTATATGCTAAATAGAAATCTGTACTATGATCATCTTTCTTATAAGACAATCGCACCAGATACTGGAAATCAAGCATTCATTTAAATGAGAGGGGGTGAATTTATGGTAGGCAGGGGTAACAAAATCAATTGGTTTTTTAATTGTGTCTAGAAACACAGTATAAACCTTAAAATTTACATAGTATGTGTTCCTTCCAAGTTATTTATAAGTTGGAACAAGGAAGTAAAAGAAAAGAGTAAAAGTAAGTCCACTTGCTGTGTATTTGGTGTAATCCCTTCAAGCAGCACAAGATTAGCCCCACCAACGTGAGCAGTAGCACAGGTCTCAGTCATCTTTTGATGTGGAACATCTTAAATATGAAAAAAATTTAATTTGACTTCTGAAAACAATTGTATCTGATATTAAAATTACTTTATTCACAATATGTTTGACGAAAATAACTATAAGTTGTAATAAAATGTGTTCACTTATTGTCAGACTACCATAAGAAAATTTCCTCAGCTTACTGTTTTGCATACATATATATATGCAGAGTATACCTGAAAAGTGGAATTATGCATAAACGTGCCTTAACATGATGTCATGCATTAAATAGTTTACTGGAATTAAATGGTCTATACCACGAATGTACTTTGAAAGAAAAAAAAGAAAGGAAACCAGATAAACTACTACCCTTGGTCCATATACTTCCTGTGAATGTAATATATTTATTAGCCATAAGTCTAAATAAAATAAACATGTCATTTGAAAAATAAATAAATAAATTGGTTACTTTATTTATTTACATTTCAAATGTTGCCCCTCTTTCCTGTTAGCCCTCTTCAAACCCCCTATCCCACTCCCCCTTTCTACTGCTTTTTGAGGGTGCTTTCTCAACCACCCACACACCCCAGAATCACCACAGTAACATTCCCCTACACTGGGGCATCAAGCCTCTACAGGAACAAGAACCTCCCCTTCCACTGATTCCCAACAATGCCATCCTCTGCTACATATGGAGCTGGAGCTATGGGTCCCTCCATGTGTACTCTTTGGTTGGTGATGGGGCCACCCATCCATCTCAAAATATTAACCCAGAATTGCTCCTGTCTAAAGGAAATGCAGGACAAAGAGTGAAGCAGAGACTGAATGAAAGGCCACCCAGGGACTGCCCCACAGACACTATTGCTGCTGCCAAGAAGCACTTGCTGACAAGAGCCTGATATAGCTGTCTTCTGAGACAGGCTCTCTGTGAAAGCCTGACCAATACAGATGTGGATGCTCCAGTCAACTATTGGATTGAGCACAGGGTCCCCAGTGGAGGAGTTAGGAGAAGGACTGAAGGAGATGAAGAAGTTTGTAACCCCACAGGAAGAACAACAATATCATCCAAACGTCGAGTCCTTTTTTTTTTTTTTTTTTAAGGAATTTTCATTTTCATTTACTACTTTAAGTAGAATAAACTAAATACATATTTAACTGTTTTGGTTCATTTATACAGTACATTAAATAAGTTATGCACAGTTAAGTAACAAAAGTTCCTATTGAGTCAAATGACAAAGCACAGAAAAACCAGACTCAAATGCATCCTGCGGGTGGCTTCACATTCATCACCCGCCTGTGCAAACCATGCTCGCAGGACTGGCTTGGCTTTACATTGTTGGTTTTCTGTATGGATGGTGCCTTGTAGTTCCCAGGAAGAAGCTGCAACAATTCAGTGAATGGTTAAAGGGCTGTTTGATAATAAAGCCTTCGTTCCACTCCTGTAGCTTTCCAAATTCCTGATGAGACTACAAAGGCTCCATCCATCAAGTCCTTTTTATACTTCCTAGAAACATCATGCATCCTCCACAGGCCTTATTTCAACCCATACCTTACTTGAGCATGTGCATTTGTCCCAGCTGACAGCACTCTGCCAATCAGCTTCAGTCTTCAGATTACACAAGAAACTGCTGCATACCACTAGAAATTTTTTTGGTGTGTTTCTCTCTATGGAGTTCCAACAAATCCAGCTCAAGTATACTATATAAGGTGAACCAATATATGCGTGTTAGCAAAGAATCCCTCCTCACATGCTTGCTTTAGCAGAACATTCTGTCATTTGTATCTGCTTCACTGAAATGTTTCTTCACAAGTGTGTCTTAGTGCTCTACCTGTGTCCTCTTCAATGAAATGTTCTTTCACATGTTTTCCTTAGCAAAACATCATCCCACACAAATGATCTTCCAAATAAGTTTCCATTTCAGTATCTGTAAACTATTAACTGATAAAGCATTAAAATCTGCAACATAAAATAAAAAAATCAAATTGAATGTTCATAATTGACATTTCTCAGAAGACACAAATGAACAAAATAGGAAAAAAAAAGTTGTTCAGAATCACCAGTTATCAAACATGACCTTGTTAAATTAAAAAAGCTTATTGACAGCAATGGAAAAAGAAAAATATTAATACCACAAAGAGACAGTATACAGAATGGGTGAAATCTTTTGCCAGTTTTATATCTGAAAGAAGAGTTGTATTGAGAATACAAAGAGTTAGACATTTAATAAACTGATAAATGTGCTAATGGAATGAACAGATAATGAATGAGTAAATACAAATGTCCAACAAATACTAAAGTATGAGCAATCTCACTCCTCATGAGAGAAATCCAAAGCAAGATACATTATGGCTTCCTCTTAATCTAATCAGAATTTACTCAACAGAACAATAACGCACGCTCCTACAGATGTGGTTGAAAGTAAACTCTCGTACAATGTAGAATGTAAAGTGGTCTAATCTCTGTGGACATTGAACATGGATATTTCTTATAAACCTAGTAACTAGCCCAGGTTAACAGCCCTGTGTACTTATCTAAAGGACTCCAATTTGACTTATTACAGAGACACTTGTACAAAAATGTTGATTATTAACTGTTGTATAATAGATAAGTTACAAAGCTAAGTGGGTAGTCTAAGAACATGAAAATTGTTAACAAAAATGGGACACACATAAACAGTGCAATTCTCTTCTGCTATAAATATTTATGTCCTATTGTTTCTGAGAAAATATAAATAAATGAGACAATTGTATTAAGTGAATTAAGTCAGTCCCTCTCATAAAGCCCTACCATATGTTTTCTCTAATTTGTGACTTCTAGATTTTGTATCATAAAAAAATCAAGGGTGCACTTAATAAATGAAAGGATAATAAAATTGGCTGGAGAAACAAAGGGGACAAATGGGAAGGAGAAGTGTAGGAAAATACAGAGTAGTTATGAATGGCTGGGGGACACATGTACTTAGCATACAATAAATTACAACACTAAAATTATATTTAAAAACAGGTCATTATATTGCATGTTAACTATTTAAAGTTTCCTAGCTTTTGATTAATACTGACAAATTAATTAATATACTCATTCAGTTATTTTTATACTTAATGTTTCTTAAAAAGTTAGCCACTGATTCTCCTTGATGTAGACTTCTCTCTGAGTTAACATACTCTGCTGTTAGATATGTCTGTTTAATGCCGTGGTTTTCAAGAGTGATTAGTGACAGAAATAAACCTCCTCTTATACACTCTGCTGCAATAGGTGCATGCAATTCTCTTTGGAGTAATTCAATAGGGTTCATAAGTGCATGTGTGGAGAAAATTTACAATAGCACTTTACCTTTGTCTGCAAACATAGTCTACAAGCAATAATAATTGGCAGCTGTATACACAGTAAACACACAGTTCTGGGTTTTAATAAATGCAGGCATCACTCTTTGAATGAATATCTAAGTAGAAAAGTAATTCTGACCCACTGGATAATTTTGACATTATAGGAGAATTCTTGGAAGTCTTTAACACAACTAATCTGTTTGAAGGAGGTATTTAGGAAAGAACAGAAACAGGAAAACCAGGTTTTATAAACATGTTAAACTGTTACATTAATGATCAAAAGCTATAACAGTGAACAGATTCTGTAAACATTTTTGAGAATCAATTCTAGAATATCCTTGTTAGGTTGAAAGATTGTGTGTGTGTGTGTGTGTGTGTGTGTGTGTGTGTGTGTGTGTGATTTTCCAGAACAAAGTTGGAAAACTCCAGGAAAGAAGAAAAAAAAGGAGTAAAATTATGGTAAATACATTAACTATGCATATACTTGTTCGGATTAGATAGGCCTAATAGCCTAGAGATCTTGCACACTGAAAGCCAGGCTCTAGCAGGAGTGGAGAGCAGTCCTGATGAAAGCTACCTTGGGCCCTGCACAGTCCATCACAGTATCATGACTGTGGGATACAAGAAGGTGGTACCAAATTCAGAGGAGTCCTGGGATGTGAAAGACCACAAGAAAGAACTAGAAGAGTTGGACAAGCTGCTGAGTCAAAGGGGATTTGTAACACTGGGGCACACACAGCAGATGTAGAGCTCACCCTGAACATTTCTCTTGGGAAAGGTGTTCAGTGAGACAGTCATCTGCCACTTTGAGTTCTTAAAAATCATCTTCAAGAAGTTGTACAAGCTGTAGCTCCTGTAGCAGAAGTGGGTGAACAAGATGGACAAAGATGAGAATATTCTATTCAGGCTATATGCAAAGTGGAGAGATCCATACTCAGGCCCACAAGAGAAAGCACAGAATTATTGAGAACCATGTGTGAAGGAACCTGGGAAACAAGTTCCAGCAGGACCCGAAGCACAGCCTTCTTCAGAACAGCGTGGCTACAGAGCAGGTTGTTCTGAAGAACAATGTCCTTTGAGTGAGGTCATGTAATTGGTTCCTAGGGGCAAAAGATCAAGCAATGATTTTTCCCAGTGAGAGGAGTGTGTGCAGCTGTAGTGTCATCTTTGCCAGGTGATGCTGTGTCCTTCTCTTTGCTCCACAGAGAATCCCAGTTTAGTTCTAGGGTTACAAGAGTCCCCAGCCAACCACTTTATGTTCTTGATTTGTTTTCCCATAGTGAATCCATTCCTTGTTAGTGTCTCATATCTGCACATTACCATATATTCAAACTCAAGAGTGAGGCCTGTTATAGAATAGGGGCAACAGAGGGAAGAGGAAGGAGATAGAAGGAAGGAAAAGTAGAAGAAAGGATATATAGCCTATTCTACCACATCTAAGGTAGTAGGGTCTCTACTTAGTCAGGAATGGGGGAAGGGTGTTGAAATGTATGAAGCTCAAATGGTAGAGGCAGGAAGTGTGAGAGGAAGGGGATGTGGGAAGATGAAGGTCAATGATCTTGTTGATCATAAGCCCAATTTTCATCATTTTGTTATTAAATTAAGAAGCCTGGGCCACAGTTTAAAAACATATTGTTCATAATTATCATATTAACTACATGATTAGATCATCAAGTTAGTGTTTTGAGGGAATAAACACACTCAAAAAAAAAAATAAAGAACTGAAGATATACCCTAGAACCAACAGTAGCTACTTTAAATACAAAGTATGAAGTGAAATTTGTTCGAAAACACTTTTTTTGCTAACCTGAATTATAATAGATAACTACTATTCCATTAAAAATTTGATAGTTTTTGTTGGTGGGTAGGTGTTCCCTTCTCCTCCCTGTTTTCAGGAGGTGGTCACTTCAGCCTCTAAATACCATGCTGCTGGGAAACTCAGCTAGGATCACCCTCATATCCTCCCAGAATCCTTTCTGTCCCAGGCAATTTCTTGTCTTAGAAATGCTCCCCACCAATATCTCTTCTCTCTTCCAGCCCTCTCACCCCCATCCCCACTCTCTCCATGCCTTAGGCCTACCCCAGAATTCCTCCCCATCTCCTCTCCCATCCAATCCTCTCCCTTCTTCCACCTCCAATGTCTATTTTGCTTCTCCTTCTGAGTGACATTCAAACATCCTCTCTTGGGCCCTTCTTGTTACTTAGCTTCTTTGGGTATATGGATTGTGGCAAGGGTGTGCTGCACTTCATGGCTAATATCCACTCATAAGTGAGTGTATATACATATCATGCAAGTCTTTTGGGACCTGGTTTACCTCACTCAGGGCGATATTTTCTTGTTCCATCCATTTGCCTGCAAATTTCATGATGTCTTTGTTTTTAATAGCTGAGTAGTCTTCTATTTTGTAAATGTACCACTCTTTCTTTATCAGTTTTTTGCTTGGGGACATCTGGGATATCTCCAGTTTCTGACTATTACAAATAAAGTTGTTATGAGCATAATAGAAAAATGTTTCCTCATGGTATGGTGGAATCTCTTGTGAGTATATTCCCATGAGTATTATATCTAGGTCTTGTCTACAAGATGTGATAGGATAAAGATAAAGCAGAGATTGACAGAATGGACAACCAATGACTGGCTCATGTCAGAGAGCCAAGCTCAGACACTATGAATGGTACTCTGCTATGCTTATAGACAGGAGCATAGCGTAATGGCCATCTGAGAGGCTAGTAGAAACATATGCACAGCCAACATTAGGCAGAGCTCGCAAAGTCTTGTGGAAGGATTGAGGGGCCAGGAGAGCCAAGGACACCACAAGAAGACCTACAGAGCCAGGCGGTGGTGGTGCATGTCTTTAATCCCAGCACTTGGGAGGCAGAAGCAGGCAGATTTCTGAATTCGAGGCCAGCCTGGTCTACAGAGTAAGTTCCAGGACAGCCAGGGCTACACAGAGAAACCATGTCTAGAAAAACCAAAAAAAGAAAAAGAAAAAAAAAAAGACCTACAGAGTCAAATAACCTGGTCCCAAGGGTGCACTTTAAGACTGAACCATCAATCAAAGATCATTCATGGTCTGGATCTAGGCCCCCCACACATATGTAGCAGATGTGCAGCTAGTCTTCATGCAAGTTCTCTAAAAACTAGAGTAGGGATGTCTCTGACTCAGATTCTGTTGCCTGCTTTGCATGCCTTTCTACTAGCTGAGCTGCTTTGTGTGTCTTCAGTGGGAGAGGATGTGCTTAATTCTGATGTGACTTGTGCAAGGGCACAGGTTGGTAGACAAGGGGGTCTCTCTTCTTTAAGGTTAAGGGGAGGGTGTAATGGGGAAAGGGAGATGGGAGGGTGTGACTGGGAGGAGAGAGAAAGGGGGCTATGATCAGGACCTAAAGAAAATAAATAATTAATGAAAAATTGATAGCTTGCTTATACATCTTTTAAGATATTAGTTTGCTTAGACTTAGGGACATGGGAAAGTCCTTTATCGTTTCTTATTCTGCTGACAATTGAACATGTTTTAATAAATACAAATTCTAACTTGTTACCAGTATGGATAAGGATTTATTATACAATGTATTTTGTCTATACAAACCTAGTATTTTGTATTTTATTTTGTGACAAACATTCTTTTTAATATAAAATTCCCTTCATATTTTAGAAAAACTTATACTTGATAAATATACAACAAGTTATGCTTTTATCTTTACATTTGGTTTTGTTTTTTATTTTATCCATAGCTCAAAAACCTTAGGGTTTAAATAGTTTTTCTAAAATAAGTGATATTATCAATATCATTTAGTCATTGAATTCATAGGCTCCAGATTTACATAATGTCAATCTCATTGCATCCCCCAATATATGAATGGGATAGAAAATAATACTTATAGGGTTAGTAGAAATTATTGCAGATTATATGGTTATCATACTTAAAATATTTGGTCAGGATCTCTGCTGTTACTGTAGCTTAACTGTTGCTTACCTCACTCCAGAGTTCTCACACACCTTGTTAATTAGTCACATCTTTTCAAAAACATACAGCACATTAAGTACCACAGAGTAAGGATTTATTTTAATTATCACTGGCCTCTAGGAATTCAGAGGACAAGCTTTTCATTGTATAAGTTATTGATTAAAATATTTATAAATCTAAAATATTTATGAATCTAATTATATACTATGGACTAGTCCCTGTCTATCTATATTTAGAGATTACAAACAATTCCCAAATTTGAATTTCTTTTATGCAATATATAGTTTTGGAATATCAACCTTACTCATGGGTGTTCCCTGTAACATTTTGTTTAGTTCATTCCCTGGTTCAGAATTTGACATGTACTTGTTTATAAACAGAATTTAAGACTTCCAGTTTGACAAAATAGTATAGCTAATTTATATTTCTCACAGACAAATTCACAGATTCATGTCCAAAATGTCCACCTTAAATAATTATTCGCTCTACTTTTAGCTGAGATTGTCTTTTCTCTAACTATGTTTCATTTCTTTTTTTTTTTTTTTCTGGACCTGATGCCAGTCTGAACTGTGGAGTTTAGGGCTAGCACAGGAAATCTGCTTCAAAAACTCACGTAACAAAACAATTTAACATTTTAGGCATAGCTTTCTGTACTGATGGATGGCTATAGCTTGCTATATGCTTACCTTTGTGCTTAGTCTGTACCTATCTGTATAAACTATGTGGTTAAATAGGATACTGCAGGTTCTTCATTAAACGAGACACATGAATTTCATTCCAGGCTCCACTGAACAATTCTGAATGCCACTCAGAGTGATAGGTCAAATCTGTTCTTTTCACTCACACGAGATTGCAAAACTATCACTGTTTTTGGATGGTTTTTGAAAGGAGACTTAATGGTTTGTAGCCAGCTGCTGTCTGCTCATTGCAATATGGCAATATCTACACAGCTTTTCATGGTCTTGTTACACATGAAATTCCTGACTTTAAGTCACAAGATTGATTAATAGAGTTCATGAAATTCTAATAGACAAGAAATTGCAACTTATGTGTATAAATCACGATTTGACAAACCAGGAAAGCCACATGTTTTCCAGGTTGTAGCATGGACCGTGGATTTCAGCAGGAGCAGACTAAAATGTTTGCCACTGTTTAGATATAAAAAAGTGTATATGTAAGTTATGACATTATTTAACAGTTAAAAAATTGAGATAATAAGTTTAAAGATTCAAGTGTATTTTGAAGAGGGACACTGATACAGATTATTGCATGTTAATATAAAATGTGTTAATGGATTCATCAAACAAACAATGAAGCAGCATTGTTCTGGAGTTTCCAAAGAGAGTTTAGGGGCCAGCATCGGAGACAGACAACAAAACAGAGTCTCCACAGATAGGAATCAGAGTCCATATAGAAGTAAGAGTCTCTTTTTATACTTTTCTGAGGATAGAAGCTTCACAGTACCTCCATGTTTTCGTGCATGATTCCCAGAAAAAAGGTGGATTTTGGAACAGTCTTTAAGGAACAACATCCCCTGTAATGTATATCATACTGAGAGATCCTGGGATGTCTGTTAGCTGGGGACTCAATAGGATGCCTATATATTCTAGCCTGAACTTTGTTTAGGTTCAAACATTAAAATTATTAGAAGTTATTTTTTTTATTGATTATTTTATTTAGGAGTGCAGGGAGGGGAAATTGTGGTTGGGATGTGTTGTATGAGACAATGATCTCTTTTCTCTTTCTGTTTTTCTTTTTAATATATTTTTATTAGTTATTTTATTTATTTACATTTCAAATGTTATCCCCCTTCCCAGTTTCCCCTCCACAAACCCCCCATCACATCCCCCTTCCCCTTGTTTCTCTGAGGGTGCTCCCCTATCCACCCACCTACTCTTGTCTCACTGCCCTACCATCAACCTACACTGGAGCATTGAGCCTTCACAGGAAGAAGGGCCTCCCCTCCCACTGATGCCAGATAAGGGCATCCTCTGCTACTTATGCACCTGGAGCCATGGGTCCTTCCATGTGTATGTCACAAAATTATTAGACAAAATATGAATATAACTGTACACTATAGAATATGTATGATCTACAAGAAAAGGATAGCCATTTAGCCAGGTCTAGTGTCTCACAGTTACAGTTCAATATTAGGGAGTTAAGACCAACTTTTGATAAGTAACAAGACTCTCTTTAGGAAGCTAGTTATCTTCTGAAATCAGTTAAAACTTGCATTGTGCTGTCATAGGAGGAACCATTGGATCAAAGAACTCAAATCACACAGTGTCTGAAAAATTAAAACCTATGTATACAAAGTTGGGGTTTGTCTTTTTTTCTTAATCCCTTTGTGTCTTTGTTTTTATTTGTGGGAAAGGAATCCTATTGTTATCAATAGTACAACACAGTATTTATTGTGTCTTAAAGCCAAATGGAGCTTGATTTCAAACCAAACCCATTTGCCAGCTGAGCTCCATCTACAGTGTGTACAAAGGAGATGTCTTCAGCAATGACCGTAAGGTGGTCAGTATGAAGGTGCCAGCCCTTTGGGCTCTGGTAGATTTAATAGTTTATCTTTCCTGTCTAATGTTTGCTTCAATTCTGTATACATGTAAGATTAGAATCTTGCTACTGCTTGGGTTTATAACACAATACCTTTCCTCAGAAAGGCTTAAGAATGACTCCTGCTTCTGTTACATGGGCCCTGATTCCTTCAGGGTCCTGCCATCCACTATGTCTCCAATGATGGTCTCTGAGTTCCCCTCCTCAGAGTCCCCATCACACTGATGTTTATTTATGGCATTAAAGGAAAATCTTTTCATCTCTGAAAACAATTTTGATCTCTGAATTCTATCGCATCTTACACTTTTCCTCCTCTGATAAGTTTTTGTTAAGTCCTAATTCTACCCACTGCCCTACTTCCACAATCTTAGTCTAGAAATAAAGGTAGCTTTATCTATCTATCTATCTATCTGTCTGTCTGTCTGTCTGTCTGTCTGTCTGTCTGTCTGTCTGTCTGTCTATCTATCTACCTGTCTGTCTGTCTGTCTGTCTATCTATCTATCTATCTATCTATCTATCTATCTATCTATCTATCTATCTATCTCCATCTTCTTAACTATGAACAACCCAAGCCCAGAAAATGCCAGACCACAATCCAGGCCTAGCAGAACTAGGACCTTCAGTTATGTCTAAACTAGAAATTCCTGTATTTTCCTTTCTGAGTTGTCTTCCTTTCTAGTGTCCTTCCGTGTTTCATAGCTTTCAAAAGCAAAATCATGATATTGTCAAGAAATAATGGAACTGGATAGCATTATGTTCAGTGCAATTTTTTAATAACATGCAAGAACACTAAAGAAATGATCTTAAAGCAGGAATGAAGATAGAGAAATGTGTAATAAAATATGTGTGGCATGAAGATATTCATGACCTGTTGTCTTCTGGAAAGGGTCTTGTTGACTTTATGGATATCATATCAATTTCTACCTATTATTACAGCTTCCTATTGTTTGGTTTCTACTCTATTTTGTTTTCCTCCTATTTACCTATATTTTTTCTTTTGGCTTTTTGGTTTATTTGAGGTAGTATATGGCTATGCGGATGGTACTGGTTTGACGTCATTGAAATCCTCATGCTTCCCCTTCTAACAGACAGGGATTATATGAATGGAGTACCACAACCAGTGTCTTGGTTGTTTGTATGATTTGCTGAACCTTGTTACATTAGACATATTATTTTTATTGCTAGATAGTTCAGGTGTGGTCATGTGACACATTTTCACTAATATGATGTAAAAAGACTTATGCCATAGTTTGAGAAGCATGCTTCCTGATAATGGTAATGAGATTTTTTTTTCTTCCTATCACCACTGACTCCTACTGTGTGAGAGAAGCAAAAACTAGAAGCTGCCAAAGTAATCCATCAAATACTGGGAACTATGACAATAAAAGGCAAAAAAAAAAAAAAAAAATCAGGAAAAAGAGGAAGGAAAAGATGTACTGCTTAGACTTGGAAGCCTAACTTTTTGTCACAGACCCTAACAGCTTGAGCACATGAGGATATTTGATTTCCATACCTTTAACAGCCACTTAACTTGTCTGTCAGTTTTTGTTATTGAAAATATCCTAAATGACTACAGCATATGCATAGTAGTGATTTGGAGTTCAATTTTAAAATCACATTACTATTCAGCGATAGCAATCGGTATTAATTTTTCACTGTCTTAGAAATTTCATACATTTTACAACTTATTAAGAACACAAGCAAAAGTAGGTTTGGGGATTTTATTTTTGCTTTGTTTCATTTCATTTGGTTATTACTTTCATCGTTATTGAGAAATTATTTCATAATCTCAACAAATTGTGCAATTTCCAGAGAACACAACAGGGAATAGCTTTTAAATCCCAAATGGGGGAACAAATGAGATGGTGGTTAAGCATACATCGCTTTAGCACCGAACAGCATGCAATACATAACCTGTGTGAAGCAAGAAATAGGAAGTGTGATTTCAACATGGCTGGATCTGGAGTCAACTAAAATGCAAGCTGCTAGGCACTTCTGTGAGATTTCTGGATCAGATTGTTTGTGTAGGAAGACGCTCCAAAATGTGAGTGTTGCTGCCTGGTAGCAGCCCGATATAAGCATATAGAACAGCATTGTTTTTCCTGAGAGCCTTCCTTTATTCTGATAAATTTTGTCTATCCTGTTGTTGTGGCATTCATTTATCAGTATTAGTACTAGCTTCTTTGAGCTCACAATATTGATTAAAAACCAAGAGTTCTCCCATGATCCTCCATGCTTTTGCACCATGCTGGGACTGTGACATCCACTTTTAATGGACTGAGCAATTATTGGATGCTGGGCCTATCCAGTGTGAGACAGGCATTAGTCAACTACACGGACCAAATCACATAAGCTAAGTTGCTAAATCTAATGTATATATGTATACATTCTATTAGTTCCGTTTCTAGAGAAAAACCCGATTAGTATAGAAAATAATGGGAAGGATGGATTATAATGTGTGTTTAGAGTATATGTACTCACTCTCATAGCTAATGAAACTATACAGGTTAATCCCAACTATTTTGAAGTTAATATTTTTGTGAAGTTAATTAAGATAAGCATACCATGCCTAGGGATTACTTGGTAGATTAAGTGATGCGCAAAACCCTTGACATACAGAATGTGATGTATTAACATTTAATAATAAGGGTACTAATTTTGTACTTCGATATCATACTTGTGGACATTCATGCAGTCACTTCTTAAAAAAACATCCTAGATGCCTATCAACTGATAAGTGCATGAGAAAAAAATGTGGCCTAACATTAAAAAGGAATTTTATCCATCAATTAAGAAAAGCAAAATCATGATATTGTCAAGAAATAATGGAACTGGATAGCATTATGTTCAGTGCAATTTTTTAATAACATGCAAGAACACTAACGAAATGATCTTAAAGCAGGAATGAGGATAGAGGAATGTGTGATAGAGTATGTGTGGCATGAAGCAGAGTCAGGGTTATTAGGGATAGAAGTAGCAAACAGGAAGAGCCAAGAGGTTTTGTTGCTAGAATTAAATTAAAATTAAAGTTTATCTTTTAAACAAAGCCAAAGCATGTCATAAATGCCATAGTGAAACCCATTCCTTTGTATACTAATTAAAAAACAGTTAACTATTACTGTTTATTTTTATTATTAAAATATAATTACATCATTCTCCCTTTTCTTCTTTGCAACTTCTCTTGACCCTCCCTTGCCCTTGTTCTGTCTCTAATTCATGGCAATTTTTCTTTAACTGTTGTTACACCGACATGCACACACATCTACACACACGCACACACACAACACACACAAACACACACTTGATTTCACTGGCAATTCCTTGGGACTATGGAGGTAATGTATCTTGTATGAGTGGCTATACCCAACATTTACCAAAGCAGCATAACTCCTATGTGTATTCTAATTATGCGTTCATTTAGGCACCAATTATTGTAACTCTCACCTCAACAAAAACATTTATTAGACTGCAAAAATGGTTTACCTTCCCTTCCTATCTTAAATATCTCAATCACATGAGTTTCACTTTGACCACTGACTTTCTGTTTTATATTAAAATATCATATGAGTTGCTTAACAAAAAGATGGGAAAGTCCAAGAGCAATGAGCACAGATGTATCTGGAACATGATACCTAGCACTCTCCAGGAAAAGAGAATCAGAGGTCCTTAGATGAGTGTCTAAACTTTAAAATTGTTTGGGAATATAAGGAAATATTAACATAAAGAAATATCCAGGAGTGTCAAAGGATCACAAATACACAAAATCCTAATTAAAATTAGTTGATAAAGAAAACAAAATCCATTTACTTTTAGTAATATTTATAGTAGTGTTATACATATGTACTTAGCAGTCTTTTCTCATTCCCGTGTCAAAATACAGGGCAAGAGCAAGGTAAGCAGAGAAGAGTTCCCTTTGGATTGCAAAGACATGGCCACAGCCTGTGGAAAAAAGCATTGATTCATTTTTCCTTTGCCTTCAGTTCAGGAACCTGGACAGTGAAATGATGTCACCGTGAAACAAGGTGTATTTTCCACCTCAGGCAAACCTCCTTGAAAGATCTAGCTAGTGCCTAGAGGTATCAGCACATTAGTTGCTTGATATGATCTTATTTGGAGAACCTGATGCTTGTCTCAACTTGTTTCTTTATGCAGCTATTTACTTAAACCAGACTGCGCTCGTTGATGTTTATTTTATGTGTAGTGTTGCTTTAAAATTAAAGTTTGTTTTTCAAATGATTTTTGGAGTCATGTCAATTGTATTGTTATTTTTAGGTATACTAGTATTGCTAATGAATTACTTGTTATACTACTTTAAGGCATTCATCCTTTAGAAGATTTTAATAAATAACATTTTCCTGAGGACAATATTGTTGTGTAAATATTTGTTGACATTATTTTCCTGTCTGTATGGTGGAGGCATATATGTGTGAGTGCATGCAAGGGCTTATGTATATGTATAACCATATTACAATTATCCACATATTTTAATTATTGTCACCTTGGATTTTCTGATCAGTGACACCATTTCTTTGTATTTTTTAAGCAAAAATATATCAACAATTAAAATAATAAGCTGACTGAATTTATGACATGACTTCTTTTTAATGATGTATTTTTCTCCTACCAACATAATTAGTTGAGAGGTTTAAAAATTCCCATGAATAATAATCCTACACAAAAAAATAAAACTTGTCAACGGGATCTCTAAATCAGTGGTTCATAGCTAAGGACTGCAGGCACAGCCTCAGCTTTCTATGTCTTAGTGTTGAATAGCATAAATGAGCAGCTTGCCATAGGACAATCCTAAATCATTACAGTGCTAGCTGGAAAATCTCTGGGTTATGCAGGCTCCTGTTTTACAACTGCTCTGCTCTTTACACTGGGGATGCAGGAGAAGCGAGCTCCTGGGTGGAGGTCTTTTCTAAGTTTGAAACTCTCTGCTTAGAAATAGTGCCCTGACCTGGGAGAAGACCAGCTGGGGTGGTCCTCATTTATTCAGAGTCACAGGAACTGCAAACTACTCAGCATCCATTACAGGATGCACAGATGTCTATAAGACTATCATCACAAAGTGATTGATAAACCTCCTGATGTCTCCTCAAGTAGCCTGCTTACTCTTATTTTACTAACTCTGCAATCTAATTTAGTGTCTTTGTTTTTTTTTTTTTTTTTTTTTTTTTTTTTTTTGGCAGGGAATGAAATTTTTTTAGGTAGAATATATGAGTTTACGGAACTACAATTAAATCTTGCCTTTGGAAAGTGTTCCATGTGTGGAGGCAATCACATCTATCAGGCTATAAGTCACCATGATGGGGTTCAAGGACACAACTTTAGGCACAAGTAGGCCTCAAGTTTTCTGCTACAGTCTCATCACTTTGCAAGAATTCTTTTGCAAGTTGACTTAGACTTCTGCTTAGGGTTCACTCTCAGCTATGTATTTCTGCCAGCCTGCAGCACAGCCACAATGGTCAAGTATGTGATGCCATTCTTTATCAGAGTGGGTCAGCATATCTTTTCCAAGAACTAAGAGTATAAGCAGCTGATAATTCTTGCTAGGAAAATATTTGTTTCCCTGAATGCTTTTGATAATTTATTTTCTTAAGTGTCTCTAGCAAATGTTAATTTTGTACTTTCTAGACATGTAATGTAGCTCAATTACGCCCATCCTGTCTTCAGAGTTAAACCCCTGGGGGCCATTAAAGCCTGCAGCACTGCAAGGGTCTAGAACAAGATGCTTCTAGGACATGAACAAAATGTGTTGTTATCCTTTCTCTGTGCATACGTATTTCATGGACCACACTGAAAACTTAAGATAGTTTGCTTGACAGGAGATGGCTAAAAATTCCTGTGAACTGACAGAACAATATATTTGAGAAACACTGAGAAGCACTGTAATTTCTCATATATGCCGTGACTCCACGTATGTCACCAACTCAATTACTTTTACTGCATAATAATCTCTTGAATACTGACAGAGATTTCCAGACAAGCATGCCATTTGGGAGTAAAAATAAATAATTTTATGAACTCATATAAAAGGCAACTATTAAATGGAAACCAAAATTGGAAAAATAGTGAACTTTTCATTTTATAATAAAGGAGAAGTACAATAAAACCTACAGTCATGAAAATGCTGAATCTTAGGACAGTAATTAAACAGCAATATAATACTATCCTAGTGCAGGAAAAAAAACTGAAGACAAATAAAATGCTTGTAGGTTATGAAGACAAATGTCTGTGAAATGAGACAAATATATGGAGGACATTAGTTGCAATCAAAAATTATAAAATTAAATTTAAAGCACCAAAATGTATAAAAAGTATAATGTGAACACTTATTAGCCCTCCAGTCCATAATATTTTTAGCCCTGAGTTCATATATCATGTGAAAAGCATAAGAAATATATGTCCTTAAAATGGAAATTTTAAGATCACAACTAATCACATTCATTGACAGGATGGTGGCAGTGTAAGAGGCTTTGCATCTGGCAATTCAGAGTCCTAGAAAGAGTACCTGGAACCAAACTTAAAAAGCATCAAGTATCAGTTAGAGCTTTTATGGTGAATGACAAAATTGGAAAAATTGATGTCAAGTGATGAGGAAGGATCTGGGGCTTCCCTTCCAGAAGTTTAGTCAGAGCATGGAAGGGCTTTCAGATTATGTGCTTGCAGCAGATGCAACACTAAAAGTGCTTCTATTTACCTGAAGGGTAAAGAATTTTCAGCGTCAAGATTTAAAGTAAGAAATAAAAGTCAGTTACAGCAAGCTGTTAATAGTTCTCTAGAAGATGCAGTATAGGAGTAGTAAGACCATGTTCACCCCTAAACCAGGAAGAGGATGAACAGAAAACTTTTACATAGCATGGAGAATGTAAGGTCGTCTGAGTTCTCCTTTCCTCTGTAAACTCGTGTTGTGAACATATGTGTTCACTGCGTGTAGATTTTCTTCCTATTTTCCTGAGGAATAATGATTATTTAAATATTTGAAAATGCATGAAATTAAGTAAATGAAAGATTTCTAAGAGTCTTGATCCTCAGCAATTTTAGTCTCATTTTGCATATATATTGGTATTCATCCAGGATCTCATTGAATAAGACATTAAAATGAAATTACACTGATTAAAAACCAGAATATTCTTGTCATTGGTATTCTGGTAAAATGGTGGAGGCTTTTATTTAAGTGAATAGTATGAGTGAGTTAGTTATAGTTATGTACCTTGCATTTCAGTAGAATAGCAACTCTACTTATAACTCTATTAGGAAGTCAAGATGCAAAACTTCCTCAGATAAGAAAAGAAGAAAAGAAGGTCTGCTTTTAGGTGTATTCTACTAGACACAGGAGCTTGGATACAATTTCATTAAAAAAGGAGAAGTTGTACAGACTAATGTAAGATGACAGAGAAGTACTGGAGAACTTCTCTGAGTAGTTCAACTCTTCCTGGAAATTGGTACTGATAAAAGCAAAAGATTCTGCACTTCCAGACCTATGGGTTGAATCTTTCTTGATGATTCCACTTTGAAAAAGTAGTTTCTGTGTCCTTCAGATTGACCTTTGTGCCTTTTAAAATTAGCAAGAGGATGAGAGAAAATTTATATGATGAAAAGTGAGTGATGGGATTTACAATTTTTCAAGAAAGAGAAGTCATGGATGAATAGTCAGAGATGAATCTCTCTAAAATATTATCATATTGAGAGCCATTTAATGTCATCCTGATTAACACTTATCTCATTATTTATGTATTATTATCATTCACTCAATATCTGTCTTCATAGACCTAACTCACAGATCTCACAGTATGAAGAAAATATTTTTCACTCCCAGAGACCAAACTTATAATTTTAACCTTCATACTTAATGGATTGGTAGGACTATCCTGATGCATAAATTGTGATTTACATAAGAAGAGATGGAGTATTTTTCTGTCAAAGTAATGAATGGCTTTTTTAGGGTTTAATATACTTTAAAACATCATGGTATGTCTGAAACACTGTACAAAAGGGACAGACACACAGCTGACACATCAGTGGAGAGGTGTGGTGCCATTCCTTGAAAGCATGATCAGAATTCATCATTAAAGCCATTACTTGGTTTAATGACTCATACTTTCTGCAACCATTTGAGAAATGACCAAGCTAGTACAGAATGTTATTCTAGGTCACGTGACTAGAAATAGACTATAACTGTTTTCAGGTTAATTTAGCTAGCTCTAGGGCCTAGTTAATCAGACAAACTGAAACTCAAAAGAAAAATGAGATTGCAACTGTCAGTTTTATTGTCATATAAGTTCTTTCATGAATGAGACACTTCAACCACAAAGCTAACAATATTAATAGAGAACGAAACCAATTTGAGTGCAAAAATTAAGCAATGTCTTTTCATGGGTGACAGATGAGGTATCTCTGTTATTTCCATTCCAACTGTGATTATCCTTCTTTTTGACTTCATTATATAGAAGGTCTCCAGATCCCTATAACCTTTTCCTTCTCCTTATGCCAGCACTACTTGTTTACTTGTATGTTGATACCAGCCATTCTCAGTAGGGGAGCTGAGGAATGCTGTCCTCTACACCGCATGGTGCTTTGTGGAGCATTTCTTGAAGTTATATATTCAGTTAACAGATACTGCTGACAGTCTTCAGTGGTTGAGCATTCCAGAAGTTGCCTGGAGATACTGTAAATATCCCCAATTAATATGGCTGTCCAAGGCCATATCTGAATCAAATAATTTTTCTAGCCTCTCACTAATGCCCTATCCAAGGTGAGTAGTTGTGTTACCCAGGAAAAGGTAATAGAGCAAAAGGGATATCTTTGTTGTTTATTTTTACTTAAGTCAAATTTACCTTTTGAACAGATAAAAACATATATTGTACTTATTTGTGAGTATGACTATATCAAGATTCTTGAATATGTTATGTAATGTTCAAATCAGAGTTCTAATAAATAACATAGCATGATAAATGGATGGGTTTGTTAGGAAAGTAAGCTACAATGTAAATGGAGTTTTATTTATAACATGACTGACATTATTTTCATTTTGTATGTACAAGTGAATATCTATATTTGCATTTATGCTAAATGTGTGTACATGGTACTTGCAGAAGTCAGAAGAAATGTTTATATCCTTTGGAACTGTAATTACATACAGTTGGTTATAACTCACTTGATATAGAGACTGAACCAAACGCAGCATGTCTAAAAACAAGTGCTCTTAACCACTAAGCCATAAATCAATCCACATGATTGACATTTTTTTCTTTAATTTTTTTTTTCTTTTTTCTTTTTAAGCCTACAGCACCCGGTATTCCCAGGCGGTCTCCCATCCAAGTACTAACCAGGCCCGACCCTGCTTAGCTTACGAGATCAGACGAGATCGGGCGTGCTCAGGGTGGTATGGTGGTATGATTGATATTTTTTAACAGCAACGAAAGCGTTTGATCACTACTCCTTATAAAATACATACTGTATATATGATAAATGCAGCACAAGCTGAAGAGATGGCTCAGTAGTTAGGAGCACATGTTACTCTCGCACAAGACCTCAACTCATTTCCCAGGACCCACAACTGTCTGTAATCTTCCACTTCAGGTTATTAGAAACTCTCCATGGGTTCCCATATTTATGTGCATACCCCTAACACACATACATATACACATAAATGTACATATAAAAAAAACAAAAAACCCTTACATATAGTAAAATAAATCTTTAAAATATAAACATAGTTTTAATTAATCATTATTTAAGTACAGGCATTTATATCTTTCTGAATGCATCAAATTCATTTTAACATTTAACATTAATTTTTAACATTTTTAATTTTTGACGGGCTGCTAGAAACTCATTTGTATTTTTTAATAACCTGTGGTGGTTATTGAAGTAGCAGGGAGAACTTTCCAATCAATTTAATTTTACCCATGAAAAATCTGTAATATAATATAGGTAAATGATATTTTAAACACCCTCCTAAAGTTGCCACAGGAGTACTTGGAAATCCATATACTAATGGAGCAAAATGGTGGTTATTCTGCCAACCATGAAATATCATTACTAGGGACATCAGGGACATAAATACAAAAAAAATCAGTCCCTTGGAGGAAAAGCTGAACAAATTTTAAATTCATGAGCTTCCATAGATATTATGTTGCTGGGGAAATATTTATGTGAATATTATGGTGTCCAAGCTTCATGATAAGTGATTGCTGAAAAGCTGAGTTGCACCTCCAGCCAGTTTTTGGCATGTGACTGTATTAATCTTAAATACAGGGGTGTATTAATCCTTCTTACCCTCTCCTCAGCAAAAATAATAAATGTGTCAACCACAAAACTAGCTTCTAAACAGGTTGGCATGAATTTGAAAGTGTCTTGACACGGATGAGGAAGATCAAGAGAAAAATGAGTCTCCGTGGAGTAGAAAGATTTATTGTGGCAGAAGGAGAATGTAAAGCACTAGAGAAATGAATCGCCTGGTGCCTGTTTGTGTAAATAAAACATTGTTCTACAAAATTCACTTTGTAGAGTTGATAAGGAGTTAGAAATTAGAACCTCATGTCAAGTCCAACTATATAAAGAATGTTTATTCTTCACAATTAATTCAATCTACTCTTTTTTCAGTTATAAACTTTGTGCTGAATTAAATGAAATACATAAATCTCAAATCTCTCTTTCTCTCCCTCTTTTTCTCTTTCTCTCCCCCTCACTTCCCCTTCTCCCCCTCCCTCACTCCCTCTTATTACCTGACTTAGTAAAATAAAGGAAATAATTGTAATATTTAACAAAAGCCACTAGCTATGTAAGGTAATGTTCCTATGCTATATTATGTCAATAAGCTTTTCAGCAATCCTACTATGGTCAGTCTTATGGCGCATGGTCTCAGTGCACAGTTTTGTGTAGTTCATGCAGCACAAATGAAAGATTTTTGTTTTGTTTCCTATTTCACAACACTTTTGAAACCACAACTTTCTAGGTCTTGGACATATGTTTGAGATTTAGCTCTTCCATTTCTAGTTTCTACTAAAGATTCATGTACAGAAGCTGAGTTTACAGGAGTATTTTTTGATATATTCTTTCTCAAAATGTATTTTAAAAATTTACTGGGGGACTTTTATACATCAAATGCTAAGCAAATGTAAGAATATACAATTCCCGAATGCAGAAAGGATCACTACACTTATTGAATAGTTAATATAGTAGAAGATATATTAAAAATAATATTCTGTCATCTCATACAATAAAAGTTTTATTAGTATTAATGTGATATTTATTGAGATACAGGAGAGAAATTACTCTCCTTAGAAATTTTCATCATAGATATTACACACTGAAAAAATATTTTGACAAAAGTCCAAACCATGACACTGAAAAACATTCAAACATTATAAACCAGTAATTTTGTTAAATTTACTGAATAATAGGGGAATTAAAAAATATAATAAAGTTGATGTCAGCATAACCTTCTGAGAAACTGACCTTTTCCAGGCATTGGAAAGCAAGGATTGCTAAAATAAAATTTCCAATATAATTAGCAATAGTTTAGAACTTCATAGGTCACTGACAGTCCTTCTAGGCATGCCCTATCCTCTGAACAGAGCTACACATGTTAGTATGTCATAATTAGGTTTGGGCTCTAATCAAATCAGAAAGCAAGCAATCAAACAAACAATTACATCAAAGGGGAAAGTTATAGAAAATGAAGGAAGCTATTTAAGGACTTAGTAAATACATTTATATAATTACCCATAAAAAGACACATAGAAGCAACTTTTCACTTCTATATTAGTAATTGTTAAATTAATTTATTTTTATTTTCGAGACAGGGTTTCTCTGCGTAGCCCTGGCTGTCCTGGAACTCACTCTTTAGACCAGGCTGGCTTCAAACTCAGAAATCCACCTGCCCCTGCCTCCCAAGTGCTGAGATTAAAGGCATGTGCCACCACTGCCTGGTTATATTAATTTATGTCTAAAATAAAATGGGTTTGTTTTCTTATGCTTTCATTAATGATTTTATATGACTATTTTGAATTAGTCAGAAATTATAATAATTGACTTTTAAGATAATATATATTTTTTTCTGCCATTAAGAAATATCCAGATTCTATAATGTGGTACTGTCTAATGAAGGTACTTCAGAACCCTGAGATCTTGGATGTATTCATATGTTAGACATAGCATTACTTCTTACAAACTACAACACTGAACTATTCATGAACATAGGAAAATATAAAATGTGTCTTTTTAGTGATAATTTATTCATCTTTGAGTTGACAATTTTGTTACCATAATTTTACAAACATGTATTGACTTTCTCAGGAATTGCTGTCAAAATAAGTTTGCATCTTAGAAGCTGAGTATCAGACTATAATAGAACATAAGGGAAACATTCCATGTGTTATACTATGGAAAATATTTAATAAAACTTTCTTCATGGGGATGTGTGAGAATCTCAGGGGTTAATGACTGTTGGTTGCTGCCAAGCCTGACTACCTGAATTCAACATCTAGAACTCTTTTGTTGGAAGAAGAGAATAAGTTCCAGCCAGATTTCTTTTGACCTCCATGTATTCATATCCACATACCCATATCCATACTAAGACACAAAAAGCAGACACATAACAAACTAATGATAATAAAAGTTTTCTGTTTCCTTGGAAAACCCACATACATATTTTAAGATTTTATTTTAATAAAAGTAGTTTAGAAAACTGATTTCAATATTAGATATTGTTTGTTCTTTGGGACATCTGTGTGATGATACCAATTCCTATATCAAAACTCTAGCCTGTTTTTCATGTGAGTGTATGAATAGTTAATGTACTAGATATGCTCTTCGTTCAATATTGGTGGTAGACAACACTACCATTCATAATGGTCATTCAAAAACAAAGCCTTGTCAGGACACAGTGATACAAGGAAAAGAAAGTTCTCAGGGGAAAACAAGTCTGAGGATAAATTTGTTTTCAATATTTCTTTGATCTTAGCCATTTTGACTGGTGTGAGGTGGAATCTCAGTGTTGATTTGATCCACCTCACACAACTCAGAATGGCTAGGATAAAAAACTCAGGTGACAGCAGATGCTGGCGAGGATGTGGAGAAAGAGGAACACTCCTCCATTGCTTGTGGGATTGCAAGCTGGTACAACTACTCTGGAAATCAGTTTGGTGGTTCCTCAGAAAACTGAACATAGTACTACCAGAGGACCCAGCTATACCACTTCTGGGCATATACCCAGAAGATGCTCTAACATGTAATAAGGAAACATGCTTCACTATGTTCATAGCAGTCTTATTAATAGCAGCCAGAAGCTAGAAGGAATCCAGATGTCCTTCAACAGAGGGATAGATACAGAACATGTGGTACATTTACACAATGGAGTACTATCAAGCTATTAAAAATGTTGAATTCATGAAGTTGTTAGGCAAATGGATGGAACTAGAAAATGTCATACTGAGTGAGGTAACTCAGTCACAAAAGAACATACATGGTATACATTCACTGATAAGTGGATATTAGCCCAAAAATACAGAATACTTACCATATAACCCATAGAATTTAAGAACTTTAACAAGAAAGGTCAAGTGAGGATGCTTCAATCCCACTTAATAGGAGGAAAAAAATAATCACTGGAGGCAGAGGGAGGGAGGAATTTAGTCAGGAGAGAGAAAAGGGAAGGGAAAGAGGGTACAGGATTTGGTAAGTGTGGAGGGACAGGAGAGACGCAGAAAGGGCCAGCAGAATGAATGGACATAGGCAGCCTCAGAAGGTGGGAGATAGTAAGACCCTCTAAAAAGGACCAGAGAACTCGGAGGTGATTCTCAGATCTCTGTGGGAGTGACTTTAGATGAAGTGCACAATAGAGACCAGAGGAAACTTGAAGAGTCCACCTCCAGTTGATAGACAGGGCCTCAAGAGGAGGGATGGTGTTAACAGCCTGCAGTTCACATTTCTGACCCATGAGTATTGATGTCTAAAAGGACTAGAGGGACAAAATTGGAGAAGAGACTGAGGGAAAGGCAGTTCAGTGATCAGCCCAGCTGGGGACCCACATCATGGGAGACACCGAGGAGACACCCTTACTGATGCTAAGATGTGCTTACAGACAGGAGCCTAGCATGGCTGCCCTCTGAGAGGCTCTACAAGTAGCTGACTGAGACAGATGCAACTACTTACATGAAATCATTGGACTGAAGCTGGAGACCCCTGTGGTTGAATTAGGGGAAAGGATTGAAGAAGCTGAAGAGGAAGGCAAATCCATAGGAAGACCAACAGTCAACTCACTGGGACCCCTGGGAGAACCCAGACACTGAGGCCACCAACCAGGCAGCATACATAAGCTGGTCCAAAGCCCCAAACACATATACAGCAGAGGACTACCTTGTCTGGTCTTAGTGGGAGGCTAAAGGGAAGGGAGGACCTGGTGGTATCAGAGCATCATCTCAGGGACATGGGAGAGGAGGAATGGTGTGAGGAATTTATGGAGGGGGACTGGGTGTGGGGGCTCAATGACTGGACTGTAAATAAAGTGCATTAATTAATTAAAAACAAAATTATTTTAGGTTATAAACATGCTTTTCAGAGATATTATACAAATTCTAGTGCTTCTATTGCTATAAAATGGAAAAATAACAAAATATATTCCTATAAATATTTAAACATGCAATTTGTGTTATTATTCTACATTAATTTTATTTCTTCTTGAGCTACATGATTCATTACATGGCAGTTGGTTTATATAAAACTGATACTCACTGGAGCTCTTCTTTCAGAATTATTATTTTAAAATAAGTAATTAGGTTGATATCTCAGTGCTTATTTAACCTCAACAAAATGAAAACACAAAATATTAAACCAATTTTAAGTCAAGATATTAAGATAATCCTAAAAAATAGACCCATCTAATTTATTTTTTTATTTCATTAACCTCTAAAGAAAAACTAAAAAGCTTCATTTTGTATGCTATGAAGCTACATTATACAAAGAATCATACATCCTATGCCTGATTCCAGTGAAATTATGGGATATGTACTATTATGGAACTGTCGTAGTTCGCTTGAGGAAACTAAACTGTAAAATTAACATTCTGTGTTTTCTTTATCTTTTCTTTGCCCAATATCTTCCTTCATACAGTGCTTAAAATTAAGGTGGGCATGTTCCCCTTAAAGAAGCAGAACATTCTAGAGAATATGATATTTTGAATCCTTTCCAGCATTACACTGTGTATGTATCTCCAAAACATCACATTTTCCCAGTGTTTTGTTATTAGGGAATGATTAGAAGAAATAAAAATATACAAGAAAAAGTGGGTTTTGTATTCCGCCACCTCTGCTGACCACCAGCAGCAATGACGACAGAACACCGAGACTTCTTCTCTCGACGGTTTACTCAGGAAATTTCTTTTTGTGTTACAGCTCTCCTAGATGCCCAGGTGTTACAGCTCTTTTTGATACCTAGGTATTACAGCTCTCCTAGGTTCTTAAGTGTCACAGCTCTTCTTGATGGCACGGCTCTTCTTGGCTCTTCTTGATGTTGCTGCTGCTGCTGCTTCTTCTTTCTTCTTTCTTCTTCTTCCTAGGTGCTGCAGGTCTGCTTGCTTCTGTGGAGTGGCGTGGAATGGCTGGAGACAGCCCCTTATATACCCGAGCTTGAGCTGCCAAGTCCTCCTGGATTGGTTCCCCGGCAAACCCTCATTAGCATACACCCACTCGGGAGGGCCACACGCGCAGTGGAATAGTCTGTTGCTACAGTGTATCAGGAACCGGCGCCATCTTGGATTTTATCGTCCAAGCGGCTGCCTACAGGGTTTAATATATATATATTTGTAGTAATGAACTTGTACCTTAGGAATTTAGTCAGGTTTTAGCAAGACACAAATTTTGTATTTACTTATTTAATAATTTGTTCCTTTATTTTAACATAGAATGAGAAGTTCATTGGGATTGAAGAATCTAACTCTAATCCAAGATGTTACACAAGCAATGTACATAGGTACACTCAGACACACATATATATATACACCCCACACATACATACGTACATACATATATACACACACATAAATATATATACACATTCATAATTATAAAATATTTGAATTACTTTCTTATTTCACTGCTTCATTCTGAATCACTTCTGGGAATGTCTGGAGGGTAGACATTTGGAAAAAATTTGTTCCCCAAAAGGGTGTGTGTGTGTGTGTGTGTGTGTGTGTGTGTGTGTGTATGTGTATGTGTTTGTGTAATCTTCACCTCCAGACTCATTCTGAAGTTTGTAACTCTCATAACATGAGAATCTCATTATGGAGCAAAGAATGGGAAGGCAGAGAAGTTTTCCATTACCATCAATCAAGAAAGTCAAACTTATCTCCCTATGGGAGGCCTCAAACAACACAAGAATAGATAAGCCTTTATAACTTCCCAGTGGCTTTAAGCACTGTACAGGTTTCTCAAATGTGACTGCCAACAGCAGTCTAATACATAAACGTAAGGTATAGATTCCCTTCCTGGGCTGTGGAAGCATAGGTGTATTAAGACAAAGGATGGCTTTACTTTGAAAGCATGTTTCTCAGTTGAAAGGCATATACAAAAAGAAGTAAGTTAAAAAGAAAAAGAATAAAACTTGTAGTCAGTGGATCTATTGGGAAGCAAATAATTTTATTAAACAAGCAATCTTCCAGGCTTTCTGGCAAGTAGCACTCAACATATTTTACTGCATATTTGCAAAGGAAATCTCACATTGGTTTTAATCTTAGGGCAAAGTACTTCCTACCATTATCTTCTATTTTCTAGAATTATATAGAGAAAAAATCGCATAACATAAATGAAATAATTCCTCAGGTATCTTTGATATCAAACCCTAAAATCCCCCAGGTAACAGAATTATCATCTTAGAAACCTAAGGGTAAGTTTCGACAGGAAAACACTGGCTTTGCTGATAAAGTTCACTGATGCCTATAACCAGTAGAGAGAACAAAGCAGACAAGTTTTCTCTGCATCCTAAGAGAGGATGAAGTTGCGCCTGAGCCTGGGGCATGAAACGAAGAGTAAGCAAAGTGGGGCTTTGGGGAGATTTTAAACAGTTTCTGAGGACTCCTGCTTTGCTGTGTTTCCTGTTTATGGATTCCTTTTATGTGTTACTTAGAAAACTGTGAGATCAGAACTTGGGAATTGTCAGTTTATTAACATACCCATTTTATTTACTTACTTTTTTGATTTTGTTAGATTGTGAGTATGTAAAACTAACAAAAGCAAAACTTTAATACAACTATAAAAGGTCTGAAAAGGAGTGATAATGATATTCAAGTATATATTACAAGGAACCCTTTTGGAGAACTCAGTGTTTAAAATGTATTCTTTTAGGGTATCATTCTTGTATATTATGCAGATGAAACAGGGTTGTGTTCTTGAATTTCTTTGTCTTGCTAATTTAAAAAAATTAAGAAGTGGTTCAAATGGAGACTCAACCTTAGTTTTGTTAAAATTTAAAAGTAAAACCCCCAAGGCAGACAAGTTCTACATTTTATCAGCTGCTAATGGGGGAAGATGGAAGATACTTATTTATTTATTTACTTACTTTTAAATTGTTTCAAAGGTTTCCCCCTTCCTGGTTCCCTGTCCAAAAGTTCTTCACCCCATCGCCCCTCCCTTTTCTTCTGAGAGGGAAGAATCATTTTGATAGCATGGCTCTTAGCATCATTCCATAGCCTTTTCTGAAAATTTCTCAGAAATTTACATGCACAGGAGTTTTATTGTAGATGTCAGTTGGGACTGGCCTTCAAAACACTGTGCTTTGCTCAGCAGTGGTTTCCTATAATGATCTCCATGCATGATAAAGGGGACCTTTTTTGAGGAGGCTAAAGGAAAGAGGGCTTAGCATTTTCTAGAAATATTCAAAGCTACATCTATGAAGTTTCAGTAACATGGCTGCCTAAATATGACCTGAACAACAATCATACCATTAGTCACATTAACGTGGACAGGGGAAGCTTGAAATCTACACAAAGACCTGTAGGCAACTAAGTGTTCCTGAGAGCAGGAGAGAAAAGCATAATAATTGCTGATCCAATACTAAGTGGTCAGCCCTGAAAATGTATCCATACAAGTAAGACATGCTGTGAGGAGCCCAGATCTATGAGAATAAACAAATATTTAGAGAACCAAATAAACAACAACAGCAGGTTCTACCTTAGGCCACATGGCCTCCCACGTCTTGTGATTTGCATCAGATTTATAGTATGTTTGATGGATTGGCACTGGTATTTCTGACCTTGTTGAATTCCTTATAATTGTTTCATCTCCTGATTTCTTATATTCATAGAAATTTGGTTCACAGAGAAGTACTTTGATTGCAGAATCTGGGTATTAAAATAGAAAATTATTTTCATATTTTGATCCTTCAACCCGAATTTCCTCTGGTGTATCTAAAAACTAACAGTTTAGGGAAAATATCAATTACTCAATATAGCATAGTCCCTTGAAAGCCAAAATAGATATATCATTAAAATTTCTGATATTGTATTTAAAGATACCAAGATGTTGTTATAGCTACAAATTTGAGGCCCAGGGAAGGCAACCACTAAAGTTTCTAGGCTCTTCTGTGTAAGGAAAAATAACATGAGGAACACATGTTTACATATAAAAAGAGAAATAGAGTTTATTATTATGTGTGAATTATGATATGTGATACAATATGCTAAAAAGGAGAAGTCGCTCATAGTTATGAAAATGGGCTAATGATCTCAGGAAATAGCATGTGTTCAGAGTTCATCCAGGAAACCCAGGATTCCTAACAGATCTTTGTGTCTTCCTCTCCTCGGTTTGTACATTGCTTTCTCCCCCCCGCCCCCAGGAATACTGAAAAGAAGCTTTCCAATATTTATCAGCCAATTGGATTCCTTTATTTGCTGATCTTAATGCTTCCTTCAAAAAGACTGCCCTGCCCTTTATATGAAATAGGACACTATACTATAAAGCAGATTATGAGTTAGCTATAATAATATAAACGAAGTGAGGTTGTTTATGAAGCAGAACCCTTTATCATCTAATAGAGCCAATCACCAGTGTGTAGACCATGACTTCAAATGAAGCCTTGGCCTTCATACCTTGGGCAATTGTGATGTACGCTCATCAGAACTGCAATGAGTTTTCTACCATGAAAGACCTGCTCCAGTCAAGCTATTGTTAGGTACGCTTCAGTGTGTCATGGTCACCCTGTCTTTTTGAAAGTTAATAGATGCCCAGTCATTTTGTCTCTTTGACAGACCATTCACACTCTGATATGTCGTTTTCCTGATGAAGGTGATGTGCTAAGAGACAAGTCTTAAGGAAAGGTCTGGGTTCAGTGTTAGAGATTCTCGGTGTGAGGCTTTAAATTTTGGTTGCTGGGAAGTTTGCTTCTTGATGCTGTCACGCTCTATGAAAATACACACTGGAGTTTTGCCACCTGGGAATTGAAACTGATCAGGTTTTGTTTTTGTTTGTTTGGTTGGTTGGTTTTTTTGTGTGTTTTGTTTTGTTTTCATTTTGGATTATGGTTTTGTGGCTGTTTCTCCTTTTCTGTTCCTTGAAAGCCAAGGACATTTCATTGTTTCTTTGGAAATGCAGTTACTTCTATTAATAGAAGAAACTTTTTGCTAGAGAAAAGAAACAGTAACAATATATTTGCTCCCCTCTACAGGTATGTTTTCAATAACATGTTACTAAAACAAACTAGTAAAAAATATTATCCAAAGGGGGAAAAAATAGTCAAGATTTTTATGACTTTGGTCAAACACATGAGACAGAAGAAAAAGAGGGCGAGGGAGAGGAGGGAACAAAGAAGACAGAGACGGGACATTTTCTCCTATTCTAATACTACCTCCTATCCCTAATACTATCTATTTTCAGATAATGAAGCTAATCATTTCAGATAATGAAATGATTAAATCTAATCATTTAAAAATGATGCCTAACGATTTTTTTTAATACTCAAATATTGGTGCCTACTGAAAATCTCATCAGAGAGGCTTCCTACAGCAGCTGATGGAAACAGATGCAGAGATGGGCAGTTGAATATTAAAAGGAGCTCAGGGAATCCCGAAGAAGAGGAGGAAAGGAGAATTATAGGAACCAGAGAGTTCAAGTACACCACAAGAAAACTCACAGAGTCAACTAACATCAGGGTTTGAAGCTTACAGGCCCTGAATCCAATTACATTCTGTCATTCGTAGGGACTCTCAGAATCGGAGCCTACAACCATGGAGGCTGCATGAGACTGACCAAGGCCTTCTCTACATATGTTACAATAGTGTAACTTGGTCTTATTGTGGGAGTACTAACAGTGGGAGCAGGGACTGTCTGTGACAATTTTGCCTGTTTGGGAGACTTTTTTCCTCATACTGGGTTTCCTTGTCCAGCCTTACTATAACAAGAGCAGCCTAGTTTTACTGTAACTTGATATGCCATGATTGGTTAACACCCATGGGAGGGTTGCACTTTTCTGAATAAAAACAAAGGCAGAATTGATAGGGCAGGCAGAGGAGAACAGGGAGGAGGGTCTGGAAGGATAGAAGAAAGGGGAAAGCGTGGTTGGGCTGCAAAAATAATAAAAATTTATAATACCAGCTTGCAATCCCAAAAACAATGGAAGAGTTCCTCTTTCTCTACATCCTTGCCATCATCTTGCTGTCACCTGAGCTTTTGATCTTAGTCATTCTGACTGGTGGAGGTGGAATCTCAGGGTTGTTTTGAATTTCATTTCCCTGATGACTAAAGATGTTGAACATTTCTTTAGGTGCTTCTCAGCCATTCAGTATTCCTCAGTTGAGAATTCTTTGTTTAGCTCCATACTCCGTTTTTTAATAGGGTTATTTTTTTTCTCTGGAGTCTAACTTCTTGACTTCTTTGTATACACTGGATATTAGCCTTTGATGGGATGTAGGGCTGGTAAAGATCTTTTCCCAATCTTTTGGTTGCAGTTTTGTCCTATTGACAGTGTCCTTTGTCTTACAGAAGCTTTACAATTTTATGAGGTCCCATTTGTCAGTTCTTGATCTTTGAGCATAAGCTATTGGTGTTCTGTTCAGGAAATTTTCCCCTGTGCCCATGTGCTCAAGTTCTCCTCCCTACTTTCTTTTCTATTAGTTTCAATGTATCTGGTTTTATGTGGAGGTCCTTGATCCACTTAGACTTGAGCTTTGTGCAGGGAGATAAGAATGGATGATTTTGCATTCTTCTACATGCTAATCGACAGTTGAATCAGCACCTGTACTGGCTATTTTTGTGTGTCAACTTGACACAGGCTGGAGTTATCACAGAGAAGGGAGCTTCAGTTGGGGAAGTGCCTCCATGAGATCCAGCTGTGGGGGATTTTCTCAATTAGTGATCAAGGGGGGTAGGGCCCCTTGTGGGTGGTGCCATCCCTGGGCTGGAAGTCTTGGGTTCTATAAGAGAGCAGGCTGAGCAAGCCAGGAGAAGCAAGCCAGTAAAGAATATCTCTCCATGGCCTTTGCGTCAGCTCCTGCTACCTGACCTGCTTGAGTTCCAGTCCTGACTTCCTATGGTGATAAACAGCAATGTGGAAGTAAGCTAAATAAACCTTTTCCTCCCCAACTTGCTTCTTGGTGATGATGTTTGTGCAGGAATAGAAACCCTGACTAAGATAGCACCATTTGTTGAAAATGCTGTCTTTTTACCCCTAGATAGTTTTAGCTTCTTTGTCAATACTCAAGTGACCCCAGGTGTGTGAGTTCATACAACCACTCTGGAAATCAATTTGGTGGTTCCTCAGAAAATTGGACCTAGTACTACCTGAGGACACAGTTATACCATTCCTGGGCATATACCCAGAAGATGCTCCAATATGTGATAAGGACACATGCTCCACTATGTTCATAGAAGCCTTATTTATAATAGCCAGAAGCTGGAGAGAACACAGATGTCTTTCAACAGAGGAATGGATACAGAAAATGTGGTACATTTACACAATAAAGTACTATTCAGCTATTAAAAATGATATATAAATGAAGTTCTTAGGCAAATGGATGGAACTTGAAAATATCATCCTGAGCGAGGTAACCCAGACACAAAAGAACACACATGGTATGCACTCACCGATAAGTGCGTATTATCCTAAAAGCTCAGAATACCCAAGATACAATTCACAGACCCCATGAAGCTTAAGAAGAAAGAAGCACACAGTGTGGATACTTAGGTCCTTCTTAGAAGGGGGCTCAAATTGCCTGTGGGAGGAGATACAGAGACAAAGATTGGAACAGAAACTGAAGAAAAGGTCATCCAGTGACTGTCTCACCTGGGGACCCATCCCATATACAGTTACCAAACCCAGACACTATTATGGATGCTTGCTGACAGGAGCCTGGTATACCTGTCTCCTGAGAGGCTGACAAATTCAGAAGTGGATGCCCACAATGATTCATTGGACTGAGAACAGAATTCCCAATGGAAGAGCTAGAGAAAGGACCTAAGGAGCTGAAGGGGTTTGCAGTCCCAAGGAGGAACAAGAATATGAACCAACCAGTTCCCCCAGAGCTTCCAGGGACTAAACCACCAACCAAAGAGTACACATGGTGGGACTCATGGCTCCAGCCACATATGTAGCAAAGGATGGCCTTGTGGGACATCAGTGAGAACATCTGCCGTTGGTCTTGTGAAGGCTTGATGCCCCAGTGTAGGGGAATGCCAGGACAGGGAAGTGGGAGTGGTTGGATTAGTGAGCACGGGAAGGGGGGAGGATATAGGGGCGTTTTCGGAGTGGAAATGAGAAAAGGGGCAAAATTTGAACTGTAAATAAAGAAAATATATAATAAAAATAATATAAATATTTGAATGTCGTCTCACACTGACTTCCCCAATGCTGAAGTCCATTGGTCCAAAGCTTCACCTCACTGTATGGCATCTCCTGATGAGACATCACTGAGGTGGCCAGTAAGATGCAAAAGCTATTATATTATCATAGATTTATAAGAGTATTCCTTGGTTCATATGATAACAAAGGAATTCTAATATTTTTTAAGTGTACATTTTTAACATCCAATAGTTTACCGTCTGCTTATTTTAATGATTGTAGTTCCTTGAAGCCATTCAAAAGACTTCCTTTCTCTCCACCTATGGGATCTTTCTTAACTGAGCATATACATATATACATATGTACACATGTATATATGTATATATATATATATACACACACACACACATGCATTCAGATGTATATATGTACACACACACACACGCACACACACACACACACACATATATATGTATATATATATACATATATATGTATGTATATATATATTCTATGGTATGGACATATCATAGTCACCACTCTTTCCTATGTCATGAGCCGTGTCATTTTGTCACTGATTTCAAAACAGGGCTCCTTATGTGCACTGTTGTGCAGTTATTTGGTCCATTGTGGAGTCCCTTGTGTACTTGCAAGACAAAGACACTCTACTACAAATATATTTGAAAATTATGACACTTTATTTTCTGTGAAAAAAAAAACACAGCTGTTTGCTTTCAATCTTGGTTACTCAGGAAGGTAACATATCTAAATAGCAAACTCAAGTTATATCTGCATTGCATCAATTGGTCAAGATCAGTCTGAAGAAATTAAAAGACCTTATATGAAAATAAAATGTAGAATGATTATTACTGGTATGATTCAATGTTAGGGTGCTTCAATAGCATCCATTATTCTAGATTCTAATCTCAGTTCAACACAATATGTGTGCTTGTGTGTGTATGCATATTATGGAAATGTATATCCACTCATATTTAAAGATTCATTTATTCATCTATCTAGAGGCTGGGAACATATCTCAATGACAAAGTACTTACACTATATGCCCTCAATTCAGCCTGTGACTGTATAAACTGAATATAATGATTCATGTTTTAAATATCACCAAATTTGCAGGTGACAGGTCTCCAGATCAGAAGTTCATGGTTGTCTTCTGTTTTATAGTGAGTTATAAAATAGTTGGGGCTATGTGAGACCCTGTCTTAAAAAAAATAGATTTCTACAAATTTAACATCTGTCTACCAATCTATCATGTATCAGTCATCTATTCTCTATGAATCAGTTCTTCTATCTATCATCTATGTATTAGTTATGAATAATCAATATATCTGTTTATATATTCATAGTATTCATATGTATATTTCTATCATCTACTATATACATATTATCATATGCTTTATAAATATATTCCATTTTTCTGTCTATTATCTACCAATCTGGATTTCAATAAATAATCAATATATCTATATTCTTCCTTAGCATATATACATTTTATATGTATAATGTCTTAGTAATCTTACATTAATCTGTGACCCACTTCAGTGTACTGTCTTGGCTATAAATGACTCTAATATTCTGTGCACTATAACTCTGAGCTCCAAGGAAACATTTTAACATGGATCAACAACTCATAGATGTAAACTGAAATTTTTATTGGGTGTCCCTGTAATGGCAGCAGTTTGTCTCATATGCATTTACTATTTCTATTTCTAAAATGTATCTAGTTCATATTGGGTGTTTATATGTCCTGGAATAGGTGCAATAATGTTTGTCCTGGCTATATAAGAATTATCATTATCTAATAAGTTAAAAGTGATTTAAACAAAATAAACCTCATATTTTAAATACATACAAAACTTCTTTTCTTTTGTCGCTCACCTGAAACCATTCTTTATAAGGCTCTCTTCTGTCATAATTACTGTTCTATTGCTGTGTAAAGATGCCATGACCAAAGCAGCTTTTAAAAGGAAGCACTTGATTAGGGACTTGCTTATAATGTTACAGGATTAGTCTGTGATTATTGTGGCAGGAAGCATGGCAACAGACAAGCATTGTGCTATGGCAGTAGCTGAAAGTTCACATCTGATCTACAATTCGCAGGCAGAACAAGACTGTGCCTAGAAGGACTTTTGTAATGTCAACCTTACCACCACTGACACACCTCCTTTCAATAGGGCCACAACTCAAGACCTCATGCTTCCCAAAGAGTTCCACAAACTGGGGACCAAGAATTTAAATATAAGAACGTAGGAAATCTTTCTCATTCAAAACACCACACCATCAAAATGTGTACTGCTATGACTGTCCTCTCATTGTCTGCCAGCACCTAAGATAGATGCAGATACTCGAATTCAATCATTGGATCTGGGGATGTCAATCAAAGAGATAGAGAAGTACTGAAGGAGTTGAAGGGGATTGCAATCTATCTTAGTCAGGGTTTCTATTCCTGCACAAAATGTGATGACCAAGAAGCAAATTGGGGAGGAAAGGGTTTATTCAACTTATACTTCCCACATTGCTGTTCATTACTAAAGTAAGTCAAGACCAGAACTCAAGCAGGTCAGGAAGCAGGAGCTGATGCAGGGGCCATGGAGGGATATTTCTTACTGGCTTGCTTCCCTTGGTTTTCTCAGCTTGCTTTCTTATAGAACCCAAGACTACCAGCCCAGAGATGGTGCCAGCTACAAGTGGCCCTCCCTCCTTAATCACTAATTGAGAAAATGCCCCACAGCTGGATCTCATGGAGGCATTTCCTCACCTGAAGCTCCTTCCTCTGTGATAACTCCAGTGTGTGTCAAGTTGGCACACAAAACCAGCCAGTACACATCCCCATAGGAAGAACAAGAGTATCAATTAACCAGATCCCCCAGAACTCTCAAGAACTAAAACACCAACCAAAGAGTACACATGGGTGGGTCCATGGCTCCACCTACATATGTAGCAGAGGATAGCCTCATATGCCCTCAGCATAAGGGGAGGCACTTAATGTATGGAGGCTTGATGCCTGAGAGAAGGTGATTGCTAGAATGGTGAAGCAGGAGTGGGTGGGTGGGTGTCACTCTAATTATGTATCATGAACTCAGAATCTGATATAAAAAGAAAGTTCTATAATGAAACAAAACCTTCAATTTTCCTTTAAAATGAAGATAATTAAACTATTTTCTTGTTGGGTATGTAAGATATACCAAGTGTAAAAACTATTAAAATGCTAAAAATGTAAAGACAAACATTGCAATAACCATTTTATACAGTTTATTGTTATTAATATTTTGATGTGTATAAGTATTAGCTCTATACATGTATTTTTCTTCTCTTGCTAATTCACACTGCGTGTGTGTATGTCTATTAATTTCTTCTTTCATCTTTGTATTGAGAAAGTTTTTTTCATAGCTCTTACCTTGTAGGTAGAGTTTTAGGACTTAGCTGGCTGATGGATATGTAGATTTAATTTGTGATATAAAGAAATAGACTATGCTTATAGTCTGTGGCCCAAATTTTGTGGTTCAAGTACACTAACACAAAATATCACAATCATCCAGCATTGTAATAAAATATTAGCTCAGCAATAAAGTTTCATTAATATTTAATGAGAAACAGTTAATAGTGTGGGGTATTTGTCTTTTAGCTGATGGATTAATGTGAACATAAAGATGACATCAAATTCATAAAACAATGAGAATGGAAACTGAATGAAATGATAATTTGCAATCATATAGACAAAAAGCTTGATAGATATGCCAGTCCTCCATAGCAGTAACACATGAGTACTGACACATTTTCTTAAATTAGACATATCCAGCTTCAACCTTGTCCTTGCAGAAGGGTAACAGTGTCATACCAGAACTTTGGAGACAGACAATATATTAGTGACAAAGTTCAGTTTCCTGGGAAAGTTACAGTGTCAGAAATAGGAAGCATTCTCTAACGTTTGGGGACAGTGTTCTGTTTCAGTGTGTAGGCCAACAGGTAGCAGACCTTTGGCCACTCCAGTGCTATATTCTGTGTGAAACTTTCTATATTGCTGCTTAGTGTTTGCCAAGCTCTGGTTCAGAGACACTCGCTTAGGATTCTCACCCTATTGAGGCTTATGTTTTATTTTCCATTTTGACACAGCACTCACTTAGAAGTCTCACCCTATTGAGGCCTATGTTTTCTTTTCCATTTTGACACAACGTGAAGCCTCTCCTCCTATCCATATCCCCCTCTTCCCTTGCATTAGCAAACTAAGGAAGGCCTTTCGAAAGTAGACTATACCCTCCTCACTCAGAGGCTTCTCCTTCCACCCAGTTTGCTAGGAGCGTTCTTCTGAGTAGAAGTTTCCCAAGTATGCCTTCATTGCTAAAACAGAATGCATTTGCTTCTGAAGGAGAAGAACATTAAATGTGTGGCTCTGTTATTTTGGGGTAACATTTCTTTTCACATTTAATACACCAGGATACCATTCTCATGTGCATGCAAGAAAAACATTTATGAATAAGACACAAACTCTTTTGGACAAAAGGCAATAAAAATACCATAGATGTGCTAGACAGTATCTAGTACACATGTGTTCATGTACACATGCATTCATACATACATACATGCATGCATAAATACACACACACATGAATACACACACATACACACACATACACATACACATACATGCACAAACACATACCTACACTCACACACACACACACACATGCACACACACATACCTACACATACACATGCACACACACACATGCACACACATGCACCCACACACATACACACACACACATGCACACACACACACACACATACACACATGCAGCAATACACCTTCAGGGAATTGTCTTGCCATATAGACCAGGGGAAGAAGACAATGAGAGACACAAATGTTGAAAATACTACATAAATATAAGAATCCTTTCAGGATATAATGTGAAAAATGTAAAAACTTTTTGATTTAGAATGAATACCTTAGCAAAACAGGAATACACAATCCTTAACTGTTCTACAGCACCAAAATATAGACTGATGTGAATTTTGAAAGAAAAGAGTATAGACATACTAAGTAAAGAAAACTTCTAAGGAGTGAAGGGAGATGGTTACCCTGCTTCAGAGTGCTCTCTCTTCTCTCCCCATCTCTCTCTCTCTCTCCCCATCACTCTCTCTTCCTCTCCTCTCTCTCTCCCTCTCTCCCTCCCTCCTTCTCTCTCTCTCCCTCCCTCCCTCTCTCCCTCCTTCTTCTTCTTCTTCTTCTTCTTCTTCTTCTTCTTCTTCTTCTTCTTCT
>NW_022196915.1:82245822-82256397 GCF_008632895.1 Mastomys coucha | reverse complement strand
CTCTCTCTCTCTCTCTCTCTCTCTCTCTCTCTCTCCCTCTCTCTTTCTTCCCCTCCATCACTTTAATAAAGGCTATCAAGAAGACTCTTTGTCTGAGCAAGACACAAAATCCCAGGCAAGTGAGTGCTCTGAGCTTATTCTCCCTGGAACATCTACTACAAATAGTCCTCAATTCATAACATAGAATAAGCTGGCAAAAGAGAACAGAGAAAAAGGGACAGAGTCAAAATGCTTGCATTGATTCCCACTGATTACCTTGAGAAACTATGAATATTATGATGCTACTTTATTATTTTTCTTAATCTTGAGATACAAATGTCAGGAAATGTTTGGAAGAGTTGTAATAGGTAAACTATAAGCATAATATGGTGTCCATGTCTTCATGAATATTAGCTGGTGAAGTATTTGTTGAGAAACAAGTGTTGGTAAAGGCTATGTAATGGGAAAATAGCTGTATGCATAATTTGGTGTGGTAATATATGATTTAATAATAGCACTTTGCAGACAAAAAGAGATTATCTCTATGAGTTCCAGGGTATTAAGGAATCCATAGTAATATCTCTATCTCTATCTCTATCTCTATATCTAAATCTATATATATCACATACTATATTAATAGATGAGTTTGGATAAAGATTTCATGAGATTCAATGGCATCTGAGATGTAATATAGTAAAAAATGAAAAGAGGAGTCTCTTTCAGTAAATTATTTGTTTGTAGTTCCTTACAAAATTGCTTGTCAGGTTACAATAAGTTATGTTAATTTCAAAATGTTATTCATCCACTGGCATATAATTTAGCAAAAATAGGTAACTTGGGGCCTCATTAATTTTGAACTATCTAGTAAAAAATTACTTTTATTAATATATTTCCAGACAACTTCATACTTGTGTACAATGCACCAAGTCACATTGACCTATCAATACTTCCTTCCATGCACTCCCACTACCCTGACCCCATCTAGTTTCTTTCCTACTTTCATGCACTCTTTTCCCTCCCACCTTCCCTTTTTCATGCTTTCCTTCCAGTTCCTTGTTTATTGTTTCTTTTTTCCCTTTCTTTTTACATTTCTTTCTTGTAGGCCATTTATTTTGATTTATCTACTCCTTGTTTTCACTGTCATCCAAAACCCAAGGCTTCCCTGAATACATGAGCTTCTACTCTCATGTCTACTTTATCTCATCTGTATTCTACTATAACCTTTCATGTAGTAAACTTGGCTCAACCCAGAGAACACAAATTGACAATAGATAGTTGCAATAACATGAGGTTTATTGATCTGCGTACATTGGGTTGCCCATCCTCACAAGGCGTTCAACCCCGAACTCAGAAAGCACACATCTTTTATACTTTACAGAGGGCAGATTTCTGCAACAAGGCTACCTGGCTTAAAGTGGTTGGTGGAACACAGGACAAAGGATCTCATCAGGCATTGGTTGGCTTGCTCAGGGGGGTGTTCTTGGCTTAGTCAGCCAACTTTCCTATCCAGCTCTGCACCTAGCTTTGAAAAGTCCCTGGGAAGGGGCTGAGTAACTAGGCAGTAGGGGGATTGTTGGCAGTAAGGTCAGGGTGACAGTTCATGGTCTTTTTCGAAATTCACCACAGGGAGGGGTTGGTGGGGTTCTTTCGAGAATTACTAATTTTGTTTTTGTGGACCTTAACATCATTGCTACCACCAGTTATTTTTGTTTTGGCTTTACTTAGCTTAGTCAGAATGGCCTGGTCATTCTGTCTCAACATTCTGACCATCAGAACTTTGTTTTCATAGTATATCCTTGGCTATCTCTGAAACACAACTTCTCAGTGTCTGAAGCTGCTGCTTGCTACTGTAAAGGCTTGCTTCCACACTGCTTGCTGCTTACAGGAGCTGGAACACGGCCCCCTTATTTTACTGTGAAACTTTATTTTTTACATTCTCAAAACCTAGTTTTTCACTTTATTACTTCATTCCCTTAGTGTCCTTCTCATAATGGCACATTTCTGGTTTAATAGCTTACAGATATATCCTAATTTAAACAAACAAACAAACAAAAAAAACAATCTAATTTTAAAAAACTCAGTTGAAGGCAAAAGCTATAAAACTACAAATCTAGGCTAAAACTGTTATTGGCATTCTTTTAAAATATCACCTTAGCCAGTCATCACAAACATCACATATTGTTCTACCTATCCTACATGGAGTATATTTCTTAGAGGTCACATGTCCCCCCAGACTTGAAAAGCATTCTTGTTTCATACTTCATGACAGTTTGCAAAAGTGTCACTTTCCAGTGGTAATCATAAATTATTATAGAATTTTTTGTGTTTATTCTATATTATTCTTCTATGCTAATTCATGATTTCTTCATTTCAGGCTGGAACACATCATTAACCACTTTTGGTCAAACTTTTTCTTTATCGCTTTTATCTATCTGAAACCACCATTAGCTTCTCTTGCAAACAATTAAGCTTTCATCTCATTACACCTTTCCCAAATGTTTTCATTATTCTAATTGGCTAAACATGCATTTTACAAGGGTTATTCACAGATATTTGGTGGTACATGAATTACCAGCATTGATAAGCATACATATCAAATATTTTCACACCACATTATATAGTACCTAATAGATATATTAGTGTGAAATATCATCCTAGTAATATAGAAATATATGCTACCCAATCAATCTTATTTTCTAAAGTAATTTAATACAATATATTCTGCTTATGGTTCCCCACCTGTAAGGTCTTCCAGGTCCTCTTCACTTTTTCAGCCGCCCAAATCCACACTTTCTTTCTACCTCATTATGATATAAATAGATATAAAAATAAGAAGAAAATAAAATTAGATAAAATAACTACAAACAAGCCAAAATATAAACAACCTAAACAGAAAAAAAAGTGGCAAAGAAAAAGGTCAAGAAACACATATAGTTGTAGAGACATATGCATTCACACACACAGAAACCCCTTAAAAACACAAAATTGGAAATCAAAAAATATACCCAAAAGAAATGAGAGGTTACAAGGAAAAATGCCCTGAAAAAGAATCTTTTAAAAATACCTTTGAGTTTGTTTTGTATTGACCATCGACTCCTGGGTATAGGGCCTGGTCTTAAGAATACTTTGTTTTGCCAGGCGGTGGTGGCACATGCCTTTAATCCCAGCTTGGGAGGCAGAAGCAGGCAGATTTCAGAGTTTGAGGCCAGCCTGGTCTACAGAGTGAGTTCCAGGACAGCCAGTGCTATACAGAGAAACCCGGGGAGACTCGGTGGGCACACACCTGAGCCTTAGGTGAGTCCCTGATCCCTGCCAGACTCCTGACTTGGAATAAGTGCCATGCTCCTCACATAAAAATGATGTGACCACAGTCACATACTCCAAAACAGAGTTCTCCATGCTAATGAGGTACCTAGAGGCCCGATGGCTTAGCCAATGAGCTTCCCTTCCCAGACATTCCTCTGTGCAAAGGTATTTGATCTCAGACTCACCATGAGAAGGGGAGTATAGTTTTACACATCCATTTTTTTTTTTTTTTTTTGCCAGGACAATAAAGTGTTTGGAACCATGAACTGTTTCTTTTCACCAGGATCCACTATGAGGAGCCATTAAGAAGGGATTAGCCTATAGAGCCACAGCCTAATCTCCTGTAGAGGGCCTCTGCTCTCCCACTCACAACCACCGCTGAGCTGACACCTCCCAAGCCAAGAACATTCACCCTCAATGGGACAAGCAGGAGCACCCCTTTCCCTGCCCCCTCCCCACCCCTACCCCTGCCCTGGGCTAGAAGCTGTCCCCAGCCAGTGCCTGTTTCCTCAGCCTCACTCTATTCTCTGCTCTTCTGCAATTCTCAGCAGTGCCTGGATTCCCAAGAGTCTGAGAACCTCATGGGCCCAGCTTTGTTGCAGAGCCAAGGACCCCCAAGCAAGCTCTGGCTTTTTCACATCTCAGCTCTTCCCCATAGCCCAGCACCTGCCCTGGCTTCAGAGTGGGATATGTACAGTCAAACTCCCTGTGTTCTGCCTCCCCAAGTGACCATGCTCTATGGCAGAGCAATACTGGTCTACCACCCTACAAATCCATCCTTGATACTGCCATGAAAATAAAGAACCTTAGATTAGATAGGTCAGCAACATAGGACTATTCTACTACACCAATCAGTTCTGAATACTGTTCTGCTACACCAATCAGTTTTGAATAATATATTTTTAATAACTGCTTAGTGGAGAAAGAAATTATGAGAGTAGAATCAGTGAGAATATGCACCCAAGCTTCCAACTCAGCACTTGCTTCAGTTATATAACCTTTCCCAAGTTATTTCATACCTGTATTTCAGACACAATTTATAAACTGATAATAATTATATTATCTACTCAATTTAGACATTTAAGTTAATTCATGAGTAGGTAAAATTTTAATTAACAATTAAAAGTGAACTAAAATTGTGTTAACATTTTTATTAATAAGAATTGGTAGCTAAATATTATAATTCAGATCAGACTTTAATTTGTTTTTCTTTATTGTTTTTGTTTGTTTGTTTCTGGGAGGGGAAACTGGGAAAAGAAAAATCATATGACATGTAAATAAAAAAAATCTAATAAAAAAAGAATAGTTTATTTCCTCATTGAGACTCCCTCGGAAGAATCTAAATTTTCATATGCAAGTAGTAATCAATTAGAGATTGCTTCTGGGTTAGAGATGGGTACATGTGTCCAACTATCCTTTGAGTTCTAAGGCCTCAGCATGTGTCAAGATATATAGGTACTGAGCATGCTGCCTCGATCTTTGTAAATTAATTTAAAGAGCCTTGTTTTACTGGTGCCTTCCATCCCATCTGGTTCTTACACTCTGTCCACATTCTCCTCTTTAGGGCTCCCTGAGCTCTGAGAGGACTAATCTGAGGGAGACAAACCTTTCATGGCTTAGGGTTCTAAGGTCTTTTATTCTATGAATAGAGTTTAGCTGTGAGTCTGCTTTTGTTCAGAAGAAGTGAGACTTCTCTGATAATAGCTGACTGATGCATTGATCTATAACTATGCCATCATAACATTAGCAGTCATTTTATTGCTGTGTTTTGTGTGTTTGTTTGTTTCTGTTTTGATTTACATTGTTTATAACACTATTATTTGATTTTACCATAGGACAGCTTCTTGGACAGTCATGAAGCTCTGCGAACGGGTTTCCTTATGAAGTATGTCTTAAGTTAAATCAGTCAGGGAGACTGATTACTCCCACAAGCTCTGCTTGTCTTTTAGGCAGCACACCTTTGTATCTCTAAGGATTAGTATCTGAGCTGGTATTTATGTTTATTCTTTGGTAGCATAGAGAATGCATTACTGTACCAAAGACATTAAAACATAATTTTGAAGGTTCTATGTAGGCACCTACTAGCCGTCTCCAGGTTCAATGAGTTGTGTAGATATTGCCCTCAGCAATGGGGCCCTGCTGTCAGTTTATGGAGAAAAGCTATAACTGTGAAGATTCCCATGGGGCACTTTGGCCAAAATTTCAATTATAGATAATTCAATTCCAGGACTGGAAGCTTCTTTTGGTGCCAAAACATGGTGAGTTAGGATTTTGTGTCTTGCAACTTTTTGTGGTTTCATTTAGATCTCCTTCATATAAGTGCATATTTTAGGAAGCCTTTACTATATTGTTTCCATACTGCCTCTGATATGGCCATTAATTTTAGCTATGTGTCCTCATATCCCTTCTGCCATCCCCTCTTCCCCTACCAACTTGGTCCTCTCCTTCCAGCCCCATTCCTATCCATCTATAACTACTCATTCTACTTCCTTTTCCTGGACAGAGTGATCATGCTCCCAATGTACCATACTCTAGAGGTAACCCCTGTGATTTTCTAGACTGTGGCTTGGTTAGCATTGACTTAACTTCTAATATTCACACATAATTTAATGCATACCTTTTTTGATCTGGAATGCCTAACCTAAAATTATTTTCTTATTAGTTCCATCATTTTCCTATGGATTTCCTCATCTCCTTATTTGTAACAGCTAAGTAAAACCCTATTGTATAAATGTACCACATTTTCTTTTTCCGTTCTTCCTTTGAGAGACATCTAGGTTGTTCCCTAGCTATTTCTGGCTATTAAGAATAGAGCAGTAATGAACATTGTTGAACAAGGGTCTATGTGATAGGATGAGGATGAAGGATCTTTTGTGTATATGTCCCAAAGGATGATAGGCAGATCTTGTAGTAGGATGGATTCCCATCTTCCTAAGGAAATGCCACACTGATTTCATAATGACTATACATGTTTTCACTCTTACCCGTAATGGATGAGTGTCTCCCTTACATCCTTGACAGCATGAGCTTTCATTTGTATTACAGATCTTAGTCATTCTGAGGTGTCTAAGATGAAGTCACAAGTATTTTTGATTTACATTTCCTGGTGACTCAGGGTGCTGAGAAATCTGAAGTGTTTCTTAGTTATTTTTATTCCATTTTTTTTGAGAATTCTCTGTTTAAATCTATACCCCAGTTTTAGTTGGATTATTTGTTTTCTTGATATCCAATTTTTGAATTCTTTACATCTTTATTTTATTGGATGATGTTTCTTCTGTTTCTATCTTGTGGAATAATTTGATGAATATTGCCATTAAGTCTTCTTTGTAAGTCTGATAGAATTCTATGGTATGGCGTCTGGGTAAGGACATTATTTGGGGGGGTTTAGGGGATGGATACTTTTAATTACTGCTTCCATGTCCCTAGGGAATATAGGTTGGTGTTAATTGCTTACAAGACCTTGATTTTATAATTGGTAAATTTTGAGAAAATTATCAATTATATTTATATTTTCCAAATGGGTGGAGTGTAGATTTTTGAAATATGTCCTTAAGGTTTTCTGGATTTTTCTGGTGTCTGTTTCTGTAGCCTCATTTTCATTTCTAATTTTGTTAATTTAGGTATTCTCCCTTTACTTTTTAGTTTGAGCTAATTGATTTCTCAAAGGACCAACTTCTTGTTTCATTGATTCTTTATATTTTTGTTGTCTCTATGTTACTAATTTCAGTCCAAGAGTTGGATTACCTTTCACCATCTATTCCTTTTGCCTGTGACTTCTGCTTGCTGTTCTAGAACCTTTGACAGTGCTGTTAAATTACTAGCATGATATTTCTTTTTTTTTAATTAGATGTTTTCTTTATTTACAGTATCTCCTTTCCCAGGTTCCCCTCCAAAAAGAAAAAAGGAAAAAAAAACCCCAAAAACTAAAACAATACCCTGTTCCCTTCCCCCTCCCCCTGCTCACCATCCCACCCCATCCTGCTTACTGGCCCTGGCATTCCCTACACTGGGGCATAGAACCTTCACAGGGCTAAGGTCCACTCCTCCCATGACTGACTTGGCCATCCTCTGCTAAACACATGCTGCTGGAGCCATGAATCCCCCAATTTTTACTCTTTGGTTGTAGTTTTAGTCCATGGGAGCTCTGAGAGAAATAGTTCATATTGTTGTTTATCCTAAAGGGCTGAAAACCCTTCAGCTCCTTTGGTCCTCTCCCTAGCTCCTTCATTGGGGACCATGTACTCAGTCCAATGGATGGCTGTGAGCCTCTACTTCTGTATTAGTAGAGTACTGTCAGAGCCTCTCAGGAGACAGCTATATCAGGCTCCTGTCATCTAGCACTTGCTGGCATCCACAATACAGTCTAGATTTGATGATTGAATATGGCAAGGATTCCCAGGTGGAGCAGTCTCTGAATTGTTATTCCTTTAGTCTCTGCTCCATAGTTAGTCTCTACAACTCCTTGCATGGGTCTTTTGTTCCCCCTTTTAAGAAGGAACGAAGTATCCATACTTTCGTCTTCCTTCTTGAGTTTCTTATGGTTTGTGGTTTGTACTTTGTGTACTCCAATCTTCTAGACTAATATCCACTTATCAGAGAATGCATACCATATGTGTTCTTTTGTGATTGGGTTACCTCACTCAGGATGACATTCTCCAGGTCCATTCATTTCCCCAATATTTCATAAATTAATTGTTTTTAATAGCTGAGTAGTACTGCATTGTGTAGATGTACCACATTATCTGTATCCATTCCTCTGTTGATGGACCTCTGGGTTGTTTCAAATTTCTGGCTATTATAAATAGGGCTGCTATGAACATAGTGGAGCATGTGTCCTTATTACATGTTGGAGCATCTTCTGGGTATATGCCCAGGAGTGGTATAGTGGGGTCCTCTGGTAGTACTGTGTTCAATTTCCAGAGGAAGCACCAAACAGTTTTCCAGAGTGGTTGTACCAGCTTGCAGTTCCACCAGAAATGAAGGAGTTTTCCTCTTTCTACACAACCTCGCCAGCATCTGCTGTCACCTGAGTTTTTTTATCCTAGCCATTCTGACTGGTATGAGGTGGAATCTCAGGGTTGTTTTGATTTGCATTTTGCTGATGACTAAGGGTGTTGTACATTTCTTTAGGTGCTTCTCAGCCATTTGGTATTTGACAGTTGAGAATTCTTTATTTAGCTCTGTACCTCATTTTTTAATAGGGTTACTTGTTTTTCTGGAGCCTAACTTCTTTAGTTCCTTGTATATATTGGATATTAGCCCTCTATCAGATATAGGATTGGTAAAGATCTTTTTCCAATTTGTTGGTTGCCATTTTGTCCTATAGACAGTGTCTTTTGCCTTACAGAAGCTTTGCAATTTTATTAAGTCCCATTTGTCGATTCTTGATCTTAGAGTGTGAGCTATTGGTGTCCTGTTCAGGAAATTTTCCCCTGTGCCTATGTGCTCGAAGTTCTTCCCCACTTTCTTTTCTATTAGTTTGAGAGTATCTGGTTTTATGTGGAGGTCCTTGATCTACTTGGACTTGAGCTTTGTACAAGGAGATAAGAATAGATCAATTTGCCTTCTTCTACATCTAGCATGATATTTCTTGAGGTATTTTAACATTAGTGATATGTTAGTCAGGGTTTCTATTCCTACACAAACATCATGACCAAGAAGCAAGTTGGAGAGGAAATGGTTTATTCAGCTTAGACCTCCAAACTGCTGTTCGTGACCAAAGGAAGTCAGGACTGGAACTCAAGCAGGTCAGGAAGCAGGAGCTGATGCAGAGGCCATGGAAGGATATTTCTTACTGGGTTGCTTCCCCTGGCTTGCTCAGATTGCTTTCTTATAGAACCCAAGACTACCAGCCCAAAGATGGTACCATCCACAATGGGCCCTCTCTCTTTAATCATTAATTGAGAAAATGAGGCATTTCCTCACCTGACGTTCCTTTCTTTGTGATAACTCCAGCTTGTGTCAAGTTGAGTACAGGTGCTTAATGCTATAAATCATGAATTTGCTTCTTGGAACTTTTTATTGTTCTCAGTTTCTCAAAAACTGGGAATCGATCTACCTCATGACCCAGCTGAGACATTATTCTTCACAATTATTAAAAGTATGGACCTTGCCTGGGATAGGATCTGCTGAAAATGATTTTTTAACAAACATGTTTTGATGTTTATCATAATGTCCCAGTCACTCGAGCTACATAGAGATTGACATACTTTGTTGTTGGATTGTTCCTACAATAGCCGATTGCTGAAAGTTGAATCATGTAACAAAACATTTCATTAATGTAAATAAACATCTTTGATATGTTTATCAACCTGTACTTTTCCTCCCTCTACGTTTCTTCATTTTTTTAAGACTCAGTACCCAATGAATTATATTCTATAGCAGAATAGTTGAATGATTTTATTGTCAGTAAAATATCTCATAAATTTTATCTAAATTGGTCATATTTTCATAATTGAAAATGGCATATGAAATTGCCATTTCATAAAATCGTTGCCAAGTTATTTTTATTTGCGGTTGTACTTATTAGTTTCATCCAATTTGTTGCCCCATTCTTATCCCTCCTTGAGAAACACAGACCTATCTCTGTTTGTTGAAATTTGCCTTGTGTGCAAAGGCAGTTCTCTAAGTTAAACAATAATTGCATGAATTCTTTAGTGGTGAAATTGTTGGCAGTTCAGAAAAGAAAGGTCTCCATTCTATTCAATTATGAGTAAACTTCTAATTATTGAACTTCTACTCATTTTATTAATATTATTTTAAAATCCAAATTCCAGCATTCTATTTTTTCCATACATACAAACATTCCTGGTTCTATAAGGATGATAAAAACCAGAGAAAAGATCGTAGGGGCAATACCTTTCAAAATGTAACTGGTAGCTATGGTTCTGTGGTCCACCTCTCCTCCAGGAGTGCGCAGATGCTTTGGTACACTGGCTTGGCAAGGACAGGGGAAGTCCTGAATGGGTGGGGTCTGCAGTTGACCTCTTCCCTCCAGGGAGTCAGATGCTGCCTGCCAGGCCTGGAGTGGGTGAAGCAGAATCCTTGATGAGTTTTGTGGATCTATGCCTTTAGGTTTATTCCTCTCAGGGTATCCAGGTTCCACTACACACCAGGCAGAATGGATGAAACAGAGTCTGGAATGGGAAGGACCCCTGGTAATCTTAGCGTTATGTTTCTTTTAGCCTAATGCCTTCTCAGGTGCTCTTTAAAGAAAACAGCTCTCTTATTGATGATCGATTTTGCAATCCTCTACCATACACATGCTGCTTGAACAATCAGACCCCTCTA
>NW_022196915.1:82227420-82245536 GCF_008632895.1 Mastomys coucha | reverse complement strand
AAATAAAAAAAAAAAGAATGTATTTATATTAGCCTATAATATACATTAAATTAGAGTTGCTTGCTGTTCCTTTAGACTTCACACCAAAGATGGGAAATGAGTTTTTAAATAAATGTGAGTATATTATTTAAAAAAAAAAAAAAAAAAAAAAAAAAAAAAAAGAAAACAGCTCTCTGAGTAGATCTTGGCTTGTTCATATGTCTTTACTCGGTGTGGATTCGAATGCATACAGTTTATTTGGCATGAACTAAGGTTTATAGAGTCTTGAGGTGAGAATGTCCCGGGAGGGAAAAGTTCACTGACTGAAAGCTAAGGTACTTAGATGCCCTTTTAGCACGGAGACGTATTCCAGGTGCTGGGTAGCGACTGACTACCTGTGGCCACCTGTTTGGAGGTTGCCTGGTTGTGTGCTCTAAGGCAGGCATGGAAATAGAGAGAAAGCTACTTCCACTCCTATATGTCTGAAGTTTTGAGTTATCCGAGGTTTTAGCATGGTCTGTCTCACCAGTTTCACCAGTTCCTCTTTGTGACACGGCATGTATCCCACAGGTAGCTGTAGAAGACATTCACATATACATATAGTCTATTATGCGCAAGTAAATGATTCTATTAAGTTATTTTTAGCTTCACATGTATACGTTCAAATTAATGTTAAATGGTACATGAAGTAAACAAAGTGGAAATTTAATATATTTCACTTAGTAATAAAATATTCATTTCATATAAGCAATAGAGAAATACAGGTCCAGCATGAATTCAATAGATATAAATAATGTTTAATGAAATGTAAATGCTACTAAAATTAATAGCCTTTAATCTGAAGCCTAGATATTTGGCATTTCAAAAGTGCATAATCAAACTATATAGTAGTAAAGGATGAGTAAACCTGGCTTGGTAGGCTTGCTGTGTCTTTTCTTTGCACTGCTAATATTTATGGCTACTATGCTTCTCAAGTATTCTATCAGAATCTGAAGATAACATTTATTAATATTAATATAAGAAAATTGCTTTATCTAAAAACTCATTATACAGTAGGGAAAATCAATTGCAAAATGAATTGAACTTTGCTGTTCAGTGCGCTTCAGTAGTCACACTGGGGATGTATTGATGCACTCGCATGTGCTGTACACTTGGCTATTACTTCTTTACTGCTCAGTAGTGCTTCTGCCTGGCCCCTGACCTAGAAAAGTCTTATCCTAAGTGGGTTAACTGGGTACCTTCTTTATCCTGTAATCATACACCTGACATAGTCATTAAACATGAGGAAAGGCTTATTATGCCTTGTGCTTTGAGAAAACATCAGCTCCTCACACTTAATAGTGGTCATGACAGAAAATGTATGTGAAGAAGGCACCTCATGGCAACATGGGACAGAGAGCAGAGAGCACGTGCCTGAACCAAGGGCCACATGACAACACTGAAATACCTACCCTCCAAGCCTTCTTCCTTCCTACTAATGCCCAACTTTCTGAAGTTCTTAAAGCTTTGAAAACTGTAACCACCACAAAGGACTAAATATTCAACACATAAGCTTGTGAGGGGAAAAGAATCTTGACACTATATATTTTTTCCTCTGAGCCCTTTTTTTTTTTGCGTTGACATTAACAGAAGGAGAACTATTTACTAGGAACACATGCATGCTTAGAGAATTGGTGTTGAGTCATTTGGAAGTAGACATACAAGTATTTGTATCCTAAGCTCTTACACTTGAAAACACTTATTAAGCATATCTGGAAACTGTTGTATGTGGATTTTGTCTAGCCAACATTGTTTCCTTTAGTGCAATTTATCAGAATATCATTTTGGGTCTATAGGAAGGCCTCACACTCAAAAAGAGAGAGACCATTCTGTGACCATTGTATTCACTGGATACACCCAGGATCGAAGATTTGTCCATTCATCTTAACAATGTGAAGTTACAATCTGTAAGCAAAACAGACTGGAATGCTTCTGACGAAGTAATGAAAAAATGCTTTCAAAGATGGTATCTTGTTTTAAATTTATTTCTATACCTTGTTATAATACAGAATTGACTGAAGTGAGGAACTCAAATAAAACACATTCTAAAGCAGATACTTTATAAGACATGGGACACTGTCTTTTCCTTGCTAAAATATTTTGATCATAAAACATTAAAAATCTTTGAGGAAACATATCCATGCACTTTCGAGGAAAATTTATTACATTAATACCTTCAATGCTATAATTAGTAAATGAAGAGTTAAAGCAACTAGTGTTCTCTAGCTATCAAGTATTTTAGTACCCAATGGTATTACCTATTCCATTTTATGAAAAGATTGTGTCAGTTAAAAAGCTGTTGTCATACCATACAGATAAAATGACTATTTGTAGTTATATTTATTTTGCAATATTATTTAAATTAATATAGTTATCTTTGTAAATTATAGGTTTTTGCCTTGTCCTTAAATATAAAGTTTAATATTATTACTACATACACATATACCTTTATTTTTTGGGGTGTGTGTCTCACCATGCAGAACCAGATGTCTTTAATTCACAGAGTTCTGTGTGTATCCATCTATTTCCAAAGTACTAGGTATCATGATGTCTTATTATAATGGAAAAGCTTTTATTAATAGTATTATCTATTATTTACTTATAATTTTTGAGACCTATTTATACACTTAGAGTTTCCTCAGAAAGCATTATATAATTTTCCCCATGAATATGACAGTAAGGTTATCATCACATGGCATGCTCATTAGTCATGATAGCCATAGAAGGACTGAACAACCTTTTTGTTTTAACCTGAAAATGTCCTTTGCATACAACTGTGCCTTTAGATGCTTTGAAAACATCCAAAAAAATCTCACTGAAGACTAAAATTTCAGATTTTTTCCTTTTTTTTATTGGATATTTTATTTATTTACATTTCAAATGTTATCCCCTTTCCCAGTTTCCCATCAGAGAACTGGACATAATACTGCCAGAGGAAGGGTATACCACTCCGGAGCGTGCTGAATTTCAGTTTTAAATGAAGAAAATCCAGAAGCTGCGTCCTATCTGAAAATAAGCTACTTGATGTTATTTCTCTCTATACTAAATTTATAGCCCTGTTGGCAAAAACAGTTATTAAGCATATCTGAGAATCTCTCCTACAAATTCCAACGATTATAATTTTTTAAACCACTTATGTTAAAAAGAGTTGCCTTTCACATTTATCAGGAATGTCTAAAAATCCCCAGAAATGACGTATTTTCTAATCTTCAACTGACATTTCCATAGACAATGACTGTAAATGACAGAGTCCTCATCCCATATTTTCTTTCATATTGCCATTGAGATTGAAAGTCAGGGTTCATAAGTCCAGAGGCAAAACAGGTGATTTCTTAGGCCCACTAAAGTTGACAGTGTGTGAAGTTGTGAGCCTAGATTTCAATCATTAATACCTGACTCATAGCTAGCCTCAAGTAGACCCTGAGTTTATGGCAAGTTTAATAAGAGACTGCTATATTTTATATCCTATAAAATCCATGTGATTGTTTTATATCTTAAACATGAGGATGAAAGAAAACAGTCGAAGTAATTTTCCCTCTAGCAAAACCACAGAGGACAAAGCACATTCTTATTTGCTTTATTCACTATTGTGAAGTTATTAGGAAATGTCCAAGTATGCATATAGTAATAAAATTCGCCCCTTTCATATCAGCAATGCTATTGAACATTGTAAAATAATGGTAAAATTTGAGAATAAATCTCTCCAAACACACTTTCTTGTGAGAACACATCATATCATTTCATTAATGCCGAGGTTCACAGTTATGAATCCGTAAGAACAATGTGGGACATTGTAATGGACTGAAAGAGATTTATGGAATGAGCTCACTCTAAAAGAAACCATGTTTATGACTTTCTTGGAGAGATGAAGTGCTTCCCTTATGTACTCAGAGGGACCAAACAATTGTTCTATGATGCTAGACCAATATCACCAGTGGGAAAACAGGAGCTGTAGTAAAAATACACTTTGCTGCATCAGGATAAATATTGTGTATACTGAAAAGACACTCTAGGAAATGAAAGTATAAGCCTCTGGACACTGAAGCATAAATATATTAGAAATCAAATACAATGCAGTATATACCTTTAATTATCCTTTGTTCACTAATACATGCCTCACAATTATCAAAACAAATTAAAATAAATTATTTTCAAGGTGAGATATGACACTCTTTCACATGAATGCATATATATATGTATATACATATATGTTTATATATATGTATATACATACATATATGTATATGTATATATATTTATATATGTGTATATACATATATATATATGTATATACATTTATGTTAAAAATCTCAATTTTTCAAAAAATTTTTGTCAGAATTGTCCAAGACTAATTTAAGAACTTTTTTAAAAAATTGTGGAAAATACTTGCATGCTTGTCTAACTATAAGATCTCATAAAGATAGAGCTATAATTTCATAGACCTTTCCAGTGTGTTATGGAGACAAGCCCTGAATGACAGCACTCCAGTACCTGTGTATGAGTGGATAGAATAATTTAAAAGACTGAATTTTATAGACTTTATAATTGAATTTGTTTCTCAGATTACCTCTTTTTTCACATCATTGGGAATATGTTTATTAATTTAACCTCATGCATAGCTTTTTGATTCATCTTCTTTAAAAAATTACTTTGTAACAGCTATGTTACCTGCAAATATATTGCTGGGAGGACCTAGAAATAGAAAATCTCTAAGATGTTGTCTCTATTAATAAAAATATTGATTTTGCTCAAAAATCTGTTATTAATAATTAGCTTAATATTCTCCTCTAACCTTTGCTCTGCAGCACAGACACTGCAGATATCTCCTGGGATGGATTTTATACAGTGTTTCACATTTTGTTACAGGCCTGAAAAACAAAGTAGAAAACAATTCTAAAACACCTAGAAGACTAATTCTTAAAACAATGTTTCATTTTCTTGAAAAGTTATAACGTAGCATTTCATTAAACCAAAAGTCATCTATTTGTCACCAAGTGTAGACTGTATCTATTTATGTATGAATATGTAACTATTCACTGAAGAAAACTAGCTTTCAAAATTGTGGCTAGCAATATGTCTTCATTTTCTGCCCATCAGCAACTTTTTGTTTCAATTTTTAAAGCATGTCTTGACTCTGATTCCTAGAATAATGAATTCTCCAAATCAAAAACTATATATTTATTTCTGTTCAGACAAATCTCTTAGTTGAAAAACTGCAGTGATTTTCTAACTTGGTGTTCACACTGGCTTTTTAAAAATGTTTAATAGGTGTGACTGTTGGGATTCTGTCTGAACTCCACCCCGACAGTTTAGTGGCAACAGCCAGGTAGACCTGGCCCACTGTAAAATGGGCTGCTTGCCCTTCTCTTCTCCCTCTTACTCTTGCCTCTCTTCTCTTACCTCTGGCTCCCCCTCTCTCTGCATTCCCTTCCCCCCTCTCTCCATGTAGCCATGCCTGGCCTCTACTCCTCTACTCTCTCCTCTCTTCCTTTTTCTGACTCTACAACCCTCCTAAATCCCCTCCCTATGCTCTGAATAAACTCTATTCTATACTATACTATACTATACTGTCTGACATGTGGCTGGTCCCTCAGGGGGAAGGAGTGCCTCAGCATGGGCCCACTGAAACACCCCCTGTCCCCATATCTCACCACACCCCCATAGAACATATTTTATTTCCCTTTTTCTTTTTATGACCACAGCAGTAACCATTTAAATTGTCACCACCATAAATGAACAAGGCATAAATTAATGAGATTGATTCAAAACCTATACTAATATATTTTCAATCTTGTTCTATACTCTTAGAACAGTTTCTATGTCCATGGACCTAACACAAGGAAGATAGCTGTCTTTGTGAATACTAAATTTGTCCAAAATGGAGAATAATTTAAAAGTTTTGGGGCAGGAAAACTGATGTTGGAGAAGAGTTGAAAGACTCCTCAGTCTAATAGTGTTGCTGAAGGAAATTAAAATTACATGTGTTTTTCTTCCTCAGGCACAAAGAACTTTTAAAAATATGAACTGTTTGATTATATAGTTACAATAATATGCCTCAGGTTTCTGGAGCTTGAATCAATTTATTCTGTGTATTTTGCTTTGTGGACAGTGGAATTTGTAAAGTTCACTCTTTTATTTGGTTTTCCTGTGGACTATTCTCCCTTTTGATTCATCAGGGTCATGCCACACACATGTCATTGCACTGACTTTAATATTTATTGGTGGTGTCTATGTTCTGCTGACAAACAGCGAAGCCTAAACACACACCCTGAGTAGGTGAGGAAATAGAAATATCTAAATAAATATGCCCTTTTCATGTCATTCTGGAAATGAAACCTTTACGCACTGAGTGACCTATATGTTTCCTGGTTCTAATATGTGGAAAATATGTGTTAAGGCCATGAACATTTAGGCTAAAATCTTAAAATGTATATTTGACCTATATATTTGATCTGTAACATGGAAATCAATATATCCATTTCCCAGTGCTACTATGAAGATTAAATGTGAGGTTACATGCAGTGTTCACAAAGGGCCTGGCTTATAATGTGTCTGGACAAATAGTTCTGTTTTTTAATTCATATTATTGAAACAACCCATTTATTTTACAGGCTTCAGAACACAAAGCAAAGTTATAAGAAGCTTCATAGAAGGTTAAAACTTGAGCATCCTTCTTTTTACAACAGAATTTAAATCAATTTAGTTTTAATTGTTTCTAGAAATAATTAAAACTCTCCATTATAAAACTGAGAATCTATCAAAAATATTTTAGTGTTACTATTAAGTTAAACAAATGACTTATTAAATGTCCTAATTTTAAAATGTTAATAAGTCAACATTGATTCTGTATTGTTATCAAAACTACTGAATATGCTTTTTCTGTTACTCATTTTAAAAATCAAAACTATGTTATATAAATATGACATACTCACACAGGTACCCAGAATAGAAAACAGAAGAGATACAAATTTGCTTTGACAAAAAGTAGTGTAATACAAACGTTAATCAGATGGCCAATTTTTTTAAAAGTGATATGTAAATAAAATAACATGAATGTTGTGGGGTTTTTTTCAATTTTTATCATTTTATTTGTTTACACACACCCCTTTTGTTCCCCCCTGCTATAGTTCCTCATCCCATTCCTCCTTGCCTCTGAAAAAGTGTCCCCACCACAAGGTCTTTCTCTTCCCTAGCGCCTCAAGAAGATTAAACACATCTCCTACTAAAGCCTGAGCAGGCAGACCACTGCCATTTGTGCCAGGGGCCTCGGACCAGCCCGTGTATGCTTCTGTTTGCTGACTCAGTCTCTGGAGCTCTCTGAGGTCTGGGTAAATTGAGACTGCTGGTCTTCCTATGGGGTCACTCTCCTCTTCAGTCAATCCTCCCCTTAATTCAACCATAGAGGTCTCTGATTTCAGTTCAACCTTTGGGTGTAAGTATCTGCTTCCGTCTAGGTCAGCTGCTTGTTGGGCCTCTTAGAGGCTAACTATGGCAGGCTCCTGTCTGTAAGCATACCATAGCATTAGTAATAGTGTCGACCCTTGGTCCACTCACATGAAATGAATCCCAAGTTGGGCCTGCCATTGGACTGCCTTTCTTTCAATTTCTTCTTCATTTTTGTCCCTGTAGTTCTTTTAGACAGGAACTGTGGGGCAGTAGTCTGTGCAAGCAACCTGGTCCCTGTCAAGCAAGAGGTCTGGAACCCTGGAGATCCAGTGGGTGGTAATTCCCTCCTATATGGGACAGAAGGTGTTCGACCACGCCTCCTGAGCCCCTGGCTTCTGTTTCAGTCACAGTGCCCTACAGACAGGAGAGGTGTGTGATATTGGACACATATTAGCAGCGCCAAGCCTTCTTACACACAAATAAAGATTCCCCAAGCTCTCAGCCCAAACCAATGAGAAATACCTACTGTCGAACCCTGAATCACCCCCAAAACTGTATATAAATCCTATCCAGGGAATTAGAGGTGTACGAGAGATCTACTCTGTCATCTGAGCCTTTTGTTCTAAGAGATGTTTCACTTGGGGAAGAGGTCTACTCTCCTGAAACGTGTCCTGAAGCTGCACTGGACTCCTCTCATCGGCCCAGCCCAACCTGACTCAGTGCAGGGTAGCGCAGAGTAGCTTGAGTGACCTGGAAAGCACGGCAGAGATGGAGGTGAAACCCACTGTAGCAGCAGAAGCCACAGAAGCGACTTCTCCTCCCTGCCCATGCTCGCTTCCCTTCGCCAGAACTTTTGCACCAGGCCTGGCCAGAGAACTCCGTGAAAGCCTCTGGTACACAGGCCTACAAAGAACAGTTCTAGGTCAGAAATTTTGACTATGGGTTGGTAAGCCTGTCCTACTGGTTGAACCTCTGTGTATCTGCAGGAGGTGGGCTCTTTGAGTTTTCTCTTCCCAACGTTGGACATTTTGGCTAAAGTAACCCCTTCTAGAGGGTCACCCACCTCCCATGCCCCCATGCAGCTTATCTCCATTCATTCTCTTGGCCCTCTGGGCTTCTCTCCTGTCCCTTACCCATACGTGATCCTCTTTTCCTTTTCCCTCCCCTTCTCTTCTCCCACCCAGGTCCCTTCCTTTTTCTGCCTCCTGTGATTATTTCCTTCCCCCTTCTAAGTAGAACTCAAGCATCCTCACTTGAGCCTTTCTATTAATTGTTATACTTCTTATGGTCTGTAGGTTGAGTCCTAGGTACTCTGTACTTTTTGGCTAATATCCACTAATCAGTGAGTACATACATACAGTGTATTTCCTTTTGGGTCTGAGTTAATTCACTCAGGATATTTTATAGTTCCTTCCATTTGCCTACAAAATTCATGATATCCTTATTTTTAACAGGTATTATGTAAATAAACCAAATTTTCTATATCCAGTTGTGGGACATCTGAGTTGTTTATAGCTTTTGGCCATTACAAATAAGGCTGCTATGAACATGGTGGAGTATGTGTGTATTTTATATCCAACCTATAACATTTATTTTTCTCTTAACTGTATTATCAAACCCTTTCTTATTTAGAAGATCACAAATAAGCAACTCATGTTCAATAATTTTATAATATTCATTGTATTTATTGCTTATTTATTAAAGCAGTTCCCTAGTAATAAAACATAAAACAACTTATAAGAAAAGATCTGTAAGTAACATCCTAGTGCCCAGAATTTTCCTCAATAATTTCAAAATACATAATTTACTGAATCAAACAATTTGCTTAAATTTACTGATATATATTTTCAAATATACAATGAAATAAAAGTGATACAAGATTTCAAAAACTGGAGTTTTGTTTATCTGGGACAAATTGTCATTATTCATAATTTGGACAAATCACAATAAGATATCAAATTGTCTAAACTGATATTGGCTTTGTAAATAAAGAATTACTTTAAGCCAAATAGTTGGTGTATTTCTGGCCAATTTGGAAGGTAAACATAATTTAATTCCAGTCTTTGTCTCTCTCTCTCTCTCTCTCTCTCTCTCTCTCTCTCTCTCTCTCTCTCTCTCTCCCTCCCTCTATCTCTCTCTCTCTCCTTCTTCTTCTCTCTCTCTCTCTCTCTCGATCTATCTCTGTCTTTCTTCCTTTTGTATATGTGTGTGAGTATGAGAGAATATGTTTGTGTTCCCCATATCTCTTTAATATTTTTGAGTATTTTGTCTGAGTATACATGTGCACCATGCATACCTGGTACCTACAGCACTCAGGAAAGGGCATGAGGTAACGTATGATTGGAGTTACTATTGTGAGTCATCATCCCGGTGCTTGGAATCAAACATGGGTCCTCTGCCAGAGCATTAGGTACTCTCAGTTTCTGAGTCATCTCTCTAGCACCAGGCAGTCTTGCCTATAATAAATGTTGGATGCCATTTTTAATACCTTATTAAGTTTTAAATATGCCCATTCCATCTCTCATTACTTTTTAAAAATCTTTTTTCTAATTATTTCTTTTACTTTTTGATAGTAAAATAATTTATATAGGTGAAAAACTGTATACATGTCAGGATATTCTGTACTTGTATGTAACAGTAGAAAATTAGAGAAATGTAAAATAAAGTGAATTATATATAGCTAAGCCATGACACTGTGGTAGCTGATTAGTGTCACTGGTTGGCGATATAATAAGCTACCATCAGAATCTTTGATCATGTTCACTTTGTTCATGTACATAGTATTGCTAAGATACTTGGATTCAATTCCCAATACACACTTATCTTAATCTCTTGTGTATGTGTGTGTGTGTGTGTGTGTGTGTGTGTGAGAGAGAGAGAGAGAGAGAGAGAGAGAGAGAGAGAGAGAAAGATCACTAAATTTGTATTTTGGAAGACTGAACTCTAGCATATCGATTCTTACCAAATTGTCACATTAAAATTTTTTGTTCAGTATTTTCAATCATTGTTTTATATTCTAAAGATGTAAAATTTACCCATTTGTTGTCTGTTATCAAGAGATATCTTTATTTAAAATGAAATGGAAAGGCAAGTTTGAGAAGTAAAAAACTGAAACGGAAGAAATCCATATTTGAAACCAATTACAAATGATATGACACCAAAATGCTGTAGCATGTGTTAGAGCCTTTCAACTGATCATAATAATTGTTTGTATGGTTATTTGAAGGAGAATAATCTTTTTCATGTAAATATATTTAAAGGGAACTTGTAAGGACTAGGCCAACAGGCTTATGACTTTCAATACTTTCCATTTCTTCTTCCATACGGGAAGAGAAGAAAGCGGGAAGGTATCGACTCCCTTCACCTCAGCAGGGCTTACGGGGCACTGAGCTTCTAGCCTGCAGGGAGGAAATCACTCTCAGCATTGGATTCACTCCTGAATCACTATAGTAAGCTCAGAGCACCTCCACACTTGTAACTTCTCACTCTCAGCATTGGATTCACTCCTGAATCTCTCCTGAATCACTATAGTAAGCTCAGAGCACCTCCACACTTGTAACTTCTCACTCTCAGCATTGGATTCACTCCAGAATCTCTCCTGAATCACTATAGTAAGCTCAGAGCACCTCCACACTTGTAACTTCTCAACAGATCCCCATTGGGCTCCTTTACATGACTTGTTGGGAGTAAGTTACTTGCTTGTTTTTTATTTTTTAGCATTCTGAGAAGTTTAATACTTACTAGGATTTACACATATTTTCTTCCCCCCCTTTTTTTCTTGAATATTTTATTTACTTACATTTCAAATGTTATCCCCTTTCCTGGTTTCCCCTCTGGAAACCCTCTATCCCAGCCTCCCTACCTCTGCCTCTATGAGGGTCCTCACCCACCCACTCCCGCCTCCCTCCCCTACACTGGGGCATCAAGCCTTCCCAGTACCAAGGGCCTCTCTTCCCACTGAGGTCCAACAATATGTGGCTAGAGCCATGGGTTCTTCCATGTGTGTTCTTTGGTTGGTGGTTTAGTCACTGGGAACTCTGGGGGATCTGCTTGATTGTTATTGTTGTTTTTCCTATGGATTGCAAACCCCTTCAGCTTCCTCAGTCCTTTCTCTAACTCCTTCATTGGGGACCCCATGTTCATGCCAATGGTTGGCTGTGAGCATCTGCCTCTGTATTTGTCATGCTCTGGCAGAGCCTCTTAGGAGACAGCTATATCAGGCTCCTGTCAGCATGCATTTCTTGGGATCAGCTATAGTGTCTGGGTTTCGTGTCTGTATATAGGATGGATCTCCAGGTGGGCAGTCTCTGTATGGCCTTTTCTTCTATCTTTGCTCCATACTTTGTCTCCGTATTTCTACCCTTGAGTGTTTTGTTCCCACTTCTAAGAAGGATTGAAGCATCCACACGTTGGTTTTCCTTCTTCTTGAGCTTCATGTAGTCTGTGAATTGTATCTTAGGTATTCTGAGCTTTTGGTAAGAACCCAGATGTCTCTCAACAGAGGAATAGATACAGAAATTGTGGTACATTTACACAATGGAGCTATTAAAAACTCATTTACTCAGCTATTAAAAACAGTGAATTTGTGAAATTCTTAGGCAAATGGATGGATCTAGAAAATATCATCCTGAGTGAGGTAACCCAGTCACAAAAGAATGCACATGGTATGCACTCACTGATAAGTGGATATTAGTCCAAAATCTCCAAATACCCAAGATACAATTCACAGACCACACGAAGCTCAAGAAGAAGAAAGACCAAAGTGTGGATGCTTCACTCCTTCTTAGAAGGGAGAACAAAGTACTCAAGGAGGGAAATACTGAGGCAAAGTGTGGAGCAGAGACTGAAGGAAAGGCATCTTATTTGTTATCACAAACAAGTGCATTATAACATCTGTCACAAGATTCCAGTATCTTCCTAGGTGTCAATCATTTACTACTGGGCAGATCAGGAATTGATATGATAGGAAAAGGAATTGCTTTACCTCCTTTCTGAGCCTCCCTTCCCTATGATTTTCTCCCACGTGTAGCATTCCACCAGCTGACTTACACCAACCCTAAAACGTTGATCTTGAAAGCTTTCCTTTTCTCCTCTCTCATATCATAATGGTTCCCATGCAAGGAGCAAGGACACATTGATGCTGGAAGAATTATGTTTAATGAGATACAGCGCACTTCCTGCCACTACCTGTTGGGCATGATAAAGTTTAGACTCAGAAATTTTGGAGCTTATCTTTTGTAGCAGGTGGCAATATGCAAACTAGTGTATTGTCTGCCCTGTTTGGTGAAATGAATTGTAACAACTGAGTTAAGACAAATATATTGCTTTTGGAGATTATTGCTGAGTTCTTTCCAACATTATTTTAACAAAAGATCATCTTAGTCCCATGGAAAAATAGGGAAAAATAAGATCCTGTTAGAAATACAGAATGATTAACTATAAACATATATTATTTTCAGAGACACATTTATATATTTTAGCCATAAATACTTGAATTAAGCTTATAAAATAATAATATTGGTATGTCATTTAATTTTTGAATATTCAAGTATATTCTCAGACTCAGTATCATCATGTCATGAGAGTATGAAATGTGATTTCTTTTTACTTTGGACATCACATTAGTAAAGGTTAGATATTTTCTCAGGTAAGATGAAAATCTTTTGTAGTGAAAAATGTTATCTGTTTTTTTTTTTCATCAAGGTTACTTTTCTGTCTCAATGAATAGGTTTAGAAGTCAAAATGTAAACACACATGCATGACTGAAATTTTTGGTAACCTGTTATACTTTCATTCCTAAATTAAAGTTGATGTCTGAATTAATGTATATTGAAAATGTGCTTTAACTAAAATTTTGGAGGATTTTATTCAGATAAGAGTCAGTGAATTCCCTCAGAGCTTACTAGAGTTAATATATTTCCATGTTGGTTTCTTCTTGAAGCTTAGGAATTGTTCTCTAAAGTAGGAGACTAAGTTTTTGAAAGTTTGTAGCAAACATATGCATATTTACATTTCACTGATTCTGGTAGACCTTTATAAAGAAGCAATTGAAACATAAATTCCTGGGAAAATATAGAGGAAAGGATTCAAATAGCTCCAAATGTAATAGGGTGAAGTTTAACTACAAAAAATTTAGTTCTTATCTTTGTTATCTCCAAGAGTCTCACTTACTTCCAAATAATTTCATGAATAATTTTGAAGTTACATTTATTTATTTATCATGGGTGTACATATGCAGAAAAGATTGAGTGTATGAAGAGACAGCTGTGGAAGTGAGAGATTTTGTGTGTGTGTGTGTGTGTGTGTGTGTGTGTGTTATGCTATTACTTCACAATTTTCAATCTGAGGAAACACTACAAACCAATAAACCAAACAATAATAAACAAAAAAAGAATTACATTATTAGATTTGATGACAAGTACCTTCATCCACTGAGCCACCTAATAAGCTTCTTAAATGATTTAAATGATTTTTAAGCACACACACACACACACAAACTGACATATTTTAAAAATTAGCTTTAACTTATGAAATGGTGAATATTTTAAATTCCTAGTGTAAGTAGTGTAATAGATACCATGAAATTTTGAGGAATAATTTAAAAGGAAATTAGATAAACACATCTGATTTTCAAGATTGATTAATGATGCATGTGCAGGTGCGTGAAGTCTCAAAATATCATATTCTGTTCTCATAGAAATCAGTGCATAGTGACATCTCCAAGTAACAAATTCTGAGGTGCACAAAATTCTAAGTGGTTCTAAACTAAAATTTTGCCAAAGTCAACAGAAGCAAGGGAATCATTCTGCAGCAAATCATTTTTTAATTGTTTAAAAAATCATTTATGCAAAAAATAAAAACTGGTAAAGTTTTTAAAAGGTGAACATTTGAGATTTAAACCCCAGAGCATATTTCAATGTTGATAAAATATGATAAATCTATTCTGATCTATTCTCTGTCCAAAGGAAATTTCTAATCCAAAAGACTTTGCTTACATTTTTCAATGTTAACATAAATATGCATGAAAAATGTGGAAGACCTTGATATTTCACATATTCTGACCTTTTTGAATATGTATCATGAATTGACATCCACATACTGCCATTTACCTTCACTTTTTCAAATGGTAAAACTCTGTATTTACAGACCATTGAAAGTGCTTACCAGCACTTCCTTCTAAGCTGCATTCACATCTTGATGCTTATGTATAAATGAACTCCTAGCCCCTGTGGTAGAATAAATTCCTAGCTATTCTTTAAATGCATTCTCTCTTGAGATCATATTGTAAAGCAGTTGTTAATATTTATAGATTGAAATATAGTGTAGACCTTCATATTCACCAAGACTTCTCAGGAATCTGGATAACTCCCTTGTTCATGCCTTTGCTTTTTAACAAAAATTTATATATATATATATATATATATACACACACACATATATACACACACTATATATGTGTATATATACACACATATATACACACACTATATATGTGTATATATACACACACTATATATGTGTATATATACATATATGTACTATACATAGTACATATGCATATATATGTATATGTATATGTATATGTATATATATATGCATATGTACTATGTATATATATGTATATATACATGTATATATATAAATTTTGTCCCAATAGTTTCCTTATCTATAATCATAGCAAATGAGTTAATATTTTGTGTAAAGTAAATAGAGTTCAGGTATAAAAATAAAGTTATTATTATTGTTGTTTTTCTTTTTTTTTTGATTATCATTTTTTTTTTAGATTTTTAAAAATTTATTCTTTTATCTATTTTTACGGTCCACACTTTATCATTCTCCAAATCCACCCTCCAACTGTTTCACATCCTACATCTCCTCCCCTGTCTCCAAGAGGATGTCCCTGCTCCCCCACCCTTCTCCCAGGGGCCCCAAGTCTCTCAAGGGTTAGGTGCATCTTCTCTGTGTCAAGACCCTGCAGTCCTCTGCTGTATATGTGTTGGTGAACTCATACCAGCTGGTGTATGGTACCTGGTTGGTGTCTCAGTATCTAGAAAATCCCTAGGGTCCTGGTTAGTTGAGACTGCTGGTCTTCCTCTAGGGTCACCCTCCTTCTCAGCTTCTTCCAGCTTTTCCCTAATTCAACTACAGAGGTCACCAGCTTCTGGCCATTGTTTGGGTGTAAATATTGGCATCTGACTCTTTCAGCTGCTTGTTGGGCCTTTCATAGGGCAGTCATGATAGGCCCCTGTTTGTAAGCACACTATAGCCTCAGTAATAGCATCAGGCCTTGGGGCCTCCCTCTGAGCTGGATCACAATTTGGGCTGTTCACTGAACCTCCTTTTCCTCATTCTCTTCTCCATTTTTCTTTCTGCAGTTCTTTCAGACAGGAACTCTGGGTCAGAGTTTTTGACTGTGGAATGGCAACCCCATGCTTCCACTTGATAACTGTCTTTCTACTGGAGGTGGACTCTCCACGTTCCCTCTGCCCATTGTAGGGCATTTCATCTAAGGTTCTTCCTTCTGAGTCCTGAGTGAGTCTCACCTCCCAGGTCTCTGATACATTCTAGAGTCCCCCAACCCCACCTCCTACCTCCGGTGGTTGTCTGTTTCCATTCTTTCTGTTGGCCCTCAAGACTTCAGTCCTGTTCCTCCCCCAATACCTGATCATGTTCTCCTCTTCCCCTTCCTGTCCCCTTTCTCACACTGGTCCCTCCCTCCCTCCCCCATCTGTGATTGCTTTCTTCTCCCTCTCAAATTATTTATGAATAATAGTATCATTATTATCATACTTTTTATTATTGTTGTTGTTATGGTTGCTAGTCATGCTATCATAATCCAGTGGTGTTTGCATTAGTTCTACCCATAAGTCTGAGAAAAGAATTTATTATTAGGGCCATATTTACAAGACAGGAGATTAACTCCTTGTGTAGAGAATGGATTTAGAGCAAGCAACTGAAAACTCCATAGGCATCACCCTGCCAACAGAGATTCATTAATGCCAGGGTACTATTTAATAAAGCATAATTCTAGAATCCTATAACATTTACACTGCTTTAATTTTCCTTTCTGCTAGATGGTCAGTAAAATAGAAACCTGTGGCTATGAACAACTTCATAGGTATTTACAATTTAGTAGGTGGAATCTAGTATGAATTCTTTGGATCAAAGGAAGAAAAGATCTCCAAGGGATCCAACTTTCTGCTACGTTTTCCTACCATGATGCATTGCCACTTTATGTGGACCAAAGCCCCAAATCCTGACACCTTTGAAACCACCAATCCAAATAAACATTTTTTCTTGTATAAGCTTAACATCTTATGAACATAATTATAGTAACAGAATGTTGACAGAATACCACAATTAGCTTTACAGGATTGTCAATTATCAATTTTGAAAACAACAATTTTTTTTTTGTTTTGTTTTGAGACAGAGTTTCTCTGTGTAGTCCTGGCTGTCCTGGAACTCACTCTGTAGACCAGGCTGGCCTCGAACTCAGAAATCCACCTGCCTCTGCCTCCCAAGTGGTGGGATTAAAGGAGTGTACCACCACTGCCCGGCTTGAAAACAACTAATGTTTAAGACACCACAAAGGATGTTTTGCTTATTGTTCAGCATCAAACATAATTCCATACTCAAATGAAAGAAAGAAGAGAGGTCAATAAACAAGAGGAAGTCATTGATGTAATAGATATCTTCAATTACATCATTCTTTTTAATCATTATATTTCCCATGACAATAATAGATACTTTGTTTACAATAAATATATGTCACTCTGTAATAACTTTCCAGATTGTAAAGCTACAAACTCTAAATGTGCCTTACTTCATAAAGTTGGTTTGTGAAGGTTCCAACTTCCAGCAACTGCCAGGGCAATTCTCTCCACTACACTATACAGTCAGAATATGAGTCAAATTGAATGTCAGCTACTCTATTCAATGATTATTTCAATAAAAATAATGTTGAAAGAATTTTCTCATAGTGTACTATACATATCCCTATATTTATAATGATTCCATATGTTCTTATGAGGTAGCATGTATTTTAAAATGTGAATTTGGATCTGGAGAGACTTTTCTCCAGTTAAATGTCTGCTTTTCTTACAGAGTACCTTAGTTCATTTTCCAGCATCCATCTCTCCCTTCTGACAACAGCCTGTACGTCTAGCTCTGGTGGATCTGATGAGCTCTGCTGGTCAGAAGCTGTATCAGCATGCACATAGATGCAGAAAGATGCACATACCTATACATAAATATAGAAAAGTGCTTTAGTAATAGTATGTCAATTCATTAAATATAAATAGAAGTAAAATCAGTAATTGCAACCATTGAAGTTTTATAAAACAATAAAAAAATTCACACAGGTTGTAAGGTCATTTCTTTGCTGTAATTTAACATTTGTCTTACTAGAATTGTTACTATGAATCAGGAATATTTCTTTTGGAGAAGATAGCAATGGAGTTTATCTGACAAGTTACCCCTACTCAAGAATTAAACAAATCTGAAAAATAGAAATTATTCATAATGGATATTAATTAATAGATACTACTCTTCCTTTTAAATATCAGAAAAGCAGAAAATTTAGACAAATAATAGACTACCATAGGTTCATTTTACAACCTCTTACTTTTATTAATTAATAGTAAGTTGCTTCTTCTTGAGTTCCTTGTGGAATGTGGGTTGTTCTTCCTGTATTCCAGACTTCTGCACTAATA
>NW_022196915.1:82219739-82226391 GCF_008632895.1 Mastomys coucha | reverse complement strand
AAGAAAATATCTAAAATAAAAAAAAAAACAAAACAAAAAAACAACAACAAAAACAAAACAAAACAAAAAAATCCCAAAAAACAAAAAAATAGTAAGTTGCTTATGCTTTAAATTTTACTTTATTCTAAGGTATAGTATAATTTCATTCAAGATTCTCCAGTAATGTGTGTGTATGTGTATAAATGTATAGATTTAAAATTCCAAATTTGTATTTTTAATAATAAGACATTAAAATATTTGAATTTATTTGTAACTATATCAAGAAGCACACATGCAAAGGTGCAATTATCATGTTTAGAGTCATAGCAATAAGTTTTAAGTTAGCAATATACTATGACAGACTTAGATTAGTAACAGAGCTAATGAACTGAATACAGTCCTTACTGTTTTGAAAAATCTTGTACAATTACATGTTTTTGTTCCTACTATGGAGAAGTAATGTTAGATCCTTGTTAGCAGACCTAGTTATGTAATTTTTGCTGATAATTTACACAATTGATAAGGGCAACTTCAGTACTTTGCAAATTTCTTCTTTTGAACAAAAATTCATAAAAGTCATAGTCATTAAATTAAACTGTGCCTATTCCAAGACTGAATTTTGAATGGTAGTGATGCATGCTGTTAGTCTGCTATTATCTGTTAGCAACTAGAGCTGCGCTTACATCTTAAGACTGAATTTTGAGTAGTAGAGTAGTAGTGATGCATGCTATTAGTCTGCTATTATCTTTTAGCGACTAGAACAGTGCTTACATCTTTAATTAACTTATGTAGTTGGAAGAAGACTTAAAGTGTTTTGTATATATACAGTCTTTACCAGATAGCAGAATATGATAACATTCTACTTAGTTTTTCTCCAATTTCAGTATATTTACATTATGACTTGGCACTTGAACTTAATATTTTCAAAGCCAGGTCATTTTAAGGAATTGTTTGACTGCATATTCACTTGTGCCCCATTAAATTTAGTCTTTGTTTTTTTCCACTGTGATATATTTGTGAACGGTATTTCCTTAGAGAGAAGTTTCTTTAATAATGTATATGGAAATGTGTAGGTTTAAATTTCAAAGAGTTTTAAGATTCTTCTTTTAAACATTATTCTTATTTTATAGGATTCATTTTATCATTCTGCATTGTCCTTAATTATATTAGCTAGTGAGTTGTAGTTTCTTATTTCTGCAGATGCTGCACTGTCTGCGCACAAATCAATATATCTTATATTAAGTAACATAATTTTTCCTTTTCATTTTCTTTTCCTATCTCTGTATTTTAATTTGTAAATGAATCATTTTTAGTCATTTCTTACTGCTTATTGTTTTTACTTTAAAACATGATGCTAGTTTAGGCACTTTTTTTGAGCACTGCTATGTGAATTGGTTTTTGTTTGTAAATGTATACACATTCTAAGACAATGGGAAACAGGACCTTCACCCGTTCCTTCTGAACATTGGGACCTGCTTTATTATTCAGCAGTTTTCTTTCTATTTTATTTTCTCTAATACCAAGAATAGAATGAAATATTTCAAGGTGGTAAAAATCTATTATGCAATTGATCCAGAATTAAAAATTTCTGTAGAAAATTTGGGTCATAAGTGAGCCTGAAAAAAATATCTTGTAACATGTTGCCATTTTGCATAATACAGTTCTTAATTAAATTTTATACCTCTGCAGTCTGTTACAGTGTATTAAATAGTGAAGACAATAATGTTAAAGCCATTTGGTAATTTTTTTTTTCAAGACAAGTTTTCTCTGTGTAGCCCAAGAACTCACTCTATAGACCAGGCTGGCCTCGAACTCAGAAATCTGCCTGCCTCTGCCTCCCAAGTGCTGGGATTAAAAGCGTGCACTACCATCTCCTAGCAGTAATGTATTTTCTTTAATCTTTAATCTGAAATATAGTTTTAAAGTCAGCCTATTATAAAATCGACACCTAGTTGTATTACAACATCATCAGGCTATTAAAAAAATAGCACATTTGAATGTGGGTAATTGCAATAGACTGGTTGTTTTCCTGGTTTCATATGGATAGTGCACCAATCATTCTTGTGCAGTAGTCAATCTTGATGTTGCCAGTGCCATACCAAATCAAAGCACCTTGATGACTTGATTCTCTGTAGATATGCATCTGAAATATACATTTAATCTGCATTTAAATAGCTATAATAATAGACATTAATAGACATCCTATCTCTATGTGTAACTTGTGCTTCTGTGTGCCTTTCTTTCTTTGGTTATTTCACAAAATCCTTAGTAAATGTGGGTCTTCATTTTGAAGTCCACTTAGTGTATAAAATCAATTCATCCTCCTTTTTATGAATCAGTCATTCTTCTTATCAATTTTATCTTTCTCAGAGAGACATAGTTCCAGTGTCTAATACATAATAACTCTTTCAATTGTTTGCTTTTCCAAAACTATAAATATTTAGAGAAATGACTAGGCATCATTTACTATCCCCATAGGCCCAGCAGAGGAGTTAATCCTATTTGTCCTACAATGTGTACAGAGTATGGCTTAGTGTAAAGATCAGCAAAACTGTCATTCAACAGTTTAAATATTACTGCTTCATTATTTCTTACTCAATCTAATTTACATCATTGTACTAATTAAGTTGTCCTGTAGGAACCACTGCTCACAGCCTTCATTAGTAACAATTCATTATTAAGAAAACTGATTGTAAAACTGTTTTCAGGAATTAGGTAAATTTGAGATTGATAAAAATATTGAAGGTGAAACATATAAGTATTATTTCCTATTAAATCTGGTGGTTTCTGCTATATCCTTGTTTAGTTAATGGAAGAAAATAGGAAATCCATTGTATTCCATGACTGGACATTTTATGAATACTGCGATATTTTTTTAAAAGTGAGTCTGAGGCCACAGAGATAGATCACTGAGTAAAGTGCTTTCTGCCAAGATTTTCTGAGACTTCCAAGCACATCCAGGACCCACATGGTAGAAGAAGATAATCATTTGTTTGTTTTTGTTTGTTTGTTTTTGAATTGTACTTTAATTACAACATTTCTCTCTTACCTTTCTTCCTTCCAAATACAAAAAAACTTTTCCCACTTTCCTTCAATTCATGGCCTCCTTTATGTCAATTGTTATTCCATGTACACACACACATACACACACACACACATTTACATACCACACATATACGTAAATGCACACATATGGATAGATTAATTAGAACAGTGATATAAGCTAAATTAACTAAAAAATAATGATGGAGTAATATTCAGTCTGTTTTTGAATGAAAATGTCTCTGGTTATTATACTAAGGCAGACTCAGTGTGCATTATGGACAATGCATAAGATAAAGCCAGAAAATTCTAGCATAGATAGGCTCTCTCCAGGCTCTGCCTTCATGGTGGAGCTAATGGCAGGTGGCAGCTGATCACAGGAAGAATCAGATTGAGAGCAGGGCTACTGGAACTTTCCCCACACTCCTGCAGCCAGCCCCATATCATGTATATTTATGGGTTGAGTGACTCTGACCCACAGATCATGAATGTAAATGTCCATGTTGTTGGAGGGGGCCTATGTTGCTCGTAGAAAAGGTTATGAGAGAAAGGTTTTTGTTTTAAATTTTTTATTGTTTATTTTATTAATTTACATTTCAAATGTTATCCCCTTTCCAGTTCCCCCTCTGGAAAAACCCTGTCTCAACCCCTGCTTCTATGAGGGTCCTCACTAACCTACCCATCCACTCCCATCTCACCTAGCACCTCATCTTTACCCTAGGGCATTGAGCCTTTACAGGACCAAAGAACTTCCTTCCCATTTATGCCAGATAAGGCCATCCTCTGCAGCTACATCCATGGGTCCCTTCATGTGTATTCTTTGGTTGGTAGTTTAGTTCCTGGGAGTTCTGAGGGGGTGGTCTGGTTCATTGGTATTGTTGTTCTTCCTATGGGGTTGCAAACCCCTTCAGTTCCTTCAGTCCTTCCTCTAACTCTTCCATTGGGGTCCCTGTGCTCAGTCCAATGGTTGGCTGTAAGCATCTGCATCTGTATTGGTCAAGCTCTGGCAGAGCCTCTTAGGATTTCTTGGCATCTGCAATAGTGTCTTGGTGACTGTATATGGGATGGATCCCCAGGTGGGGCAGTCTATGGATGTTCCTTCAGTCTGTGGTCCACATTTTGTCCCTGTATTTCCTGTAGACAGGAGCAATTCTGGGTTAAAATTTTGAGAAAGGTGGGTGGTCCTATCCCTCAACCAGGGCTTGTGCCTAACCTCTGGGTATGTTCTCTATAGGTTCTCTCTCCCCTTTGTTGTCTCTTTCAGCTAATGTCATCTGCATTGGGTCCTGGGAGCATTTGGAGCCTTATAATATATACTAGCAGTTATATTCACAGACTCAATTTCAAGCCTGCTGAAATTCTGTTAAATAACTTGAGAAACCCTGACTAAAAAATAAATTCAGTAGACAATATTTGATAATGTCTGTACAAGCCATAAATCAAGTGACTCAAAAGGCTACTTGTTATCTATATCAAGAGTTCAGAGGCTATTGATCTCACATATATCTAAAAAAAGTACAGAAAGTCTCTTTGTGGTTTTTGTCATGCTGAAGAAATATACACCAACTGTTTTTTATTAGAGAGAAGTATGGTAACTAGAAGAACATACAGCTCCTAAAGTCAGATGTTGAAAAATATCTCCAATCATATACTATTTCATATATTATTTCCTAAAGTTGAGTTCTTAAATATTTGTTCAGCTTCACTGTTTCAAAATCTCCTCCTACTGTACTGTGGAAGAAAGCCATTATTAATACAATTTGTTACATTTTGTAGAATACTGAAGTCAAACTTGCCTGAGCAGGTTACTGGTGCTTTAAAGTCAATATTGTGTATGTTTTTAATAAAAGTGTGAATGAAAATCATTAGAAAGAAAGAAACTTAGCAAAAGTTAATATTCGCTTCCCTCCATCATTTTAAATTATTGTTTCCTTGAAAAAAAGAGCTTGTCAACAGAAGGCTGTTCTGATGTTTTATAAAAATGACAAATAGCATTTTCAATGTGTTGCAAACAATGACAAACAATAAAGACAACTTTCTAAAATCCTAAAGCCAATGAAGAAGAAAAATTATTTCACTAACATATGGTAGAAATAGATATATTTTTAGCAGTAGGAAGAAAATGAATGATTGACAACATATTCAATTTACAAGCATATGCGTGGGAAATGTGTGATAACTCGGTAATTAAATTGTAGACAATAGCACATTCCCAAGGGTAAGGCAGCCCAGAATGCTATCAACAGCTTGGTGGAAACATCCAGCTTGAAAAATCATTGTGAATGTAATAAAAATAGGTAGGGATTAATTACCATCTTCCTAAACAGAGGATAATGTGCAAACTGAAAGGATATTATGATTGAATAATTACTAATATTTTTCATTTGTAATTGTTATTTGGTTAGGCATTTCTGCATGTGATAAATAAAAGAAAATAATACAGGTATCTATTTTCTAATAATCTAAATATGCAGAGCATTTTCATGGACAGAAATTTAATTTAATCCTCTAGGGTGATTCAATGGGAAATTCACTGTGGCATTAAACTTGATTTGATTATATATTTTATAATTGATTATCAGAAGAAACATAAAACAAGTGACTCAGCCACTTGGAACTTCTTCTACAGTTTCTTATATTGATGCATAGATATCAACAATGCAGCCATGATGATGATGAAAATTGTTCTTTTAATGTCAATAAAATTTATTTATACTCCACATAAATCCTTACTGCATTAAATGCGTACCATTTAATGTTTTGATATATGTGCTGAGACACTGTGTAATGTTAAAATTTTACACATCTACCTCCTAAAATATGTAGTTGCTTATTGGCTTAGACTTTCCTAAATCTACTTTATTTATAATTCTAGAATGCTTCAACCTCCCTTTTAGCCACTGACCAGAGGAAGGGGAAGAAAGTTTATAAGGAAAACAGGTTATTGGACCTGTTTTAGAAGTATTTCTTTGCGGTAATTCTATCAAAATTTATCAGGATGCCAGATGTCCAGACCAACACGAAACATGAATCAGTAGAGGCAGTCCAGTCCAATAGGAAGAACCAAACATGGATCAGTAAGAATGTCTTGATCCAGCAGAAATTTCAGGGTTCCCCAATCAGCTGGAGTCAGTGGGAGTGGCAAGAATCCGTCAGAATACCAGGAGTTCTAGGGCATGTTTCTCTCTATGAAGCGAAGACCAGGGAAGAGCAGCAACTGCCAGCAAAGCACTGCAAGGCCACAAAGACCAGCAAAGTAGTGCATGGCTTGCAAAGACCAGTGAAGTCCAGGGAAGTGTTGTAAGGTGTAACAATGTAAGAGCATCCTCTCCTTGTTTATAGGGGTCCAGTTACACTCTTTCCAAACACCTTGTGCCTTCTCATGCCTCCATCCCATCAAAGTATCACATGACACTCATGTGTCTGTTGCAGCAAAACTTCCAGAAAAACATCATGTGACACAGCTGAATTAACAAAGAAGCCAGAAGTTCCTCAGGGAAATAAACATTCAGAACTCCTTTTTTTTTTTTTTTAAATTTTACTTTATAGCAACAGTACATTCTTTCATAAATACTTGTGCAAACATAATCTCTCTCTCTCTCTCTCTCTGTCTCTCTGTCTCTCTGTCTCT
>NW_022196915.1:82215013-82219729 GCF_008632895.1 Mastomys coucha | reverse complement strand
CTCTCTCTCTCTTTGTGTGTGTGTGTGTGTGTGTGTGTGTGTGTGTGTTTGTGTGCTGTGTATTAGATTTGTGATCATGTAGTTCCTTGGTATGTATGTGGGGGTCCTCTGATTCTCAGGCTATCAGACACCCAGGCACCTCTGGATGCTGCAGAAGAGCTGAGAACAGAGTTGGGGCCCATGACCTGACTGTAGCCTGGCCCAGGACTGCGGGGAGAGAAGGCGGTTGGTCATGTTCTCTACCTGCTTAGGGGCTTTTGGAGGGCATAGGGAGCTGTAACTACTTGACAGGAGCCAGGTGCCCAGGAGCAGAGCCAAACGCCTTCTGTCCCTTCAGGGTCTCCAGGATTTCTCCTCTTTGCTTTACCAGGTACTAGGCTGCCTTTCAGGGTCCTACATTTTCTAGAGTGGCTTGAATATCTTTAGTCTCAACAACAGCATACATGACTCAACATAAATATCCTTTTTATTTTAATTGAATAATTTAACATTTTATGTTAAGGGTAATTAATGATAAGAAAGATCTTTTTATTAGCAAGTTGTTTCTTTTTTTCTATTTTTGCTGTATTTATTTTTTTTTAATTTTACTATGCTCTTAAAGACTTCCTTTGTGCTTAATATTCTCTAATAGTGTGTTTTAATTCTCTTGATGTGATTTTTTGTAGCATACAGAATTTTGTGTGGAATTACTGTGAGGCCAACAAGTTTTTTCATTAATCTGCTGTAAAGAACACGTTACATGAATAGCAAAAATATGAGAAGACTCATGAGAAAGAGAATTCAATAATTATATTTTATTCTTCCACATTTATTCAAATCCATATTTTAATATCTACAACCTTCTAAAATATCCAGTAAATTTGGGTGTCTATTTGTCTTTGGATAAAAATCAAAGAGATGCCACTTGTCTACCCTTTAGAGGATTATACTACACTATTTTTCTCTTCATGTACTTTTCTTCCTGTTTTAAGTTTGAAGGTCTGTCATTGGCATTTCTTGTAGAACCAACTGAGTGACAAATTCTGGTTCTGTTTGTCTCTATAGACCTTTAATATCAAGTGAACTTTATTGAGTTATGTTCACTGTCGACAATTATTTTCTCCAACATTGTGAAAAAGCTCCTCTTTGCATACTCTCCTATTCCTACAGTAGCCTCATTCCACAGACATTCCACATACTCCTATGTGCATCCATCCTCCCCTGAGACCCCTCTATTTAATTCTGCCTGCTTGCAGTTTGATTGCAGTGCATCTAGGGTAAACTAAATTGCCCCGAGTTTCACCACTGACTTATGAGTTTTATGTAGCTGAATAATCTTGTATCAACAGACTAGATTTGTCCTTCCTTTTAACAATACATATAAACCTCTGGTATTTTAGCATATTTATCAATTAAAATATAAAATTGTATTCTTTTACTGATAATCTAATGTTTCCATTGATACTCATTTTTATACTTCTTTCTCCTCTTTTATTTTTCCAAAGACTCTAATCATTTTCTTAATATTTGATGGAATTTTCTTTTAGTTCTTTCTACCCTCCCACATTATATATATATATATATTATATAATATATAATATATATAAGGTACTATATATATTATATAATGTGAAAATATTATATATTATTACGTATGTAATCTATTATATATGTATGTATGAATGTATATAAGTATACTACCTGCCCGTGTATTGGAATGAGGATCAGGAGAAAGCTCAAATTCCAGGCAATTAGACTTACTAATGATGGTAAGCCAATATGTAGGGGCCGGAAAAAAAACTTATATCTATGACTTAAATTTTTAAGTCTTAAATTTCTTTATTACTTTATAGTGTTCATTTTTTCTATATTTTAAAAAAATAATTGTCTCTCTCTAATGTTTTGCAGATAATTGATTTTCCTTAAAACAAGCATTTTGAATAATCTATACAAAAATTTGCAGATATCAAGAGTCGATTGGTTCAATTTCAACTGATTGTGTTCAATTTCTAGCATGTAATATTGGGCATTAGATGCCATAATAGTCCTCTGAAAGTTCTTCCTGTTTGTTAATGCATAACATCTTTGCTTTGAAGGTAATTTATTTTTTGTTTATGATCTCTTTGTGTTTGCCTGTTCTACCAGATGCTCTGAGAAGTCTATTTGCCTTTGTCGAACTATGCTCAGTCATTGATGGCAGGTTTAGTTCAGGCTATTCCATTTCTACCAGATGCTCTGAGAAGTCTATTTGCCTTTGTTGAACTGTGCTCAGCCATTGATTGCAGGCTTAGTTCATGCTATTCCAAGTTGATGTGGTTTTAGTATGCTATCAGTAGTTGGCAATTCAGACGTTAATTCTTTCCAAATCTTCTCCTGGTCTGTTGTTGAGGGAAAACTAGAGAAACATATCAAAGAAGAGTGTGCCTCCAAAAGTTTCCATAGGAGGGAAACTTTTATTTCTCATATTTTGGTGAAATAGACCTTGGGTGATGCCTACCACTGTGCATTTCTCTGGAAATCCTCTTTCAAACCTCCAATATAAGGATTAGTTGCATCTATCACCTCTCTTTACTTTCCGTGTTCAATTACAAGATTTATATGGTGCTATTTTAGGTGTTGGGGAATGAATGAGCTCGGACTCACTATAGCTATAAGTGTTGCAAAGAACGATGCTATCTGAAGCCCCCGGGCCACAGAAAACAATAAAAATAGGTTAAGGATCAAGGTCAAGTCACGAGAGTCGTTGGTGATAACTGTGGCCTGAATCACTCCATTCAAGCATTGTGATGCTGATTATATCAATACCGAATGCCCAGAAACTGAAAAGACTTTTGCAGGTGTACATGAGAACTAGCCAATGCAAAGGGCACTTCAAACTCTTCCCAGTGTTTAAAACTCAATACAGAACTCAATTATCATTGTCTTCCCTACTTTTGTGGGATTATTGTTTTACCAAAACTTTGGGTAGTGTTGGTAGACATCCTATTTACCATCCAGATTCTGGTATGCTAGGTGGCACCTGTATTTCAGGAAGATTTCTAGCTTGCCTTCACACGCCAATGCTATATAATATTTTGGTTTGTTTGGTTGGTTAAGTATTTGTTTTTTAAATTTCATTTATCAGCAGTGTGTTTATATCATATTGTTTATATCACCTGTCCCCTCAAGCTCTTCTTGTGTCCTCTCAAATTCAGGACTTTTTTAAAATCATTTTTCATTTTTGATGTAAGTGTGTAATAAATACCACTTTCTGAATTTATTTATTATTGCTTATATAATTCTTTCTGTGCAAAATATTTCAGGTTTAAGAATTTAAACCTTCTAATTTGAAAAGTAGTCAGCATGTTCATTCAAAAATCAGCCCCTACTTTGGAGTTTATAAATAATGTGGCTATATTTATGAACATTAAGTATGAAACTAATATCATGCCAACATCTGAGTCTATGTATCTAAAATAAATTCAAATATTCATACACAGTCACATTAATATAAAGACATAAATGAATACAAATAGGTAGTGCTTATGCTTAGGTGTAGTAGAACATTAAAAAATACAAACTTGGAAAATCATTTCTACAATCTGTATTCTTATTAGGTTAACAGAGCATTTTTCCAAGATGTAGAGGTTTTGTCTACTGGCTAAAACTATTTTTAAAATAAAGTCTGCATTGGGAGACTCTTTTAGATACACCAGGTCAAGTCATTTTCTTTTGAGAGGGGGCTCATTAAATATTCAAATTCTAGCACCAACCAGAGGAAGTATTTCCTTTTCTCATCTGCGTTGAATTTCAGTGTCGTTTTGAGGAAAACTCCCAAATAGTAACCTGAACAAGTAGCTCTCTGTGTTTCCTTTGGTATAAGAAATGCTCCTGCTTACAGAAAAATATTTTTTCTTACTTTCTCAATGTTCATAAATTTTCTATGACATGTAAACCCCTGAGGTTAAAATTCCATTTAAAGTTCACATTTGGGTTTATAATGATTCTCAATGCACGTTGCTTTAGCTTTAATCAGAATGTGACATAAAAGGAATACATAACCTTTTACATCTAAAGCAGATTACCTAGTATTTGTGATTAATAAGCATCACTCTCAGTAAATGGCATGCGGCGTGACAATTTTATAGCATCATTAATTTCAATGGTAAATGTCAGGGTAACTAAATGTCAAAGCATTTCTTTACCTTACTAGTTCCCTGTTTGTAAGGAGTACGGTGACACCTGCAAGTGGCTAATAAAGGTGTTAAGGGATTTGAGAAGTGATGTGCAGGCAAATAGGAAGGAGTTGGATTGTCATCTCCTACTCCCAGGCTCTGACAACTCATAGTGAAGACATGTGCTGAATGAATACATGGCTACAGAAGTGAGTGGGTCGAGAGCTGTGCACTGAGTAAATTGTTGCTATATATTATTCTACTTTAGTTGTAAAACTAAAATTTGCTTTGTGAAATGAAGTTTTATTGGACATTGTCCTATGTACATTATTTCTATCTCTTTTAAAAATATGTCCATGTGTCCTTCTTACATGTTGCAGTATCTTTTGGGTATATGCCCAGGAGTGGTATAGCTGAGTCCTCCAGTAGAACTATGTCCAATTTCCAGAGGAACCGCCAAACTGATTTCCAGAGTGGTTGTACCAGTTTGCAATCCCACCAGCAAAAGATACTGAAACATGTAAGAAGGACACATGCTCCACCATGTTCATAGCAGCCTTATTTAGAATAGCCAGAACCTGGA
>NW_022196915.1:82211794-82214150 GCF_008632895.1 Mastomys coucha | reverse complement strand
TGTTTGTTTCTTTGTTTTTTGGAGGGGAAACTGGGAATGGAGAAATTTACATGTCAATAAAGAAAATAAAAAATAAATAAAAAAAAAAAATATGTCCAAAGAGAATACTAGTATTAGTATCTATGATGGTTTGTATATGCTTGGCCCAGGGAGTGGCATTTTAGAAGGTGTGGTCCTTCTGCAGTAGGTGTGGCCTTGCTGGAGTAGGTATGTCACTGTGGATGTGGGCTTTAAGATCCTTATTCTAGCTGCCTGGAAGTCAGTATTCTGCTAAGCAGCCTTCAGATGAAGATGTAGAACCGTCAGCTCCTCCTGAACCATGCTTGCCTGAATGTTGCCGTGTTCCTGCGTTAATGATAATGAACTGAGCCTCTGAACTTGTAAGCCGCTCCAATTAAAAGTTGTAAAAAGTTGCCATGGTCATGGTATCTGTTCACAGCAGTAAAACCCTAACTAAGGCACTATTCTTCCTCTTTTAGAAAATTGTCCTGCCACTTGAATTTGACCAATCTTTGTTTTGATGTTTTAATGGTTAATCTCCAACTTCACAAGGACATTTATACAACACTCATCCATCTCCCTTATTTCAGTTTTTCCTCCATTGCTTGCTTCCTTCCTTCCTTCCTTCCTTCCTTCCTTCCTTCCTTCCTTCCTTCCTTCCTCTTTCCTCTCTTTTTCCTACCTGTCTTTCTTTTTATATTGTCTCAATTTAAAAAAACAGAAAAAGAAAAAAATAAACCTTCTGTGTGTCACAGTGCTACACAGCAAGGATAAGGCACTAAATAAAATACAGTTTTACATTCAAGAATACTGATGCCAACACAAGTAAAATTGCCCACTTGAGGCTCAATCTCTCTCATTATTTGTTGATTTCATTTAGATTTCCTTCATACATATGGAAGATTCTACTACATTACGTTTATAGACTACCCTGATATGGGCCTTAGTTTCAGTTGTTTCTCCACATACACTTTGCCTTGTGATTCCCTCCTCTCCTCTCCTCTTGATTTGCTCCTCATGCTTCATTCTCTCACTATCTCCATCAATAATTATCTATTCCACTTTGCTGTTCCTGGGGGGGGTCTTTCCGTCCTCACCAGTCACTTAATCTAGACTCTGTGGTTCTGTAGACTGTAGCTTGCTTATCACTGATTTAACAGCTAATATCTACCTGTAAGCAAATGTATACCTTACTGCCTTTCTGGGTGTGAGTTACCTAACTCAGGATGAGTTTTTTTTAACTCATATTCATTTATTTGTGAATTTGATGAACTGAGTAATGTTCAATTGTACAAGTCTATTTTTCTGTAGAAGAATATTTATATTTTCTCATTTCTGGCTACTAGAGATAAAGCATAAATTAACATGGTTGAGCAAGTGTCCCTGTGGTAGAATGAGGAATTCTTAGGATATATGCTGAGATGCATAGCTGCATCTCAATGTAAATTAATTATAATCTTGAGAAACCTGCACAATGATTTCCACAGTGGCTGTTCAAGTTTGCACTCACACTAGCTAAAGATTGTGTCCCTATTTCCATGCTCTCAGAATGACCCAGCATTTGTTTTATTGGTTTTAGCTATCCTGACAGTTGTAAGAAGAAGTCTCAAAGCAGTTACATTTGCATTTCCCTGAAGACTGAGGATGTTGAATTTTGCTTTAAGTGTTTCTCAGTTATTTGAGTTTCCTTTTTTGAGAGAATTCTGTTTAAATCTGTACATCTTATTTTTTTAATTATTTTATTTATTTACGTCCCAAATGTTGTTCCCTCTTGGTACCCCCTCCCAGAATTCTTCACCCCCTACCCCTTCCCCTCACCTTTAAGATTGTGCACAAAACCATAGGCATTCTCCTTCCCTCTCAAATCTACACATGATTAGGCACATCCTCTCCCATGCATTCCCTTCTGTGCCTGGCTTATGTGACTTGTGATTTTTTTTCTAGTTCCATTCATATGCCTACAAAAATTCATGCTGTGCTCATTTTTAAGAGCTGAATAATATTCCATTGTATAAATGAACTACTTTTCTGTATCTAATCTTCAGTTGAAGGATAGCTAGGTTGCTTCCAGTTTTTGGCTATTACAGTAAGGCTTCCATGAACATAGTAGAGCACATGTCCTTGTGGCATATTGATGCCATTTTCTTTTTAGTTCTTTATATATTTTGGATACTAATCTTCTACTGCTTTATATATTTTGGATACTAATCTTCTACTGCATGTGTAGTTGTTTAAAACATTTCCCTTTCTGTAAGATTCTACTTTGCTCTAATAGTGTTCTTGCTTGTGACACACTTTTCCGCTTCACGAGGTCGTATGTATTAATTTTTGATCTTGTGTGTGTATATATATATAT
>NW_022196915.1:82167813-82211784 GCF_008632895.1 Mastomys coucha | reverse complement strand
ATATATGTACATATATACAGTAGCGATCTAGTTTGACCAGCACCATTTGTTAAACATGCTGCAGCTTCTTTATCAAAAATCTGGTGCCATAGGTATGTAGATTTCTTTGGCCCTTCATTTATATTCCATTCTCCATCGTCCTAATACACAATGTTGTTTTAGTGACTGGGCTTAGAATTCATTATGTATAATTGAGGTGCCTTGGGAACCCATTATCAGTCCAAGCTTTTGCAGAGGCTATAGTTTGCTAGACCACAAACTTACAGCAAGGCACTACTGCTGAAGAGAATACCTACACAACTCATGAAACATGAAAAACTGGTACCTACGTAGAGCCTTCAGCACTTCTAGCATCTTTGGTACAGGAAGGTACTCTGCAACTTACCAAAGGAGAAATGTTAACACCAACTAAGTTCAAACCATTAAATCTCTAAGGGCGCCCTGAAATTCCTTCTCTCACAGTGTCTTGTCAGGACTTTTCAGATTTTTCAGCTTTTGCTTTTAACACTATCTTTTCTATTCCCTCTCTCTTTTTACCATACAGGTCCTTTGCCTATTTATTGTAGTTTCTAGTTTTGTATTTTTATTGGATACCTTACATGAGTGGTTTTATGGGTGTATATCTTCTTCTTTTTCTTCTGTTTGTCTCTTTGGTTCAATTTAAATGTTTAAATGTGTTAATTTTTGTTTCATCTTCTATTTCATTATTATCTCTTATGAGACTATTTGATTTCTAATAAGAGACAAAAAGCAATGTATCTGTATGGGTGGGAGGTGAAGAGAAATGAGGAGGAATCTAAAAAAGAAACAATATAATCAATGTTAGAACATATATATGTTTTAAGCACCTAGACATCCATCTTTCGGAAATTGTTTTTATCAGGCTGATTTTCCAATATATTCTGTATGATAAATGAACTATGACAATTGTAGTATGACTTAGAATGGGTGGATTTATGAAGTTTATAGTATGAAAAAGTACAGAAACAAACATAAAGTAGCAGAAAGATAAAAGCAGAGGACAGATAATAAAACACCATAAACTGGGTACTTATGTGGGAGAAATGACAAAACCCTGATATAACTGTCATGATGAGGATCATCATGGGGGGATTACCAGGCAAAAAATTCTCTTCAAGTATGAACTTCCATCATCTTGAAGATCCACTTTCTCATTACCTCTACAGACCTTTTAGATCATAGTACAGTAACCAATTTTTATACCATAAGAGTAACTATATTTTGTTAGATGTAGTTCACCTTCTGGTTATTCTCAAAGGTGTGATTTTTTAAAATTACTTTTATCTTGTAGCTATTTATCACAGAGGCAGGGGTCCAGCCTTCCCTACAGAAAGGTATTGGAAGACACTTGAGAAAAACATACTTGAGTCTGGGTCAGGTACTTTTCTTGTTCTGAAGAAGTGTAAATAGCTCACGACAAATTGTGTAGGCCTTGTCTTCAGCAATTTTGTTCTGGAGATCAAAAAAATACCCAAGACTTGTGTTCATGAATGTGTTTCCAGGTGTTCCAGGTTCTAGTGAAGAAGCTTCTCTCTCTCTCTCTCTCTCTCTCTCTCTCTCTCTCTCTCTCTCTCTCTCACACACACACACACACACACACACACACACACATACACACACACTATTCATCTTTCCAGTGATATGTTAAGATAAGTCAAGCTATATAAATAACTGGAATAAAAAAATCTAGCAGTTAATCTCATTTCAAGCATATATATATATATACATACATATATATATTTATGTTGTATAACATAAAATGATATAAACACTAATTCATAAAAGGACATGAGATTAAAAAAGATAAAAAAGAAAGCACCATTTCTGTTATAGTTTCATTCTGTTGCCAAGAAGCACTGAAGAAAAGCTACTTACAGTGCTTACAGTAAGTGGGTACAGTATACCCACACATATCCAGGTCACAATCTATGATTGAAGAAGGTCAGAAAACTACCTCAAGGCCAGTAGCCTCAATGTAGAAATTATAAAGAAATTTTACTTGATTAGTTTGCTCCCTGGCACCAGAACTAATGTTTAGCTTTTGTATAAAGTCCAGGACTACCTTACCACAAAAGAGTGCCAGAAATACTGTTCTCTACTCTTCTAAATAAATTCAGAACATCAGGAACATCTCACAAATATCTCCAGAGATCAACCTGGTGAAGACTATAATTTATTTAAGATTCTGTTTGGCAAATGATTTTAGGCTGTGCCAAGTTGAAAGTCAACGTTAGCTAGGTTACTTCTAAAATAAACTTGACTTACATATAAAATCTCTCACAAATACAAGGATGTGAAACCATGCTTAATTCAACCAAAAGATTATTTATGTTAGTAGCAGAAATGCTAATCGTAGAACATCAAAGCTTTTTAAGGATGCAAGAAAGTTTTATAATACCATATAGAATCTAAAATATGAGTAGTTGCCTAATAATAGCTTTGGCATTTTACTTAATAATAGCATGAACATACATGTGGCAAATAACATATTTTGAGAGGTAAATAAAGATACGAGAACTCAAATGTCAGTCAAAATAAGCTGAATGCTAGTTACTCTTCTCTCCATAATTCATTATACAAGGAAAAAAGGATATATATAAATGATCTATATCCAATCCTATCAGGCAGCGATTCTTAATTGATAAAGTACAAAGGAAGAGAGAATAAATGAAGAATTTGTAAGACAAAAAAAAATTGAAAACTGAACTTTATTTCAGCTGAATCAATATAAAGAATAAATACCTTTATTGAAAGGTAGATTATGTACACATATTTGAGAAGCAATTAACATTCTTTTTAAGTACCTCAAATATAAACTATCATAAATTATATTCTCAGAAAATATTAAAATGTTAAATAATAAAAGCTTTAGTAAGGATATTCTCCTTAAAATCAAATTTAAACTTAAAATCTCTATTAACTATCTGATAAGTCACACAATTTGAAAACACCACAATTTCCTTTGTAACATGATGAAAATATGAAGTATGAAGAGGATTCTGAGAAATGTCATCAACAGAACAAACAGTAGCCATATTAAATAGGTTGGATGTGAATAATCACTGCATAAGTAGACTTTTAAAACATGGATCTTTGATTTGAAAGGATAAATATTCCAAATTATTAACACGTTTACCCTAAGAAATGGGAAATGAGGAATCCACATGACTCCAAGAAAAGCCGACTCAGCACTTAAAATGTTTAGTTAATTGTATTAACAGTCTGAAGGGGAAAAGTGATTGCAAATATTTCATAAATGATTTAAGTTTAGCACATACTGCTAGCTAAAACTTAGAAATTTTAAAATAGGAATATAATTAATACAATATTTAATGATAAAGCTTGAAAACATTATTACTTTACCTACATGGTAGTAATGTCCTCTTTAGCAAATCAATTAAACATTGTATTAGCATTTAAAACTACTGCAATAGTGTGAGATAAACTAAAGATACGAAGATTTCATACGATAAATGTTCTATGGAGCAGAGGGCTGCCTCAGTGGGATAGATGCCCTAGTCCTTCTGTAGAGACTTGATATCCCAGGGAAGGTGGATGCCTTGGCAGGGGACACCCTCTCAGAGGTGAAGTGGAGGGGATGTGGAAGAAAGAATTCATGGAGGGGGACATGGAGGGGAGACAACATTTGAGATGTAAATAAATAAAATATTTAATTAATAATAAAAATTTAGAAGGTTAGATATCACCAAAACAGTCCATTGTTTATTTCATTAATATACATGAAGCTATCATTTAAAGGTGTGTACACTTAGGGTTTCCTATTGTTATAGATTTCGCCCTTAGAATTGCAAAGCTACTTTTCTTTTTTGTGTGAAAATCAAGTTTGTATTAAATTATATGGAAAACTAGATTCCATTTTATTATAAAATATTCATAAATAAAGCAGAGCAGTTCATTCTTTTCTTGACTACCTAAGGAGTATACACTCAAGAATGCAAACTTGTTGAAAGTGATCAGGCTAAAAAGAAATCGTTGGGAGCTAAATACAAAAAAAAATAATAATAACAAAAAACAAAAAACCAAAAACCAAAAACCATTTCATTTTTACTTGGGGATGTGTTCTAACAATTCCAAATGATATGCATTGCCATTTAGAGCTACTTAGGTAATACGTATTGTCCACTTTCATGTTCTTGATTTAAAGGGAAAAAATTAAAAAACAATACAGATGGGAATTTGACTACAGTATATTGAAGTCAGAAAGAGAAACCATCAAGGCAGGCTTGCTGAAGGTTGTGGAAACTACAGGGATGCAGGAGTTTTAAAAAAAAAAGTAGAGTGTATGCTTTTAAAAGACTCCAACTCCAAAGATGCCTGAAGGCCAGATGGGAGCATTTAAAAGGCGCAAAAGAACCAGGTGTGCAGGACTGTGTACTCCACAGCTTTTATTAATGGGAGATAAAATTGCCATCTTCTTAGTGTGGAGTGGGCCTTTGGTGTGAAAGTCAGAGTATATCCTTTCTAGTCAGCCAGGGAAGCAGTATTTAATTTTGTTATGTTTGGTTTAACCTTATGGTCAACTAAGAGGGCTGTATGTATCCTGGAATCCAGGATGAGCTCAGTGTGATGGGGAATAACTCATTATATTCATACTTGTTAGTTATGCTTTGGTCAAGTTAGAATGGGGCACAGAGGAAGTAAAAATGGCAAACTCCATTTCTCCTGGTTCACATTTTAGGTGTTGCTAGCTTTGTGTCAGGAAGGGAGGACGGTTTTAATTACTGTCATTGGTTTATTCCTTAGATATGGATCTGGAGGTTCCTCAGAAAATTACTAATAGTATTACTTGAAGATCTAGTTGAAGCCCATTTCATTAATTCTTCTTTAACTTTACAATAAGTTACATGAAATTTGTGGGTCTTTAGGACTCATAAAAAGGCCAAAACCTGTTTTGATCTAATTTTAATCTAGTTATGGAGGACATTTCCTGAAAATGGCTTCTGAGAGGCTAGGAGATCGCCTCTTGTACAACTTGGAACTGACTCCAAATTTTTGTTTAAACCTTCACTAGAATAATATCATTGATCAAAGCCATTTTTATCAGAAAAGATGTCGTGCTGGTATTCATGTTTAAAATAGTGACAGGGAAGTAGATGCATGCCCTTCCTCTTGACTAGCAACCCTTATTATAATGTGTTCTCAAATAATCTAGAAAAGAAGTTTGTGTTGGGAGAATGTATGTCTTCCATAGCTCTTGTTACAATAGATTTAAATCTACCTTCTGGCTGGTTAGTTGTCACTTAGACATTTAGAGAGGATTAACAGGATTAAGATTCAACTCCTGAACTGCAGTGCACAGGAAAGAGCAACAATGTTTTACTGTTATTACTGCCTGGTTAGATGACTGTCTCTTTTTAAATTGTATGATCTCAAGGTAAATTTCTTAAGGTGACTGTCAGGTTTACTATTATAATATATAATAAAAAGTAACTATCACACTCTTATCTTTCATAGGAGGCTGATGATTAATCATAACTAAATACATAACTCAGATAGGCAGCAAAGTAAGAATATTTGGTCATAATTAGAGCTAATGAGTTTTGGGTAACATTCTTTTTCTTTCTTTTTTCAGGATTTAATTATATGAGTACTGTATTTACATCATTTCTACCCATTGTGTTTCTCCTCTAAGTCCTCCTTGGTTCACTGGACTTCTCAAATATATAAAAATAATCTGATCTCTCTATCCAAATTAGTAGGTTTAGACTTGCCACCCATTTACTTTATTCATAACTGTCTGTATCATGATTAAAAACTATATTGTGAAGTCTGGTGGGTCACTAGTAATTCCACATCTGAAGACAACGACTCCCCCTTTCTTTATCCTATCTACAGGAAATAGTCCATCAGCAAGGAGTCAGTTCCTCCTCCATTTTGACTGGACGTTAATGTGCCCATTCTTTTCTCAGACTCAGTGTTGTCATCTATAGTTATTGAGGGAACATAATTTGTGCATTACCAAGAAAATCTCAGTCTTGGCTAAAGAATTTTGATTTTCTGGTGATCAGTGATGAAAGCAAACACTTCATTGTGCACATGTTGTTAAAGATACGTGACAGTTGAGGGATTGTTCTTAAAATGACTCCTTCAAAGTTCAGAAAACAACAGCAACAAGGGCATAAATACATTTTAAGAGCTAGAATATAGGGAGAAAGGCTGTAGACTATTATTTTCTGTGTAATATTAAATCTCATAAGATGTAATAATAATGTTTTCTTGCATTAAGGTTAAAAATGAGAATTTTAATATGAAAAAAGTACCTAATAGGCTTCCTCAATTAAATAATTTACCACTAAAACCAAAGCTCCTTGAGCTTGGGTGAATATGCATATAAGTCCAAAGTGAAAACCTCATTTACACTTCATTAATATTAAAACAGTAAAGTCAATGTCAGAGATTTAAACAGCACTGTAAATATGCCTATTCTCTTAAACCACAGTAACAAGAGTTTTCAACACTGATATTTGAGGCAAACTAATATGTAGCCACATATAATTTCACATGTATAACTATTATTTATATAAAATTTGGTGATCTAACACAAAATATATATTCCCCATATTATTTCAATCTGCACGTTTCTGTATATTCTATGCTATCACAAATATTGTATCCTCATCACTTCTTCCCTCATACACACCATTAAATAAAATATGCCCATACATTTTAGCAAAGTGTTAAGATGTATTGGCATTCTATAAAAAGTAAAACCAAATTAATAAAACATTCAACAATATATATATATATATATTAATATTTTCAGTCATTGATTATAGGCACATAGAAGAGCAGAACATAAGACAGCAAACAAGGTTGAATACACTTCACTGTTGACCATTTTACTGCTTTGGGCTGGTCTGATATACACACAGTTAACATCTCTTGGAGAAGATTAGAGTTTAGTTCTCAACATTGATGTTCTTGTCCTAGCATCCATGTTCAATGAGTGCGCTAACTTTAACTCTAGGGGATCTCATGGCCTCTTTTAGTCTTAAAGTGTTCTTGTATGCATGTGTACTACACTAACCAACACAAGCACATATGTACACAGAAATAACATTAGAAAGAATTAAATTAAAATTTAAAAAAGGCTGAAGAGATAGTTCAGCATTTATGAGCACTGGTTGCTTTTCCAAAGTACACAGCTTTCTTCTCTACCACCCGCATGGTGGACCACAGCCATCTGTAACTCCAGGTCCCAAGGATTCTAGGTTCTTGCCTGTCCTCTGCAAGCAACAGACATGCAAAGAGTACATGGATACACATGAAGGCAAGAAGCCCATACATGTTAAATAAAAATAAAAATAAAACCATTATAATCCTAAGACACAGATGCATCCTAGAATGGGAATATATAATTTTAATATGGGTAGAGTTCCCTGACAAAGTATGTGAGATGAGAGCATGAAGTACAGACTTTCAAGAAACTCTTGGGTAATTCATCTAGTCATTGACATACTCATATGCATTAAGTTACCATCCTCTAAAGGAAGAGATTTGCCACAAAGAGCAAAGAAAAGGATTGCCGTGAATTCAGGGAAGATTAGCAATATCTACCTTGCCATCAGCCAAAAGAGAAAGCCATGTAACCATGAAACATTGGTGTTGCTCATAAGGACTGCATAGCCATCCACAAGATTCATATGACTATTATAGTGCAGTAAAGCAGTTAGATAACAAAGCATAATGTAACTGAAGTGAAAAGAAGAAAATGTGTACTCACAAAAAGATTTTTAATATCCTTTTCAATAATTTATCTAACAAAAAGAAAATTCACAAAATAGAAGATTTATCATTTTAGACTATATAAGTTAATACTTTATTAAGGAACTTTATTTCTAGATCCACAGAGAATATTACTATACAGTGTTTGTAACATTTTTGCTTTCTTTTTCTGGCAAAATAATTATGTCTTCCTAAAGTAAGTTGGAAGTTGTTTCTTCATTTTATCATATGGAAGAAGTAATATAGGTTTATTTTTTTTAAGTCATATAGAATTGTCTCCTGAGGCAACTTCAATCTTTGGATTTATTGGTTTTTATTTTCCAAAAACAAACCCTAATTCCTTCACAGTATTAGTAACTCAATTTTTCTAATTTGTAGTGATAACTTAAATAGTGTGTTATTCAAGAGGTCTGTCAATGTTGTCAAATGTGCACTTGGGGGTTGCTTATAAAATGTCTGCATCATCTTATATAAACACATACAGTTTAAGGAATTTCCACAGTTCAAGCATCAGAGAAATAATTATGATCAGAGCAAGTGGAATTTCCTTCACACCCAAGAGCTTTTTTCCATACATTTTGTACGCTCATCGCTCCTTCCTTCTCCTCTTCAGACACTGCTTCATGATTACTTTGCATATTGTAGAACTTTATTTTTTAACTTTTTATTTATTCTTTATAAATTTCACATCATGCACCCCAATCTCACTCAGTTCCTTATCCCTTCATATCTTACCTCTATCCTTGCAAAAGAAAGTAAAGTAAGGTAGAATGAAACAGAAAACAATTTTACAAAAACCTTGCCGTGGGAGCTATAGAGTGCCACAATATGTCACACAATATACACATTTGTCCTCAGATTGTTACTGCCAGTATTCATTGCAGCGAGTCATTTGTCTGCTTTGAAGCCTTTGACTTCTGCTACACTATTAATAGTGGATCCTCACTGGGAATTGGCTCAGTAAAATCGTATTATTGCTGTGGATCATGGAGATCCTACAACTTTAGATTTTCAAAACCAGCTCTTTCACACTCTGCAGCAGTTCATAGATGGGTAGATGTTGGGGCAGGCCAACTCATAGCCATGGATCTGGGCCAGGAAAGTACCTGAGTTAGTCAGTCTGCCAGCTCTCCTGTGTCCACACCACCCAGGCAATCTGCAGAGCACTGACCCTGGCTAGCTCTCCTGCTTGTTGCCTGGTATGAGTGGTGTGGGGTGAAGCTGAGATGGGCATCTCTCCCTAGGCCATTCCACTTCACAGCTGTCCTACTCCACCTCCCCACTAGGGTTTTCTCTACTGCACAGGTAAGGGGCTGTGTCAGCTCAGCATATGACCTCAAGCAGCAGTCCAGACTAGGGACATCTGCATGGCCTTTGATGGTATCATGGGCCTAGAATATGAACATAGACACCACCTGCCATAGGACCATGGAACCAGACCTGCCTCCAGCAGCAGCATGGGCCCAGATGTACCCATGTCCTGACATGCGGCAGTGCAAGCCAATAAGATCAGCATATCTCCCACAGTAACACTGCTCCCAGACTCCATCACACATATACATGTCATAATAGTACTTGTGAAGGTCACTTGGGTATCTTTATTCTGGCCACCATTCATTCTTTCTATTTTTTATTGTATAAATATAACACAATTTACTTATTATTGCCTTTCTCGTGAATATCTGGATTGCTACCAAGATTTAAACAACTGCAAATAAATGTGTTGTGAACATCCTTGTACTAGCCTCATATTGGACATATATTTTGTGTTATGGAATGGTGAGATAGTTATACAAGGTTTATGTTTAAATCTCAAAGCAAAACCGTTGTTTTTCTGCTCTTTTAAAAATCCCCATAGGATCCATCCCATATGCAGCCAATAAACCCAGATACTATTGCTATGCCAAGAAGTGCTTGCTGACAGGAGCCTGATATAGCTGTCTCTTGAGAGCCTGACCAATACAGATGCAGATGCTTGCAGCTAACCATCAGACAGAGCACTGGTACCCTAATGGAAGAGTTAGGGGTAGGAATGAAGGAGCTGAATGGGTTTGCAACCCCATAAGAAGAACAACAATATCAACCAACCAGACCACTCCCCTCCCAGAGCTCCCAGGGACTAAACAACCAACCAAAGAGTACACATGGAGGGACTCACGTCTCCAGGTGCATATATAGCAAATGACCCTATCTGGCATCAATGAGAGGGGAGGGTCCTGTCCTGTGGAGGCTTGATGTCCAGTGTAGTAGAAAGCTTAGGATGGTGGGCCAGAAGTGAGTAGATGGGTGGGGGAGCACTCTCATAGAAGCAGGGGTAATGGGTAATGTTATAAGGGGTTTGCAGAGGGGAAACTTGAAGGGCAATAACATGTGAAATGTAAATAAATAAAATAACCAATAAAAAGCAACTAAAAAAATGAAAAATACATTCTAATAACCTCAAAAAATTAAATACATCCAATAGATTAGATTAGAATATCAGTAGATACATAGCCTCATCAGTAATTGATAATCTTAGTGATATTTATTTTTCTCATAATTATATATTTATTTATTCTTTTAATATTTTATACCTGGATTCAAAGTATCTTGGTCCTATCTACCTCTAACTTTCTTCTCTTGGTTACCCATAAGCCCTAAACACATCTTACTCTCTGATTCATGTTTCATGTTCTTTCTCTTTTCCCTCCCTCCCTCCCTTTCTCCCTTCCTCCCTTTCTTCCTCCCTCACACCTCCCTCCTTCCTTATCTCCTGTCTGTCTGCCTCCCTCCTTCCCTTCCTTCCCTCCTTTCTTTCTGCATTTTGCTTTTCTTTCCTTTTGTCTTTCATTTAGGCCATGGAGTTTGATTACTATTGCTCAGATATGAACAAGTATGGAACCAAGCATTTGGTTCTAAGAACCTATCGGAAGCCACATACATAGGGAAAAGGCTCTTAACCTCTGCTGAACGCAGCTTAACTGCCACTGACAACTAGGCTGTGGGTAAAACCTTTGAAGGCTCTCCCCTTAGTATAACCATAATTGGCTTGTTCTTGCAAGTTTTATGCAGATAAAACCAGAGGCTGTGACTTCCCATGTGCAATAGAGAGATGTCATAGCTAGAAAATAGCAGTTCTTAACACTCCTCATTTCCTATCAAAGTGTTTTCAACCATTTTTTGACAGATTCCCTAAACTTTGCAGTGACTATAACTGTCCCATCTGTGGCTGACCTCTTGTGTTTGTGTGTGTGTGTGTTCGTAAATGCATATATGTAAATGTATACAATAACAACTCATTAAAATAGAGGCCTTGAATTTGAGAGAATACAAGAAAGAATATAGTGAAGGATTTGGAAAGAGAAAAGATATTAGAGAAATGATATGTTATTATTTTAATCTCAAAAAATAAAAGAAATGAAATAGTTTATTGGCTTACAAACACTTTAATTTAAATTTAGCATTTGTTTTACATCATGGAAATATATTGCATGGATATGTGTTTTTTTCTGTTTTTTTTGGGGGGGTGGTATAAGCAATAAAAGTGAATGACTCTCTTCTGATAAGTTGAATTCTTCTAACCGTTCACCTATTATTCCCACAAGGAAGTGTTAAAATTTGTAACAAAAACTGTGTGCTGAGTAGTTTTCATTTATTCTGTATACGTTTTGATTGCAAACCTTTGTATATAAAGAAGTTCAAAATGACTCTGCTTTCTCAGGATTGTCATTATATTGCCGACCTTTACCATAGTCATATACTTTGCTCTTAAATTACAATTGGACATCATCAGATGCACTCCAGGTTCATAGTTTATTTTAATTTCCCTTTTATTATTTTTATCTATTCTGTAATACTTCAGTATATTTATAATTGTCTGTCATCTATTCATGGAAATTTGTACAACAGTGATTTTTTAATACTACACTTTGTTATATAAGTAGTTAAAATATTTCCTATATGAGCATGTGGAGTGTTCATATCCTGATATAAACAGCTGTATTGTGAATTAGAACTGCCTTTAATATTTTTAGAAAAATTAAAAGGAAAACAAAGTACTATTGTATTTATCCATATTTTGTATACTATGGTCTTTACTCTTTATAATATTAAATTCATCTTATTGTTTCATTTTCTTATTGATGCAATTTTCTTGAAAAATTTTGAGGAATTGAATGTGCCACAGTGATAAGTTCTCTTCCTTCTTATTGTTTAATGTAAAGGTTTTTATCTCCATTATTCATGAAGGACATTTGTATGAGATATGGGACTCCTGGGATAGCAGGTTTGATTTTGTTATGTTTTCAGAAAATAAAAAATTATTCCCTCATGCATCTAATTTGTGATAAAAACTTATCTATCATTCCGATTGTAATGTTTCCATCTAATGTGTTTTAAAATGCTTGAAATTATATTTTTGGTTTAAGCGTTTGAACATATATGTTGGCATTGATATTTTTTGCTATTCTATTTTTCTTCCTTTCTTACATGCATATGTTAACCATTAATTGATTTAGCAATATTTAAGAGGTTAAATGTTATTATTGTAGTCATATTTTCATCTCAGTTGTTCCACTTTTTCTCCTCTATTGTGTATTGAATGCTTACTTATACCTACACAAGGTCAAGAGTATTTGCTATACATGTTTCTGTTTATTTGCCCTCTATAACTCACATGAATAATTTCTAATTTGTCATTATGGCCGTTATTTACAAAATCTGTATTCTTTCTTGTTCCTATTGGTGAACTCATCCACTATAATTTTGTTGTTGTTGTTGTTGTTGTTGTTTGTTTCTCGAGACAGGGTTACTCTGTGTAGCCCTGGCTGTCCTGGAACTTACTCTGTAGACCTGGCTGGCCTTCAATTCTGAAATCTGCCTGCCTCTGCCTCCCAAGTGCTGGGATTAAAGGCATGTGCCACCACTGCCTGGCAATCCACTATAATGTTAAATTCAGTTATTTAGTTCATACTTTCATTTGATTCTTCTTTATCTTCTATATCATTGATTATACTTAAAATTTTACATTTTTTTAGAGCACATTACTATGCCCTGAAGCATTTCTACCATGGCTGAGGTGAAATCTTTACCAGATAAATACTATAGTTCTAGCATCTCAGTGTTGCCATCAACTAATTTGTTTTGCATTAATTTTGAAACATTTTCATTCATTGTATAGCAGTTATATTGTACTGAACTTTTTCCGTTGTGGGTTATATGGGATTCTTAGTTTATTTTTATATTTCTACAGACTTCCTTTAACTCCACAGTGGAAAAAATAGGACGGTTTATAACTTTGGTTATATCCAGATTACTATAGTAGGAGGCTGAGGAGCTGGCTCAGAAGTTGAGAATTACTGGAGTTCAGTTATAGCACCCACATCAGGTGACTCATAGCCATCTGCAATCCCACTCCCAGAGGATCGTACAACCTATTCTTTTCTTAGTGAGGATCTGCATATATACGACACACAGACACACAGACACTCTCTCTCACACACAAACACAAAGTAAACACACACATACACATAAATAAAAGGTAATTGAAACCTTAAAATACTCCTTTAGATTCTCCATTTGCTTTCCAGTATCACATGAGGTGAGGTAACTCTTTTTTCTTGCTGACATGGATGGGAACTCAGACAGTGTTCACAAAAGATTCACTGTGTGGCTGCCTCTGTTCAACTTAGGTAAGAGAGATTGTCCTGATTCTTCTAAGTCTTCTCATGATATAACACAAGTGAGAAGGCTACTTTATTACTGGTGCTGGACTCAGAGGAAATCATTATTGTGATCACAGTTTTTACTGCATAAGTGATCAAACACTAGGGACAAAAACCTTACTTTTTTATTTGGCCACATCTAATATCTAATATCATAGTTGGAAAAGTATAAATTGCATCAGTGCAGAAATTTTAGCTTCTTATTTTCCTTCTTTGACAGAACTTATCCCCTCTCCACATTTTGGTGGGATTTCTACTACATTCAAAATTAATATGTCCAGGCTAATGTTCTTTGAATGTTACTGTATTTCTTAAATGTCAGGACATGTTACAAGACATGTTTTAATTTCTCTCTTGGCAATGTGTTCAAAGATTCTCTCTATCCGGAGTTCATCATTTCCTGAATGTATTCAATTTACCTTATGTGTGTTTTGAGCTACTCTTATTAATGGCAATATAATATCAGGAACTATATATCTTGATTTTCTTGAAATTTGGCTGGAGAGAAATATAATGTGAGGTAACTCTAATCTATTTAAAGAGTTTTCTTGACCATTGTTGTCTGAAGAAAAGAGTTGAAAATAAAATAGAGCTATTTCCCATTTGTTGTATATTTAGATGTATTACTATAATTCATTTGATCTTCTTTTATTAGTCATGTGTTCTAAGTATCTACCTACAACTTTCTCTTTCTTTCACTTTATTTATATATGTATTTATCCATTTACTAATTTACTTACGTATGTACATAAGTACGTACTTTTTCACTTACCTTTTTGTGAGGTCGCATTCCACCACCACTATGAGCAGCAGTCTGTCATCTTCTCCCATGTGGACTTTGAGATCAAGTCTTTGGTCATTTATCTTCTAAGCGACCTCAAAGGCCTCTACCTATAATTTTTATGAAAAAAAATATATTAATGGTAATAATCTACTATAAGGTTTTTTCCACGTAAAGTCATTCTACTTTATGTAATTCTGGGGAAAATGAGGCACTATGATGTATTGTAGGAATGCTCACATTTCTATATTACTGTGCATTGTTCTGAAGTATTTTCTTTGAAATGAGGGCAAGCATAAAACACTGCATATGTGAAACCAAGCAAACGCTGTTTTGCTTCAGGCCATAATTGATTCACCGAGATAGCCTATTATATACCTAGCACAATTTCTTTACTGAGACTATTCCTTCCTTAACATTACTATTATAATAAACTTCTAGTCCATCAGTACTTGCTTAAAATTATAGGCTTATAAGCCTCTCTCTTCATGTAAACCTATTGCAGCATGAAATATTTTTTATTGGATATTTTATTTATTTACATTTCAAATGTTATCCCCTTTCCCGGTTTCCCCTCCAGAAACCCCCTATATGCCATCCCCCATTTCCCTGCTTTTGTGAGTGTGCTCCCCCACTTCCCCATCCAATCCCACCTCCCCTCCCTGTATTCCCCTACACTGGGGCATAGAGCCTTCCCAGGACCAAGGGCCTCTCCTCCCATTGATGTACAACAAGGCCATCCTCTGTTAGTGTGAAATATTTAAAAATAGCACCCATGTTACCGCTGGCAAGGCGCTGGCAGACTGGCCACCTTGTTCTCAGCCTGGTAGACCCTCTATCTCAGAGCTCCAAAATATTTCCACCCTGCTTGCTAAGTTCCTATAGTGGCCCACAGCCATTCTAACCCCACACTTCCAAATTCCTGTGGCTGGCTGGGGTACCTCACCACTGTACTTTTTCTCTAGAACTCAGTTGAGTCACTGCATGAAGGAAAACAACACACAATCTTTGTTTAGAATCAAAAGCAACACAATTGTTGGGCATAGCAACTAACATCCTAATGCTGTAAGCTATTTTAAGTAACAAATCCTCTGGGAGGGGATCCTAGCTGATCTGCCACCTGAACTGGGCGTCTGCACCAACTATGTTTTTGTCTCCATCATCTTTTGTCTAAAAGCCAAGTCTCCTCTCCTCCTCCATCCCTTTCTCTGACCTGCAAGTCCTGCCTATTCGCCCAGTGATTGGTTCCTTGAATTCTTTATTCCTTAGGGGAAGGTTGACAAAAAGTTACCTGAGTATATGATTCACTCCTAATCCCAGGCTGCCCCTATTGGGGAAGTAGAATTACCAACAAAAAACAAACAGCACCAGAGCTATCCACAATGGGCTATTATATTGTAAATCTGACTCACTTTTAGAACTTGCAAAACATTGAACATCTGTTTTATATTTACTGAACTCCAGATATACAGCTTAATTTAATTTAATCCATCATTCCTTTAAAATGTACTATGAAAATGTGTTTATTAATTTAATATTCCTAATTACTATTGCTTAAAAGTAGTTTTATTAAATAGTCTGTTATTTTCTCTGTAATTTTACTTTATCTGAAATGTCATTTCTTCATAAACTAGAATACTTTATTGTTACTCATTTGGGAGTAAGCTGGTTCTAAACATGAAATAAAATTAAATGCAGCCAAAATAACCCCAAACAACCAAACTAAATGAATAGTATATATCAGGATGAACTTTGTAAGTTAGCGTCCATTTTTACACATATTATCTGAATGTGACTATTTGTGGTATATAATCTTGGGATTTATTACCATGATTGCTTCATCTATATTGTTTGTTCTGTAATTGATGTGTGTGAAAGTACTAGTGACTATTGGTATGGATTGGTACACATGTCTGAAGGCATGCGTGCATCTATGTATACTAGTATATAGAAGTCAAAGGTGAAACTTGGGTGCTATCTCAGCAACCATTCATCTCAGTCATTTTTTTTGTAACAGGGTATCTCATTAGTATGGAAAGCTTCCTACAGGATGTATTAGCTGGCCAGGGAATCCCAGAGATTTACCTCCCCTCACCTCTTCAACCCTGGAAATACAAGTGCATGCTGCCTTGCCTGCCCCTTGTAATTTGGATTTTGGAGACTGAACTCAAACTCACTTATTTGTGCTACAAACACTTTACTGACAGAGCTTTCTGACTAGCTTTCTTCTTTCAGCTTTTAAGGATCTGACATGGCTGTGTGTATGTATGCACTGCACAATTATTTCTTTCACAATTCTTCTTGAAGGTTTTTTGTTTTGTTTTGTTTTGTTTTGCTGTTTTGTTTTTTTTTTTAATTAAAGTTAACAAACTTAGAAAATAAAAGAAAAGTCTCAGGAAGGTCCTGAAACTTAAAGTCTGTTTTTCAGTTTCAAAAACCTATGAACAATTCTTGGAAGTAAGAAACTCTTAAGTGAACTAAGCTACCTAGAAGTGTCACAGGAAGCTCCAGCATGTGCATTTCCTAAGTCGACATCTAACGTAGAGTAACCCTTTTCTATGATGAAGCTTATCTTGAATCGCATATGTTCCCATATTCTTCCCCAGTTTTCAACAGTCACCACTAATCTTATTTTTAATAACTTCCTGTCTCTTGAGTTTCCACTCAAAAAGATGTCTAACAAATGGGCAGACCCTAATGTCATTACAGAGGCTGACGTCTGTAAGAACGACAGGAAACTCAGCTGTTAACATTTTAGGAACTTTTGCTTTTGCTACATAATCTCTCACTGATTTGCACAAAGCCTGGTGCCCTAAGTGACTCTAAATCCTCTCAAGTTGACATTGTTACCTTTTTTAAATGAAATACTAAAAATTAAATATAGGAAAATGTTGCCTTTACATACTAAAATACCCTCTTCTCATTTTCTTGAAATATTTTTTTTATCATTTATACTTTCTTGGAGAAGGTGTTTTATGATGACATTTTGCTATTCAGATATTTGGAAAGATATTATACAGATGTAAAATATTTGGATAAGTTTATACTCATACCACTTGAACTGTGGCATTTTAAGAATAGCAGCCAACAATTTTTCTTAGATCCCATGCTACAATTTTTCAGATTTTAAACCTTACTCCCATTTAAGCGTTTTGTGCTCATAGAGGAATTTCACTAATGTTTGTACAATATTATAGTGTTTGTAGCTTTTAAGATTAGTACATTGCTAAACAGATCATTAAACTCGTAAAAGCTCTCTACCTGGTGGCTGCTACTGTCAAAATTTAAATTCACCTGCAATGTAATTCCATTGTTATAGATGACATTCCCCACAGAAATAATGGCTTTTCAATGTGTTATTTCTCATTTTGATTTGACTATGAAGAGTAACATTTGAAATCTGACTCATGAAATGTAACTACTTCAGTATTATAAACTACTGAATTTAATGGGGTCAGATTTGAAATAAATGAAGTAGGGGAAAAGACAGATGCAGAATACATTTTTTTCAGAAAGCATTCAAAAGATGATCTATAAATAAAAGTATTCAAATACAATTAAATATGATATTGAGATTGGTACAACCTTGTTTGGTATTGTTCAAAAAAAATGTGGTCTGCATATTATGAAACTGCTGTCTGGCTTTTTTACTTATTTTACATCTCTTAAATATGCTTGGCATTTCCTACTGTGGACACATCTATGCTTCAAGTTATCTGTGTAGAGGAATTTTAATCTATCAACACGACTGGTCTGGCAAAGGATAACATCTAAAGACCTTCTTGATCTCTATGATTCAGCCAGAGTGCAGACATGCCATGGACTGCAGTATAATTTAACTGAGATTCAAAAAAATCCCTTAGTACACATGTTTAATCCCTAAACATGAAGGTAAGGTTAATTTGTAGAAAGAGGTAGGCATGCTTCAAAGTGATGAGTAATTGAGGATTAAACAAAGTGATGAATTAGAGAAAGTTTTAAAATAATGAGTCAGAGACTGGATATATTCAACTCACTACATAAGAGTAGCATAAGTAGAAAAAAATATATAGTAGTGTCATGACAGTTTTTACCAGTACTGTTTTACTCCGGACAGTTTGAAAACAAACAAAACAAAACAATCAAAACAAAACAAAATAAAATAAAACAAACAAACAACAAAACAAACAAAAAGCCACATGTGAAGAAATAGTGAGCCAGAAAATGAGAAGAAACTAAAAAAGAAAAAAATTAGAACAAATTGTCAGAGTTAGTTTGAGGTCAAGCAGAGCAATTCACTGAGAAACCAAGAGAAGCCAATTTGAAACAATCTGCTTGCAGAGCCATTTGAGCTAGAACAGCTGACTAGAACAAGCCAGCCAGGGTTCAGAAAGAACTAGAAAGTGTGAGATTATTCATCAGTGAGTGAGATGACAATTACATCTTGTAAATAAATGTTACACTTACACATCTGTAAAATCCTTAGAGAGATAAATTGATGTATCGCTAAAAATCTCTCAAAATCAGAAATCATATTGCCACTTGCATCAGATTATAATAAGTTTGCTAATAACAAACATGATGCCTTAAGCATATGGCACAGTTTAAAAATAAATAGCAATGTTATATGATATTTTTTCTAGATTGTAATCAATTTTTTCTACCACATAATTTAATGTTACCAGTTTAATCCTGGCCAAAATATTCATCCCTTTAACTGAATTGAACACACTTATGAATCTACCCAAAACATTCTATTTGTATTACTGTGAGTCTTCTAAAACTTAACCAAGCCAAGGTATCAAAAAATGACTATAGGCTGGCTAGATAGGTCAGTGGTTAAGAGCCCTGGGTCCTCTTCCTAGAAGACCCAGGTTGAATTCCCAGCAACCATGTGGCATCTCATAACTATCTGCCATTAGACCTAAATGTAAACAGACAACAAATACCCATAAACTAAATATAAGTAAATTACTTAAAAAATATAAATTGATGTGGAGCACAAGCTCCATGGATGACAAGCAATCCAGAATTGCTCTAAATTATTTGATAGTACATTGCTTTTGGGTAGACAAAGACCTCTCTTGTCATAATGGGATATGCTTCCTACTATTATAGAAAGGATTTGACATTCATATTTTAGAATAACTGTGGAAAATTTCATCCTCCTCAAAGAATAAAAGTATAAATGTGAGACTATTATTCTATTGAATTGATCACAGATAATATGGAAATATCTACTAGGGTAGAGGCAAAAACATTTGCTAGTGAATCAAGAATGAAACAACTCCCAAATATATTCACATTCTGTAATCAAGTGATCAAATTAATTTTCCTGTGATGAACACTGAGGTAAATTTCAGCATATATATATTTATTTACATGTATCACAATTAGATTTTATATCTTTGTAGGCACAATGATAAAGACATGTAACTAAAAAATATATGAAAACTAGGCACTACTTAACTTATGAATGTATACTTCCTTTTTAGATATTAATTACTGTGACAGTATTAAGGTAACATTCTATTAAAATTTTCAGATTGCAAACTACTATTGAATTATATGGAAATTTATTATTAATAATTTAAAGTTTTATATTTCACTTGATTACTTGAAAACATAAATAGGAATATATTTCAACTTAGAAACTTAAGAGGGAAACAAATTTACTCATGTGAAATCATTCAATATTGTTCTGCTCGTTCATCAGAAGACGAAAGCTCTTTATTTCTATATATGTGTTTACTTCCACGTGTAGAAGAAGCAACTGTGTGGTGAGCAGTTCTTGCCGACTCACAGGTTATAATTTGGCTTGCTCTCCACAATCTCGGGGGCTATAGTTAACAGCTATGTTATTGCTAGATTGCTTCCCAAGATGCACAGCACTTATTTAAATGAGAAATGCACTTGGATACCAAAATAGATAATGACTTCTTTCTTCACCAATAATAAGAGCACAACTTGAGATACTGTTGTCATTAAATAATAAATCAGCCTCCTTTGAACTATATTATATATATATATACACAAATATATCATGTATATATGTATATATATATATATGTATATACAAATATATATCACATATATATATATCATATATATGTATATATATATTCATATTCACACTAATATATACATACTCAGTATTACTATTTAGGTCTTAACATGTATGTAAAGAGTTATAAATATGCTTTTCTAATTTAACTATAAACCCCAATCTGTTAATGAACAATGAAAATGCAATTTCAAATTCCTGGTTCAAATTCTATTAGAAGTAAATTCTAGCTGTATTATAGGTGTAAATTCTAAGTGTATTCTAGCTGGTTTTAGAGACACTTTGTTCATGACAAGAGTATTTCATGCAATACCTAGCTCTGCTGTTAAAGTTTAATAGTTCATAAATTAGCAAGTGTCACCGCTTTGAGCTCTATCATTTATTTTTATTGCATCAAAAAAATTGGCTTGTTGGTTTAGGTCATTAAACATTTACACACTTAACTTTCTCACCACTAAAATCTATGACTCTTTGGCAGTACCTCAGCAGACTGTATAGTACTTAATATTTTGTCCTCATAAATTGGAATATAATTCAGTAATATAAATTACTTATCTAAAATTGATCTCACTCTGGAAGCTTACAAATTAGTCACCTCGTTTAAATGAGTTACTGCCTAATATGTCAGAATAATCCATTCGTTTTCATGATCTAATTACATCAATCAGTTGCATCTGATAATTTTTAAAGGATGCTGGCTATGAATCATAAATGTGTGATGAATAAAATTACATCAGTCATCAAGACCAATCCTGCAAGCTGCTGTGCCAGAGTACTGTCAGTGCTTCTTAATGTATAATTAACACTCTTTTCCAAGTTTGCCAATTTAGCTTAATTTAAGTTTCACTACAAGTGGCACTTTTAAATGTTCTCTATATGTAATTTTACATGTATAATATTTTTCAAAACAGTTCAGTGGTTTTTTTAATTGAAAAAGGTCTTGGTATTTGAAAATGAAAGAAAAATGAAAGAGATTTTTGAAAGTTTAATAAATGGGTCAGCTTTCATTTGAACACTTCATTTTAATTTTCTGCATTTCCTAATGGATGTTGGTAGTGTTTCATTTATCTGCTTTTTTGGACTTCCGTGGCTATACAAAGTGTTTCAGAAGCAAGGGTACCAGAATGAACGTTGACAACTCAACTGGACTCCTCAGTGGTTCAATTTTAGAAAACTTATAGATAATTGTCTTGGAATTTCTCACATCATTCGTTTTTATTTTTAAAAATTTTATTGGAAATTTTCTTTATTTACATTTCAAATGTTATCCCCTTTCCCAGTTAGCCCTCCTCAGGAACCAACATCACATTCCATCTCCCCCTGGTTCTATCAGGGTGTTCCCATACCCACCCAATCACTTCTGCCTCCCCGCCCTGGAATTCCCTTACACTGAGGCATCCATCAAGCCTTCATAGAACCAAGGGCCTTTCCTCCCACTGATGCTTGACAAGGCTGTCCTCTGCTACACGTGCAGCTGGAGCCAGGGGTCCCTCAGGCCAGTGTTCTTGCTGCTTTGGATTCAGATGTAGAAGTCTCAGCTACTGCTCCAGCACCAAGTCTGTCCGGCATGCCCTCATACTACCCACCATGATGATAACTGACTAAACCTCTAAACTGTAATCCAGGTCCGATTACATAGTTTTTTTTATAAGAGATGTCTTGGTTATATTGTCTCTTCACAACCATAGAAACGTCAAACTAAGACAAGGAGAAAACATGAACTTGAGATAAGGAGAATCAAAACACTGACTGCCTAATGCTTAACATGGACTGTATTACTAAAAGTATTCAAGAAAGGTTACATAGATCTGAGATAGGTGCCTAGTTACTGTAAAAAGAATTATTATAACCTAATATAATATTCTACATTTTAATCAAATATAAATGTATTTATACTGCTGATAACATGCAATGCATAGAACTATGTGTATTAAACAGATCAGGTGACTCTAAAGAGTTCTACTACTTAAACTTTAAACTTGCCCACACACATTCTCTAAAGCCTACAGAAATGGACTACTTAGTCTCTACTTAGTAATCACTTCTTTTTTTAAATTTTATCTGTTTTAAATAATGGAAATTAATAAATATTGCATGGAACATTTTCCCATTTCATTTTATTTGTTTTCCTGTAAAAATGCATTTACAGTTTTAAATACTTTATATTATAGTCTATCCTATATGTCTCTTTTCCTGAAACCTGATCTTTAATTTACTTTTTCTCCACCAAACCCATATTCTCTTTTTGTTTTCATCAAAATTTCTGCTTTTATTACATCACCTATTTACTATGTATACAACAAACTAAATAGAAAGCAAATTAAACTGATGCACTTCCGTTTTTCAGTGGTAAATACTGAGATGCATTTCATTGGCTTTCTCTACATTTTCTCTTGCAGTTTTACTAGACTGATGAATTCACTCTGTACTTCATCTCATTTCCAAATTTATGAATTCCTTCTGTTTAATACAGTAGAAAGGGTATTAATCCGCTATAAAACCTTAACATATTCCTTTGGGAAATATTTCAGATGTTGTGGATTTTCTTCTCAATATTCTTTTTCAAATCAGAGGGACATCTCTCTCTACTATAGTTCTTATATATTATACCTAGTTTCCACTCCTATAACTGTCTTGCAAAGACTAGTGCAAAAGTATTTGGAGTTAACTTATTTTCCCTATATTATGCACTGCTATAGCTTATAAGGCATTTTGCTGATTAATTCATTTAGTAATGAAAATAGCCCTCCTGGGCATGGTGGCACATGCCTTTGATCTTAGTGCTTGGAAGCCAGAAGCATTTGGATCTTTGTGAGTTCAAGGCCAGTGTCATCTAAAACTGAAGTTGAACCCCGTCTCAAAAACAAACAAAAAACCCCAACAATTAAAAAAAAGAGATAATTGCTACTACACTGCCCATAAATTTTCATTTATCCAATTTGTCTCTACCCAAGTTAAAAGGACCTTCTTGACAATGACTAAAGTGTGACCATATAAGGGAACATATCTAGAAGTGTCCTGCCATCAAATCTTTTCTAATGTGTTACTCTCTATAAGGAATCATCATCTGCCATATTCTGTTTTTATTCATGAATTTTTATTAGATTTCAAACTGTTTGAATGGTCATGCTTCTAAATACCTACCCACATTTTCAACAATTACCTTTCTTTACATTAAACAGAATTTTGTCCTACTTTAATCAGTCTGTTTCTGTGTTCCATCTTACCTGCTTTAGCTTGCTTTCTATTACTGTAATAAGATTCTGATGAAAATGACTTCATGGAGAAGTGATTTGTGTGTTTTATTCCTCCCAATCACAGTACATTATTTAAGGAAATCAGGGTAAGAACTCAAGGGAGTAAAATGGAGAGAGAAACTGAAGCGAAGACCACAAGGAACTGGAATGTGCTCCATGGCTTGCACAGTCTACATTACTCCACTCACTGTGACTGCTTACCATGATGGGGGACATCTCTTTGTGGCCTGCACCCTGCACCATCAATTGTTAATCAAGTGAATGCACTATAAACTTGCCAACCAGCAAACTGAATAGAATATTTCCTTAATTGAGTTTTCCTGTTACTTGATGACTCTTGCTGTGTTAAGTTGACAAAAATCTAGACCAGAACATTATATGAACTGATATATGTAAATATTTAATTTGTTGAATTGAACAAATAAATAGCTTGAATAGACTCTTAAATATACTTTAATAATAAATAGCTACTTTGCATTTACTTTTAAAACATGTTTTGTTTTATTACCAATAGATGCAATAAAATACCTATCCACTTACGGAATACTATAAAAATTTCAGGAGGACTGCAAGGGAAATGACAAAAGTATTGATGTGCCTTGACATCCTGCAAAATAGAGTAATAAAATGCTTATTACTCTATCAATTACTTCCAAACAATGAGCATTGTTTTCTTGAACAGGTTTAGGTGTGCATTAAGAATTCTAACACACCTGGCACTAAGTAGCAGTAAATCACAGAATGGCTCATATTAGAAAAGAGGTGCATGTTGCTGTTGACCTCTACAGGGAAACTGGCTCCCTGATAAAATGCACGACCTAGAATTCATTTTCTATAAAAAATGTATTCTGAAAATATATATTTAGAAAAAAAGATAGATGGATGGATAGTTAGATAGATAGATAGATAGATGTGTGTGTATGTGAGAGAGAGAGAATGAGAGAGAGAAAGAGAGAGAGAGAAAGAGAGAGAGAGAGAGGGAGAGAGAGAGAGAGAGAGAGAGAGTGAAATACATGTGTGTTTAGAAAACATATTCATCCATTAGATATACAGGGCAAATTTTCTGTGAGACAATATAGAGCCATATGATGAAAGAGCAGCACTGTATATATTCATGCATGTGTCTATGTGTATATTCAACACTATTAATTTAACAAAACGAGAAATTCTAAGAAGCCCATTTTACAACTTGAATTGTCACAGTTTTTCTCCACAGTGCAAATTCATGTTTTTTATTAGTGTTATCAAAGTGTATTTATGTAGGATTTCTTAGAAAATACCATGCACCCATATTTCTGAGATTCTTTTGTGAACTGATTTGACAGAGATGAAACAAGAGTGAGGGACCTCAGTGTTTAAGATAGCAGTGTAGTATGCTTCCATCACCTGGCAGCTAATAGTAGGGCTGCTGACCTCAGGACTATACTTTGAGAAAATTCAAACACTTTAAAAAATAGTTCACTTTAAATACTTCCAAAACAAAACAAACAAACAAACAATTAAACAATTAAGGAAGCTCACAGAAATCAACAACTACAAAATTCCTGAAATTAATTGCTAGAAATAGAATAAATTGTGGCAGAATTTGCTAAGATATCCAGGAAAATAACATACCTCTTACTCTGATGACAGGGAGACATTGCTCTAATATATAGAAGGAAAAATGCTCTAATTTGCAGAATAATTCTTAGGATATGTGCCACCGACATGAGCACTGCAGAATAATTCTTAACTCAGGTTACATTTTATAAACTCATCATAGATTGTCATATATATATGCATATTTATATGCATATACATTCTTTTTTGTTGGATATTTTATGTATTTACATTTCAAATGTTATCCCCTTTCCTGGTTTTCCCTCCAGTATCCCCCTATCCCATAAATTAACAGAGGCTGGTTGTATCATTTCATACTAGCTAGATATTTTCATGAAAAATATTAAACAATACAACACAGTTATTGTAGAATTCCTTCTGAAGTAGAGTTCTGAAAATCATCTAAAAGGAATCTTGGTTGACTCAAGGACAAATATACTTGTGCTAAATGTGTTCTTGAATGAAAGTTGTCTGTAATAGTTCTTAATAAAAATGTGTGCACATAGTTCTTCAGACTTGTGCTGTGGACTATATTGGGATGCTGTAAAAATGAGATGCACATACGTAAGATGAAAGTCCATTCTATAAGAAAAGTGTGACAGGACCTTCATGCAGCAAGCTACTGCTGCATCTTCTTGTCAAATAGTCGACACATTTGACCAACACATTATTAATAGGTTTTAATTTTCCAGAACCAAAAGCTATACATTGCATAGCTAGGAAATATAAAATAAATCTCAAGTCAAAAAAAATCACTGATATATAAGTTAATATATTATCAATGATAAAATAACATGAGTAATTTCAGCAGTTACTATACTTCTGCTCAAGGGAAACACGTATAAGTTTCAAACATATTATGAAAATGTAGACAGTAAAAGATTTAATACTATTATTCAGTTTTGAAAGGAACAGATAGTAGACAGTGGCTACTCATCTTTATATAGATTGAAGAATAATTATAAAACACGAATACACTTATCAGAATAATGTGTGGTTTGATGATGATAATTGCTAGCTAAAAAGCATTTACTAGCAGTTGCCTATAGAAACAGCACCAAAGTGAAAACTGATGAGTGAAGATAAGAAGAAAGAATGACTAGGAAATTTAAATCTTAATTTATGAGACTTCATTATTAATTTCCTTTGAGCAATAAGCAATATGTGTGTGTGTGTGTGTGTGTGTGTGTGTATGTGCGTGTGTGTGTAAAACTATCTTTTTTTCTGTCAGTTATGATTGCCATTCCAGAAGCTTATGCTTAATAAGCTTACCCTTTCTAGTCCTTTCTGAACTCTGGCTCAAAACTCCTCTCCAAGCAGGAAGATTCAATCTGGCTTCTCTTGGCTTCTCTCTGAATTGCTGTCTGTTTGGGAAAAACACCTGCCTCTGCATTCCATGAACTGAACTACAATGACTGCACTGTTTCCCACTGCACTTAATTGAAATGCCATGCACTGAACTGGCCTCAAATCAACTGCACTTGCTGATCTTCCCTCCATTCCCTACTCACCCAGTGTTCCTCTCATTTCTCATTTTGTCTATTCTCCTATACCTGATCTTGTTCCTTTTCCCCTCCTCATTGCTTCCAGAGAATTCTCAAATGGCCAAGAAGCAATTAAAGAATAGCTCAACATCATTAGTGATCAGGGCAATGCAAAACCAAAACAACCCTGAGATTCTACCTTCCATCAATCAGAATTGCTTACATAAAAACTGGAGTGACAGCACATGCTGGTAAGAATTTGGAAAAAGAGGAACAATCCTCCATTGCTGACAGGATTGAAAACTGGTAAAACCACTCTGGAAATCAATCTGGAGGCTCTTCAGAAAATTGGAAATAGTTCTACCTGAAGACTCAGCTATATCTTTTTGACTTATGCCCAAAAGATTCTCCACCATATCACAAGGGCAAGTGCTCCACTATGTTCATAGCAGCCTGATTCTTAATAGCCAGAAGCTAGAAACAACCCAGATGTCCCTCAACCCAAGAAACAATACAGAAAGTGTGGTTTATTTACACAATGGAATACTATTCAGCTATTAAAAATGAGGACATTATGAAATTTGTAAGCAAGATGATGGAACTAGAAGAATCACCCTGTGTGAGGTAAACCAATCCCAATATGACATGCATGGTTTGTACTCAGAGATAAGTGTATATTAGCCGAAAAGTACAGAATATCCATGATACAATCCATAGACCATAGAAGTTTAGGAAGAAGGAAGGCCAAAGTGAGGATGCTTCTGTGCCACTTAGAAGTGAAAACAAAATGATCATGGGAGGCAGAGGGAGGGGAGACCATGGGTTCTTATTGTAGACCATAATGCATTTTCTACATGGTTTTCTTTTCTTATAAATTTATTTTAATAACATATGAATGTATGAATATGGACACATATGTGGGCAAGCACATTCTGAGTCCAGAAGAGATATATATTTCTGAGACCTGAAGTTAGAACAGTTCTGAGCTCCCTGATGAAGGTGCTGAGATCCAAACTCAGGTACCCTGCAAAGGAAGTACTCACTTTTAATTGCTAAGCCATCTCTCTAGACCCAATATCTTTTCAAACTTACATTTTCTTTTCATTGTATATTCATAGCAACTAAAACAGAATGTTTAATATAATCACAATTAACACTCAAAATATAGTTTATAAGTGTGCTGCTTAGTTTTATATCAACTACACACAAACAAACTAGAGTTATCTAAAAAGAAGGAGCCTTAATTGAGAAAATGCCTCCATATCACTTAACTGTAAGGCATTTTCTTGATTAGTAATTGATGCCAACATTAATATCCCAACCCATTATGAGTGATTCTATCCTAGGCTGCTTGCCCTAGGTACTAGAAGAAACTAGGCTGAGCAAGCAGTGATGGGGCAAACCAGTAATCAGCACTTCTCAGTGGCCTCTGCATCAGCTCCTGCTTCCATGTTCCTGCCCTGTTTGACCCCTGCTGTTCAATGATGAACAGCAATTATGGAAGTGTAAGCTGAAACAAACTCTTTTCTACAAAATTTGGTTTTGGTCATGGTGTTCATTTGCAATAATAGCGACCCTAACGAAGACAATATGTAAGAGGGTACTGAATCAAAGTACCCTCTTACATATTGTCTTCGTTAGGGTCGCTATTATTGTCTTAGGGTCGCTAATATTTTTATATTGCTTTATACTTGTATCTGTTTGAGTAGATGATACATAATAGGAGTATATTCCCTATTGGATGTAAGCAATATGTGACTCACTACTATGGGAACAAGGTGTTTTTCATACCTTGACATAAAATAATAAATTATTTAATATAAGTCATATATCACAATTAACACTCAAAATATAGTTTATAGGTATGCTGCCTAGTTGTAATATCAACCACATACACAGTTATCTAAAAAGAATAATAATAATAAATTATTTTATGTTCAAGGAAGAAAAAGAGGAGAAATTAAATTTCAATTTAAGACTAAAATTATTTTATTGCATGGTTTCTTCTTGAATAGAGAGAGCTGAAGTTCCTAAGTATACATTGAAAAAATTATTCAGATTCATAGCTTTAACATATGTCCATATAGGAATATACTTTATTATTTCCATTTTGTGGTTTTATGAATATAAATTTACAAACAAATTGATCTATTTTTAGAAATTGAACTTCAGCAGTTTTATTCCCAAATTAAAGAAATGTTTTCTTCCAGCATTCTGTTCTGCTGTTCTATATGTCATGTTTGATTTCATTTCTGCTTTCTATCTCCCGATCTGCCTTCATCTCTCCAGGCTTGATACAGGCAAGCAGACCTGACATTTAAAGCAGAGGAACCTGAGTACATACACTTGGCATTCAGATTACATTTTCCAGCTTGAGATTCCTAGCCCTAGCATATTTCTAAGCATTAAACCATTGACATAGAAAATCATAATAACTCTATTAAGTTACTTATATCTTAGTTTCTTAGAGTATGCCATATCTATTACAAAATACATTTTATTCATTAAAATACTTGAACATGGACATGTAATTCTGAAAAAAGAAAACACATAATCTGTATTCATTTAAAGTCATGTCTCTAGGCAACTGATCATTTTAAATAGTCACTCAACACTCAAAATTAGAAATCATTATTATTATTGCCAGCATTTGATTACACACATACTGTCCCATTATTCTACAACAAATAGTTAATGGTATAGTATTTGTTATGCAATACTATTTAGGATACAATTCTGAATAAATAAGGATGCCATGCTCAGATGAGATCCAGGTGCCCTAGTAATTTAATTGATAGAAAGATACATTTTAGAAGATTGTTCGATACCATGCCTGTCTAGAAAAATAAAAGTGGTAGGTTCTTCTTTAGGAGACTGTAGGTTTTTGACCCAAATTACAGTAACATATATGAATTAATCCTTTTGGAGTACACCTTAATTACACTGAAAAATTGTATGGTTACCCATAATATGCAGACCATTTCATCAAGGGGCATATCTGTCAAAGCTAATCATTATTGTAGCACCAGGGTTCATGACTGGCAAAGAGCTGGTGACTTTTCTCTACCTGAAGTCTGTGTAACACTCGTTAGCACCATGAAAACTACTCAATTGGAAGAAAGTTCTATATTTGTCCAGTTTTTCTTGCTCCATATCCTCTTATAAACTTGTGCATTGACTTCAACAGCAGACTTTGCCATTGGCTTCAAGGGGCTATGCAAGAGAAATAGTAAATTTCTATATTGCTATAGATTTGACAGAATGTAGAATGTAAGAGGCATTTACAACAGATAGAATAAGGACCCATGAAATAATCTGCTGGCTGTGGAACTAACAGTTGTTGGCTTCTGGGTGAGGAAAAATCAATTTTATTCAGAAAATTGGCCCCGAGTAGGATGCCCAAGCTCCTGAGGAAAACCGTATTCATGCACACACCTGAATAACGGAGGGAGTTATTTTTTAAAAGATGATGTGACAATTGAAATGGACATGGTGAGAGGCAGCATGACTAGAATAGGTGATGAAGAGAGAAGGTGCACATGCATTAAATTAAAAAGAGAACTATAATGAACAAAATTAATCATGTTCACTAGGTAAATTGACTTGCATAGTTTATTGATCAAAGATTACTTTACAAGTAATCTACAATTATTAAAATATTTATTTAAAAATTTGTTAAAATTTAATTAAGAAAAAACAATAAAAAAGTTTTCTTTCATCAGTATTATCCATTTCTCAATGTATTATACACATGCAATGGACATTTCAAATATAGGAAATCATGTGGCTACATGATTTTATTTTACTATTGTTGTTAACATATAGTTTTAAGTAAATATCTTCAGGAGTTCAAGCAAATGTTTCTGTATTAATATAGAGAATTTACAGACAATCATATCACTTTACAATGTAAAAATAAAAAAGTTTTATTATGTAATAAATAACATGTCACACAATATTATTTGAAACCATTTAAACAAAAAAAATGATGATTGGGTCTATGATGTGTATCTGCATGCATAGAGTTCATTGCCTATGTAGTGATTTCTAAAGTAAGTTTCTTTGGCCATCAGGTTTGGTTCACTTTAGCAGTAGTTTGAGAAACAAATTTCCAGGTTTTTCATGCTTACAAGTCATGATAACTACTGAGAACTACTATTCTAGTAGGCTCATCCAGTCTTTAATCAATGGCATATATATACCCCCCCCAGAATACTATAAATTTTACCAAAATAAAAAGATAAACTTGCTCAAAGTATTATAGGACTTTCATAATTATTTTAAAACTAATTTCCACATTTATCAAGGTTGATCTCCACTGTCAATAGGACAAAATGGCAACCAAGAGATTGGAAAAAGGTCTTTACCAATCCAATACAGAGGGCTAATATCCAATATATACAAAGAACTCAAGAAGTTAGACTCCAGAGAACCAAGTAACCCTATTAGTACAAAGCTAAACAAAGAATTCTCAACTGAGGAATATTGAATTGTGGAGAAGCACCTAAAGAAATGTTCAATGTCCTTAGTCATCAGGGAAATGCAAATTAAAACAACCCTGGGAATACACCTCACACCAGTCAGAATGGCTAAGATCAAGAACTTAGGAGACAGTAGATGCTGGCAAGGTTGTAGAGAAAGAGGAACACTCCTTCATTGCTGGTGGGATTGCAAGCTGGTACAACCACTCTGGAAATTGGTTTGACAGTTTCTCAGGAAATTGGACATACTACTTCCTGGGCAGCTCATACCCAGAAGATGCTCCAACATGTAATAAGGACACATGTTCCACTATGTTCAAAGCAGCCTAATTTATAATAGCCAAAAACTGGAAATAACCCAGATGTCCCTCAACAGATGAATGGATACAGAAAATGTGGTACATTTACACAATGAAGTACTACTCAGCTATTAAAAGCAATGAATTTATGAAATTCTTGGGGAAATGAATGGACTGAGCCTAGGGGTCCCCAATGAAGATCTAGGGAAAGTATCCAAGGAGTTGAAGGGTTTGCAGTTAGGACATACAACAATATGAACTAACTAGTACCCTCAGTGTTCCCATGGACTAAACCTCCAACCATAGAGTACACATGGTGGGACTCATGGCTCCAGTTGCTACAAGAAGATGGCTTTGTAGGTCATCAGTAGAGGAGAGGCCCTTGGTTCTGTGAAGGTTCTATGTCCCTGTATAGGGGAATGCCAGGACCAGGGAGAAGGTGGGTTGGTGAGCAGGGGGAGAAGGGAGGGAACAGGGTTTTGTTTTGTTTTGTTTTTTGTTGTTGTTTTGTTTTGTTTTTGAAGGGGAAACTGGGAAAAGAGATATCATTTGAAATGTAAATAAAGAAAATATCTAATAAAAAATAGAAAAGATTAGCTAGACCTTAGAGCTTATGCAAGAGATTTTACAGCCTATCTGCCAACAATAATAAATGCAGTAAAAAATCCTCCCTAAACTCCCTACATCTGGCTTCTCTGAATTGTAGTTTGCCTTTTTTAAGAAATAAAAATGAAAGACATTAATGATCCCAAATTATTTATTTAGGCACACAATTAGTATATAATAGATTGAAGTTTGCTTGGCTGTGATTCTGACCCTGCTACCTGAATGTTCTGTACAGATGTCACACTGTGAACATACTCTTTTCTCAATTACTACTGGAAAAGTCTCTGTCAGTCATCAGTTTATACTCTGCTCACTTTAAAGGTCTGTCAGTAATTAATACCAATAGAAAGGTGACAATGGTGTGAGTGGCATTTGAAAGCTAGATAGTTTTTATAAATGCTTAAAAATGTGCTCAATCCATGACCCTCATTCCCTTTTTGTTTTTCCTCACTCACAATTACTTCACTGTTTGAATTCTTAGTAGTATAAATTCTATTTCCCATGAGTAAATTTCATATGACATAGATACGTATACTACACAGTGATCCTGTGTGTCCTTCCTGCTTACTAGCTTTCAGCTTTCTGTTAAGACCAGTAGAGCTTCCTTTTTCTAGCAAGATATTAGTCTGTAATTAGGTGTTTAAATGCATTTTCATAAAATTTGTAGTTTTGCTTTCAGTTTCTCACATTATTATAAACATAGCCTCAATTATCTTTCCCAAACATGTCGCGTTTCCTTAAATGCCCTTATGGCATCCAATTATATTTGTCAGTGGACACAATTTTGTTTGATGTATTTTGTGCTTCTGTGGCAGTGTGAAGAACCTGCAAGCAGGGCACATCATTAGCTTTTATCCTTTTGTAAGGCTTCAGTGGCAACATGCACTTATTTACAACAAAACACACCATTTTATCTGCCCAATGTTCTTGTCACATTAGAAAACACCCAAACAAACATATTTCTTAGGTATTTTGATTATTGGATTCATTTAGTTATACATCAAAAAAAAATGGTGTCCAAATCTTAGTATATCTATATGTATCTTAGATTGTTTTGGTCAGGGTTCTCTAGAGTCACAGAACTTATGGTAGTCTCTATATAGTAAGGGAATTTGTTGATGACTTACAGTCTGTAGTCCAACTCCCCAACAATGGTCAGCATCAGTTGTGAATGGAAGTCCAAGGATCTAGCAATTGCTCAGTCCCACAAGGCAAGCAGGCAAAGAATCAAGAATCTTCCTTCTTCCCATGTCCTTCTATGGGTCTCCAGAAGATGAAAGATGTGTGCCAGATGACCTTGAACTCAGAGATCTCCTTGCCTTAGTCTCCTGGGATTCATAGCCACTCTGCTTCAAGATCTCCATGCCAAGATCCAGGTCAGAAACTTGTATCTCCCAGTCTGAAGATCAGAATCACGGGTGAGCCTTCTAATTCTGAATTGTAGTTCATTCCAGATATAGTCAAGTTGACAACCAGGAATAGCACTACATAGATATTACATCTATTTTTTCTCTTATCAGAATGGCCCAGACTATATTTGGAACCACTGTTTGTAGTTCAGTAACTCAGAAAAGTTAACTAGCGCACATGTCTTTTTTCTTTTCTTTTTTTTTATTTACAAAACAGTTACCTCATTTAATTACAATCATATACCAACATACTTATTCAAATAAAGTATTTTCTTCTCTTCCTAATAATAAAAGTTACTTCCTCCAAATTTATTCATATAGTTTCCTTTTTTTCTATTTCTTTTACTTTTTTTTATACTCCAGATTTTATTCCTCTCCCAGTCCACCCTCTGACTGTTTCACATTCGATACCTCCTCCTCGCCCCCTTGTCTCCACGAGGATGGCCTCCCATCCAATCCCTACAGAACTCTAAACTCCCTGGAACCCCCAGTCTCTTGAGGGTTAGGTGCATCTTCTCTGAATGAACACAGACCCAACATTTCTCTGCTGTATATGTCTTGGGGGCTTCATATCAGCTGGTGTATGCTTCCTGGTTGGTGGTCCGGTGTCTGAAAGATCTCTCTGGTCCAGGTTAATTAAGACTGCTGGTCCTCATACAGGGTAGCCTTCCTCCTCTGCTTCTTCCATCTGTTCCCTAATTCAACTACAGGGATCAGCAGCTTCTGTCCATTGGTTGAGTGTAAATATCTGCATCTGGCTCTTTCAGCTGTTTGTTGGGTCTTTCAGAGGGCAGTCATGATAGGTCCCTTTTTGTGAGCTCTCCATAGCCTCAGTAAATAATGTCACACCTTGGAGCCTCCCATTTAGCAGGATCCCACTTTGCGCCAGTCTCTGGACCTTCTTTTCTTCAGGCTTCTGTCCATTTCCATCCCTGCAGTTCTTTCAGACAGGAACAATTATGGGTCAGAGATTTGATTGTGATATAGGAACCCCATCCCTCAGTTGATGACCTGTCTTTCTGCTGTAGGTGGGCTTTACAAGTTCTGTCTTCTCATTGTAGGGCATTTTATCTAAGGTCCCTCCCTTTGAGTCCTGAGAGTCTTTCACTTCACAGGTCTCTGGTACATTCTGGAGGGTCCCCCCAGCCTCCTACCTCCTGAGGTTGCCTGTTTCCATTCTTTCTGCTGGCTGTCAGGGCTTCAGTTCTTTCCTCCCACCCAATACCAAATCATATTTCCCTTTCCTCATCCTCTTTTTCTCCCATGTCCCTCTCTCCCTGTTTGTGATTGCTTTCTTCTCCCTCCCATGTGGGACTGAGGCATCCTCACTTGGCCCTTCAACTTGTTGACTTTTCTGAGTTCTGTGTACTATATCTTGGGTATTCTATACTTTTTTTTTTTTGGATAATATCCACCCATTAGTGAGTATATATCTTATACACCATATACTCATTAGTGAGTATATACCTCCTTCTCCTCTCCCTCCTCATCCTCTTCTTCTTCTTCCCTCCTTTCCTTTCTCCTTTTCCTTCTCCTCTCCTTCCTCCTCCTCCTTCTCTTCCTGTTGAGTCCTTTGCCAGGGAAAACTAAAGTTGGGCCTGTGTCTCACTGCTCAGCCACTGACTTCTGGTAAGCTCAATTAGAACCAACTGGGGCAGGGACCTGCAAGGTCTTACATGCACGATTCTCTTGTAATTTTTTGAGAACATAATACAAGCAATAAACCAAATCCACAGAAGTAATGTGTCATATAAAGTGACCTAAGTCAATATTTTTAATGAAAATACTAGGGGAAAGCTGGCTTCACTGAATGCTCCAACGACAAACTGTTGAAAATATGGTGAATGTGGAAAACTTCTCTCCAAGAGTCTCACCTCTGCAGGTTACACTGAATCCATGCAGGGAGGATCTATATATGTGTGTGGTGAGCATGGAGACTCTCACCTGACTGAACGTTAGTGCACTGTCATGAATAGAGATGGTTATGCATTTCATATTGCACTCTTTCATTACCTTCCTGAACCCCACCCACTGAATTGTGGTCAATATTACATACCTGAGCTTTGTCAGGGTGTTGTAGACACAGTAACACCAACACTTGCAGGCCACCTTCTGCAAACATTCCTTACATTGCTCCATCCAGGTTTTTCATTCTCAGTGATACTGAAGTGAAAGGATCTCAGGATGGCCTTGAGAGTCATTAGTAGAGGCATGGGAATCCTTGATTTTAAGGTCATCCTAGGGTGTTATCTAGATAGAGAGCACATTAGACTTGTGGGAGTTATAATAAACACAGTATACATATATGACATTGAGAAAGAACAAAATAACAATTATTTAAAAACTATAATGAGATAGAATATCATACCCATTAGGATAGTTACATATTAAAAATAATAAAACCAAAAATTATAATATATTGATAGCAATGTAGAGAAAATGGAATTATTATTCCTTGACTTGTGCTCAGAATCATTTTGGTAATCATAAATTCCCATATCCACTTTAGGATCAATGTCTCAGATTTACCTTTGAAAAGCTTAAAGAAAAAATAAGGATTGTGGGAAATCTACCATTTTAATAATATTTTTGTTCTATTCCATGAACTATAGATAAATGTTGTCTTATCTCTCTAAACAATGATTTTTAGTTTCTGACTTTGTTCCATTTTTTAAATTTATTTTTTAAATTGTATTATACATTGAATAATTTCAGTAATAATATTTTTAGTTTTTTGACTTTATGCAAATATAAATTCTGTTCTGTATGCAATTTTGTCTATAAGTTTGCATTATTTTTTTTTCAAGACAGGGTTTGCCTTTGTAGCCATGTCTGTCCTGCAACTTTAAGTAGGCATTTTATACACATGTTTAATTACTCTGTAAATTATCTGATTTTTCTCTAACTGCAACATTTTTCATTATGTGCAAGTAGCCTGTAAGTGAATCTTCATTATTTTGACTGGATTGAAATCATCAAGGAGATAACTTCTAGAATGTTTTATAATGTATTTCCAGAGAGGATTAGACTGTGAAGAAAGACCACACTTAGTGGGCTGGAGTCCGAGAGAGGATGAAAATGTTAAGCTAAATGTGAACCATGAGCTGAGCTTCAGGGTTCATCTCTTCCTGGTACCTGACTCAAGATCAGTTACACAATTTTCCCACAGCCACAGCTCAAGTGATTATCTCCAATCCTTTCCTACCATGAAAGACTATGCTCTGAAACTGTAAACCAAAATAACCACTACCTGCCTTGTGAAGTTGTTGTCCATTAAGAAATATAGAAAATTGTCAACAGGAAGTAGAAATGGTACCGTGGTTAAGTCAACCATGCTGTCTGTAGGACTCATGAATAGTACTGTGATTAAGTCAATCATATGGATTTGTGGAGTTGTGCTGCGGTTAAGCCAATCATTTTGTCTGTAAGCAATTGGAACAATGCTGTGATTAACTTAATTATGTACTCTTTAGCCTCTTGGAAGTTGTTTGCACAAAGACTGCGAAGGTGCAAGCTAGAGAGATCCTAGAATGAATGGTGTCAGTAGAGTGAATGGGTCATTATGGTGAACACTGGATAAAACAGAATGGTGACAGAAACATAGGGAGTGGCAGCTAAAGCAGAATTCACTCATACTGCATTCCAACAAACAAAACAAAACAAAACAAAAGCACACACACACACACACACACACACACACAACCTCTTGCTTTCTGCATGAAAATATGAATGAAGAAAATTATAAAAGTAGAGTAATTAGTTTGGCTGAGGAAATTTTGAGACCATGTAGCAATTGGGCTATAGCGTGGACATTGTTCACCAGCCTTATTCAGTGTAACAGAGCAGTAACTGAGGCAGAAAGAGAAGAAAATCATTGAGTTTGTCACAGTCACCAGTTCAAAATTGCAGACAAGGGGTTTGCAAATAAGGTATCAGCCATTTTTTAAATGGTAACACAATTAATAATGATGCAATATTCTGCAAAGGAATATTAGAAAAGATACACAAACAATGAGTCTTCACACACCAAAGGCTCTAATTTACAAAAGTATGTACTTGTTTCCAGGACAAAGTGTAAATGACAAATGCCACTGAAGAGTCCCTGTCCCAGAACAACTCATTTTAGAAGACTTTCCCAGGTTCTAGATAGGAGGGTGTGCAGAGAGTACTGCAGAAATGGCTGGATCAGATAAGAGTGCATCACAAGGTGACAGCACAACTTAGCCATGTCGTTCACACTGTTTTCAGGTTTAAGAAATGCAAACTTTGTAAGGTCACAAAGACTCTCTCAAGCTACAAGAAATTTGCAGAGGTCAGGCAATGAAGGTCAAGGTCTGGTTTCCTTCAGGAAAGGCCCAGAGAAATCACTTAAAGCACTGTGAAGCTGAAGCATAAATTCCAATGAAGGTTCTAGGATATTGGATATGTCTGGACTGTAGATGGTTGTCAAGGAGAAATGCAGACATGTTACATATATGCTTTCTATAAGATACATTTCATTTCCTTCATTAAGATTTTAAAATCTGGATTCATCTTCTTTTTCAGTATTCATCTGTAGTTAATAAAGGAAATATGGTTAATACCAATACTTAGTATATTAGAAAGTATGATGTGGACTTATTGAATTGTATCAATGAGAAGTTAGTATATCTGTAATTAAAAAAAAAAACTTACAAGTGAGACAGGTGTTTGGGACAGCAGGATCAAGAAGAAATTGATGGAGAGAGGCAAGAGTGAGCAAGATGTCATGGTCTTTATGTATCAGATTCTCATATTTAAAAAATAGTGTGACCTTTAAATGGAAAATAAAAGAAGAGCATCCCCTTTTCTGAGTATGACAGAAAAGCTGTATTCATTGCCAATAAAATGTACCTATGAACACATCATTACTAAATAATGCAATGGACATTTTCACATTGCTTTGTTGACTCAGAAAATTGAATTCACTTACCATCCATGAAAAAAGGAAAAGCAAAACAAAGTAGCAGAATATTTGTCACTGTTTTTAAACCAGAGGAGAATGACTTTATATCTTCTTTCAGAACTCTTTTCCTCTGTATTTTACTGCATACTTCTTTCTGACCTAAGATCTTGCTCTCTTGCTCTCCTTTCTAACTTTTAGACAATATTTGTACTTCCACCATTTTAGCTATAAACATAAAAATAATATACATCAGGATTACATATGAAGGAGAACATGTGGTTTAATTATCTTTCTCAGTTTGAATCATTATATTTAAGATACTCTCTATGTATATATTAAAAAATTCCATTTTCTGAAAATTTTATTAAATCATTTTTCTTTGTCCTTTTAAACATTTTGTTAATTTCATGAATTGGTATTTTACTTGCATGCATGCAAGCAGGAGGATTCCAGGCCAGAAGGCAGTGTCAAATCTTTCCTTTTAGTGATTATGTAGTATTCTCCTCTATTTCTTCTGAGTATTTTGGTTTGAAGTTTATTTTGTCAGATTTTAAAATGGCTACACCAGTTTGATTCTTAAGTCTGTTCGCTTGAGTTATATTTTTTATCCTTTTATCCTGAGATAATGTCTATCCTTGATGTTAAGGTGCTTGTCTTGCATGCAACACAAGGGTGGATCCTATTTTTTTCAAATCCATTCTGTTATATTTTATCAGAGGAATTGAGTTCTTGCAGTTACTGGTGGTTTTGAGCTGCCAGGTGAGTTCAGGGGATCAAACTATTGTCCTTCAAAAGAGCAGCATCTGTGCTTACATGCAGAGGTATTGCTAAAGCCCCATGCAGTTATTTGTCCTTATAACTGAATAGCAGTCTAGGTTGTATACCTACTACACTTTTGTTATCCATCCATCTCTTGATTAGCATCTGTACTGATTTCATTTCCTTTTTCTGGTAAATAAAGCAGTAATGAATATAGATGTATAAATGTTTCTGGGTGTTGGGAATGTCTAAATTAGGTAACCCTTTTAAAATACAAGCATATACTAATTTTATACATGAGTGAGTTTCATTATAACATGTTCATATGCATGCATAATAAATGTACTTTGCTCACATCCACCAGCTTTTTTTCTCTCCTAATATCGCAAACTACTAAGAATTTCAGGAAATGTGTATTCTCATCTGTGTACCACAAATAGTGGTGAAGAAAATAACATCTTTGCATACCAGTAAAAAGATGTGGCTAAGTTAAATTCTATTGTTATTGTCTTTGTCAGCTTGGGTTTGAGCAGTCATCCTGGTGAGACTTTATGGGTATAGACTCTGACATTCCCAAGAGGCCTAATCTCATAGACAACTCTCTGTTCTTCTGACTTTTAACTATCTTCCTGTCCCTCTTCTACAAGGACCTTTGAGCTTTGGATGCAGGAGTTGTAATAAAAATAATGATTTGTTCTCCATAATTGATGGCTTCTACTTGGGGTGCAGTTCGGGAAGGAATCAATTTTCTTTAAGGGGCTGGCCACTGGGAGTTTTGTGTTCCAGCTCTTAAATAATAATAACTCAATACAATAATTCTGTGACTCTGGGTCACATTTCAGACTTCTCCAACTTCAGATCACATGACTTGGTTTGTTCAGGTGTCTGCTGAGAGTGAACAGATCATGCAAGAATTACCAAGTGTGGTCATTGTATGGGAATACAATATTAATTCTCACATGCTGTTCATTATGAAGCAGATAGCTCCAAGCACTGACACAGAGCAAATGGGTTCAAGTGCAGTAACAGGGATGTTTGCGAATTTTTAAAAGCCTTGTCTAAAGAACTTTTTAAAGTGTCGTTTGCCAAGTGCTAATGACAAAATCAAGTCACAAGACTTGTCAGGGTATCAGGGAGGACATTAGACTACACATTATAAAGATATGTTTAATTCCTCTTAGGGAGAGGCTGAGGAGTTTTATGGACCATGCTTTATCACTGTAGGATCCTATGCTCTGCACTAACCTGATATTTCTGAAAATGCTTTGCAAACTTGAACCTATGGGTCAAACAACTGAAACAATTCTTTTGCTTCATTTAGACAATCACTAAATCTGTCTTAAAAATTGGCTAAAGTAAAAAGGTATAGAAACTCACACTTTTAAAGGAGAGCTTTATTACAGATGTGTTAAAAATATCATCTGTAACACATTTTTTTCATTTGAACTGTTATTCTATATGGTATAAATTGTTTTAATAGTTTAAACATAAACTGAGAAACCACACAATACAATATGTCATAATTATTAATGAGTGAAATATCAGTATCTGTGTTGAACAGTTCTTCCTTATCATGCATGGTGTAAACTTGCTAAAATATTTAAGTTGAAACAAAGCTTAATTTGTCCATTTGAAGAGTTTCACAGCATAATGATATTATTATAATTTGTTGAATAAATGATACCTTGGGACTAGTCCAATTATTTAGGGTGAGTGATATGATTAATAATATTTTCCCTTTCTATATTAAAATACTATTTCCATAGTGTAAAACCCAAAGTATCTCCAAAAATGCTTTTGGTTCATTTGCAAATCTGAATAAAGTATTTTTCAAATTCTATTTTCACTCTGTCAATACATAAACCTCTCTTCTGAATATATATGCTGTAGACATGGATTGCTTTATTTAATATGAATTTGAAAACCAGACTTATAAATGTATTTATTATATAATATATAATATATACCCACAAATGCTAATTTGTTTATAAGAAGTATTAATATATGCAAGAGCTATAATTAGAGGGTAACACTTTTAATTATGTTCCCATTACATTAAGGTCTTTATAGGCTGATACTGGACAGCACATGAACAAGTTAAAGTATATTAGAAATAGCTTCTTTAGAGTTAAAGGAAGGTTTAATAAACAGAAATATGTACAAACTCTATGAATAAAGCTCTAAGGAAAGAGCACAAAAGAGTCACTCTAAGCAATAGCTGATCATTCACAGAGATCTGGAGGACAGACTTCCAAACTTCCAGTAAGAAGGAACATACTCCAGGCTTCCTCTGGCTTTCAAAACATATTATAGCCTAATACCAATCATATCTACTGCTTTGGGACAAAGTGATCTGTTTTACTCACTGAAATTATCGTATTATAATTTATAATAATACTTATACTCATATTTTATGGTACATTTTTAATTTATTTTTAGCTGAACGGACAGACACATGCACAGATACACACACACACACACACACACACACACACACACAGAGGGAGGGAAGGGGGAGAGAGAGATGCTCATTGATGAACATTCATTTGTCATGTTCAAGCCAAAATGACAGGCAATGAATGGTAGATTATCTGATGTAAGGATTCAGAACTGAAATTCTCAGTTATGAGTGGGAAGTGTTCTTGATTGCTGAGACACCCTCTAGCCCCTTCGCCTACTTTTATAAATACACATGACATACCCAAGTAAAAATCTTGATTGTGTATGTCCAGAAATAGAGCATATAGTGGGTAATTTATGTCTCTGTTGTCTAATAATATTTTTTTCTTTTTTAGGATATCTATGTTGAAAAGTTACACAAGTAAAAATATAACCCTTAGATAGGCCTTTGAGAGAAACATAAAATATAATTATGTAAACTCCTATTACAATTCTATAATGAAAGAATAGTATTTAAATATCTATAATTGAGGTCCTTGTGTATTTACAACTAGTAAAATAATGTTGGTTTAATATAAATAGTAATACCTGGTTATAATATTTAATAATGACTAAAACTACTTTGATTTTTTAAAGAGTGTTTATATTGAAATAGTTATGATTCTGTTACACAGTATGCCTCTCTTAATTATAGAACTGAAGAAAAAAAAGCTTCAGAGATTCATAAGAAAGTCTCTGATATGTGAGCTAATATTTATATGTCTTACTGAACAATTGTGCTGTTATTAGTGTTAACTAACAAGGCATGTATGTTGGATAGCTTTAGTTGTCAACAGGACACAACCAAGAATAACCTAGGAAGAGTCTCAATAAGAGATTGTATGCAGTGTTCTCAGGCAACTGTTTTAACTAAGTTACTTGATATAAAAACAAAGGTTTACGGAACCATTTTGAAGTAAGAGAACCTGAAGTGCATAGAAATACAAGGTCTGGACTGAGAACAAGCAGTTAAATGGAGGGACATAGCATTCATTTCTTCAAGTTTAACTGAGAAGAGCTGTTTGAAATTCTTGCCTTGACTTCCCCACAATGATAGACATATCATAACGTAGAAGTGCAAGCGGAAATATAACTCCCCATCACATGTAGCTTTTTCTTGAGGTGTTTTATAATAGCAAAATGAGTGTAAACAGAACAGAATTGATACTGAGGAAGTCAGTTCATCTCTTTGACAAAAAGGGCCTTGTGGCTTTTGAATTCTTTTGTGAATGACATTCAAATATTTGGCCAGAAATACATTTAAATGGTTGTGGTTCAACTCATAGGATTTTATAGAAAAGCAAATTCTCTGAGTTGCAGGTATAGGGTCATTTATTGATGTTTTGACTAAGATTCTGTGTTAATCCAGCTAATGCTAAAGACATAGCTGGGAAACCATGTGAAATTCAAGAAGGAAGACCAAAGTGTGGATACTTCGTTTCTTCTTAGAAGGGGGAACAAAATAGCCATGGAAGGAGCTACAGAGACAAAGTGTAGAGCAAAGACTGAAGGACTGACCAACCAGAGACTGCCCCACCTGGGGATTCATCCCATATACAGTCACCAAACCCAGACACTATTGTGGATGCCAACAAGTGCTTGCTGACAGAAGCCTGTTATAGCTGTCTCCTGAGATGCTCTACCAGTTCCTGACTAATACAGAAGTAGAGACTCACAGGCAACCATTGGACTGAGCACAGGGTCCCCAATGAAGGAGCTAGAGAAAGGAACCAAGGCTTGCAGCAACACGGGAGGAAAAATAATATGAATTAACTAGTACCCTCAGAGCTCCCAAGGACTAAGCCACCAACCAAAGAGTACACATGGCTCCAGCCACATACATACCAGAGGATGGCCTTGTCATCATCAATGGGAGGAGCAGCCCTTGGTCCTATGAAGGCTCTATGCGGCAGTGTAGGGGAGCACCAAGGCCAGAAAGTGCGAGTAGGTGGGTTGGTGAGCAGTGGGAGGGGGAGGGGCAGGGGGTTGGGGTTTTCAGAGGGGGATTGAGGAAAAGGGATACCATTTGAAATGTAAATAAAATATCTAACAAAAAATGAAAAAGAAGTAGCTGTAACATCAACACCTCTAAAGTGACAGCTAATGTGATTCCTTAGGACAAGAGAAAAGTGTTTCTTGGAGGCAGCAGAGATACCGATACTGCTGAAATCCAAAGGCCAAGCTATCACTTGAGCTGGCAGCAGGACCATGGAATGTAAGTACTGTCTACCTGGTGCTTGTTTTGAATTAATGAAAAATGCCAAATTGGGGATATCAAAGGTAGGGAATTGTTGTTCCAAAAGCTGGGGGCCTGGGCTGTGGCCCTGGCCAGTGGTTCTCTGGCAAGTGGTTCTCTCTCTCCCTGGGGGCAGAGAGACTGCTGCTGAGGCCTGGGTCCCCCCCCACCTCTCTCTCTCTCTC
>NW_022196915.1:82117896-82167803 GCF_008632895.1 Mastomys coucha | reverse complement strand
CTCTCTCTCTCTCTCTCTCTCTCTCTCTCTCCCCAACCCGGTGTTGACCTGTTTGCTGCATGGTGCCTTAATTAAAAGGGAGGCAATGTGTGAATGAGTTATTTCATTGTAGGAACGATAGAATATGCTAATTAAGTAGAGAGAAAGAAAAGAGAGGAAGGAGAGAGAAAAAAGAGGGAGAGGGAGAAAGGCAGAGAAGAGAAAAAAAGAGCAGAGAAGAGAGAGAGAGCAAGAGAGAGAGAAGCATAAGAGAATAAGGAGAACAAGAGAGCAAGAGAGTGAGGAAGTGAGAGGAAGTAAGAGTGAGAGGGGAGAGAAGTAAGAGAGTGAGGAGGGGGCAAACCACTCCTTTTATTGTATAGGGCATGGCATGCCTGGCTTGTGGTCAGATGACTGTGTGGAAGGTCCAGCTAGAATGCTGGGAGATTGAGACAGCGTCTGCCTGATAGAGCACACATCTCCTGCAGGGGCAGCTGTGAGGGGTCTGGGCTGAAATCTGAGCCATTGGTCTCAGGAACAATCACGAATGCCTACCATCCCTCGTGAACTTTGCTCAGTGAGTCTCCAAGGTTCTGAGGTGGCCGCTTTACTGGACTCTGACTGTCATAACTGTCCACTGCCCACAGGGGATGATGGCCATCATGTGAGAAGTTCAGAGACCATGTAAAGAGCCTTTACGACAACTGTAGGGAACTGTAAAGGTGAAACTTCAGTTGCAACAGATACCCTGGGATTCTGGAAATAGCCAGACTGTGGGATATGTGCCAAGGTGAGCAGCAGGAATAGAATCTTTGTGTGTTGATCATGGCAGACCTGGGACCTGGAGCACAAGCTCCTTGGATACTAGCTGCTATGCTTTCAGCTATAGCACTTGACATTTGGTTTTGTTTTGATCCAAAAGTTTTTGAATGCCCTGATTCTTCACCTTTGGAAGAATATTGTTCTCTGCTCAAATAAGTTGTTAAAAAAGTGGCTTTTATTTTATAGGAGAATTAAGATACTCTTGAATTTTAAAATAAATCCTGGACTTTAAGAAAGACTTTAACATTTTAATGTTGTATCATTTACATTAAAGTGTGAGTCTTGTGGGATCAAGGGTGAAAGGTTATGGTTTAAAAATCAACATGCTATGTGTCAGTTGGAAAAGAGGCAGAGAGTGATCATTAGCTTCATTTTTAACTCTAGGTAACCTATAGACTTTTAGGAAGAGAGCCTCATCAAAGAATTTTCAATATTGTCTAGCCTGTGTAAGTATGTAGGGGCAGGGGTTATCTTAATTAAGCAAATTGATGTAGCAAGACACTGCCACTTGATTGGAACCATTCCCCAGTCAGCAATTCTGAAGTTTATACCAAAGAGAAATTGTGCTAAGGACAAGCAGACAAGCACCTGTATATGTGCATTCAAGTCTCAGTGTTCTTAACTGTGGATGTGATGCTGAAGTTCTTCCCTTGACTTCCCCACAATCATAAATGGTAGCCTGGAACTGTCAGTTGAAATGAGCCACCTCCTCTTCTAAGTTGGGTTTGTCAGGTTCTTTTATCCAAATAATAGGAATAAAACTATCACAACATGTTATAATGTTCATAAATTATAGTATGAGAAATCAGTGCTATTAGTCGTTTCCTTTTTTCTTTCTTCCAATAGGATGAAAAATTACAATGATATAAAAATTTCATGATATAAAAAGATGAAAAAGTCTGTGAATAACTTCTTCAGTTACATTTTCAAATCAAGAAAAAATATATGTCTATTTATCTTAATTTTTGTAAAATGGGGAGTAAAAGTAGAAGACCAAAAGATGTTGCATAAGTAAAGCAGCTTTCTGTATTTTCATTTAGATTTAGATATAACATTCTATACACTGAGTATTTATCCTGTAATATAGGGTAAAGGCACCTGTTCTGGAATCAGATATTCTGAGTTCTATCCCCAAGACCTAAATAGTGAAAAATGACAAATAATTTCTGCAATTTTCTCTGTGAGTTCTGCAATGTGCTTTAGTATACTCATGCACATACATATACATAAGCACATAACAAAACTAAAATATAGTTTTCCCTCACCTTTCCTGGGAATAAATTTCTCTGATAATCACTATAAAACAAACTTGTTCTAAAAAGTTCTATTTGGGCATTGAGCACCACACAGTTTTACAACTAATCCTTGACTCCATCAGATCTAGCTAAAGATAATTACTAATGGTCTCTTAATTTTATATTTATATTAAAATATATTTATATTATACTGCATAATATATATAATATGGTAATATTTATATGGACATTTTCATCCTAATCTTATGAGTATAATGAAACATATGCAGTATACAAAGAAATATGGACATTATAATACAGTGAGTAACCTTGAAATAACTTTTTAATGAATTATTCTCAGAGAAATGATGAGCTCAGGATAAAATAGTGTCCTTTGCAATGATATATATGATAACACTAATTATACCATGTTTGTTCTAATTAGCAAATAAATTCTAGTGTGATAGGAATTAAAATGGGATAGAACAAAAGGACATTAAACCCTTGTTAGAAAATAAATGCCCTTGGAGAAAGGAATGAATTATTAGATTATGATATTTTGATAACATTTGTTTGCATTCAATTTTATCTAATTTATGTTAATCACCAAAATGTACTACTTAATAAAGCCAATTAAAAATACAAGTATGCTTTGAATAATTGTCTAAAAGATGCAACATTTCAGAAAATCATGAAAATAAGACTACTTAAATCCCTTCATATTTTTAATAAACTCTCAGGATGAAAATTGGCCATATCGATCATTTATTGATTAGGAAGTACATTTTATCCACTTAAATATCAAAAATAAGGAAATAAATATGAAGTCTGATACAAAAAATCACTGAATTGAATTATGTATTAAAAATTAACTTATGTAGGCTACACCACTAAACTGAACTAATTACCAATGTCATTTCCATAATTATGCACCATATTCATTTCATAGAGCAACACTTAGGATGGAAATAGCATAATTTAGCATCCTGCTTCAGTAAACTGTAGAGTTGTAGAGATGCATGAATAAATTTTAAGGTATATGACTTCTTGGATGAGTACTGTCATAAAATGTCTGGGAAGTAAATGTTAGTCACAGAAAATCAGTTATTTTAAACAACCCTGAGCTCATGATTTGGCATAAGACATTATTTAAATTCAAAACTCATAAATATAATGAATGTAAATTTCTCTAGTCTGCAATCTGTGATTACATAGATAAAACATTGCTTTAATTTTTCCCTAACTAGGAGATGTTGATTTAAATGTAAACATTATAGTTTGTAGTTTAAGAAAAATGATGTGTCAGTAGAACAATTTAAAATCATATTTTTAAAGCTTAAACACAAATTCCCATAGAATAGAAAAAAGATAATAATATTTCCTTGAAAATTGATTTTATTTTCTCTCATTATATTGCTTCCATGGTATACCTCAAATGGCCCTTAATTTTAGTTTTCTTTCCTCATATTTTGTCCATGTCTCCCTCTCTCTACCCTCTCCCCATATGATTCTCTTGGTCCAACCTCACCTGTGTCCATTTTATCTATAACTGTCTAATCTATTTGTGTTTCCTAACAAGATCTATCTCTTCCCACGCCCAGGCCATTATATATACCTAACAAATGTGGTTCTATGGAATGTAGCTTATCATTGACCTAGGTAATATCACATACAAGCAAGTAAATGCCATATTTGTCTTTCTGGGTTAAGATTGCCTCAAATATTTTTTCTTTTCATTTTTTCAATTTATTTATTAATTCATTTCCATCCCAATTACAGCCTTCCTTTCTCCTCCCAGTTCCATCTCACACAACCTATACCACTATTCTCCTCTTACCTTCTCCTCTGAGAATTGGACCCTACCCCTTACCAACAAACCCAGGCACATCAAGTCACTGCAGGACTAGTCACATCCTTTCCCCCAGCTCTCCTTACATCTGACCCCACTCCTCTACCCCTCTCTCCCCATCCTATCTCCCACCCAGGTTCCTGCCTCCATGCATCTCCAATTATTATTTTATTTCCTATTCTAAGTGTGACTCAAGCATCTCCCTTGAGCTCTCCTTGTTATCTATCTTGTTTGGATCTGTGATTTGAAGCATGGGTATCTTTTACTTTATTGCTAATACATACTTATAAGTGAATATATGCCATGTTGTCTCTCTGGGTCTAGGTTTCCTCACTCAATATGATACTTTCTAGTTCTATCTATTTGGCCTCAAATTTCATGATGACCCCCCCTTTTAAATAGCTAAGTAGTATTCTATTGCATAAATGAAGCATAACTTCTTTTCCATTCTTTGGTTGATGGGTATATGGGTTGTTTACAGTTTCTGGCTATTACTAGTAAATCTGCTATGAACATAGTGAAGCAAGTATCTTTGTGAGATGGTGGAGCATATTCTGTGTATATTCCAAGAAGTGGTATAGCTAGATCTTCAGATAGAAATATTCTCAGTTTTCTGAGAAACCACTAAATTGATTTCCAACAAGGTTGTTCAAGTTTACATTCTTACCAGCAACAGAAGGATGTTCCTCTTTCTCCACATCCTGGCCAGCATGTGCTGTCATTTGAGTTATTGTTCTTAGCCATTCTGACTGGTGTAAGATGGACTCTCAGAGTCATTTTTTGTTTGGTTTGTTTGGTTCTGGTTTGTTTGTGTGGTTGGTTGGTTTTGTTTTTTAAACTTTGTTCTTTATAGTCCAGACATTATCCCAATCTAGGTTCACCCTTGGACTGTTTCACATCCCATGCCTCATTCCCCCCAACTCCAAGAGGATGTCCCCATCCCATTTCCAGCTTCTCCAGATCTCCTCACACCCTAGGACTCTAAGTCTTTCGAGGGTTAGGTACATCTTCTCTGACTAGCTCAGACTGGGCAGTCCTCTGCTGTATATGTGTTGGTGGCCTCATATTATCTGGTGTATGCTACCTGGCTGGTGGCTCAGTGTCTGAGAGATCTTGGGGGTCCAGGTTAATTGAGACTGCAAGTCTTCCTCTAGGGTTACCCTCCTCTTCAGCTTCCTCCAGGTTTTCTTTAATTCAACTACAGGATTCACCATCTCTTGTCCATTGGTTGGGTGTTAAATATCTGCATTTGACTCTTTCAGCTCCAGGTTGGGCCTTTCAGAGGGTAGTCATGATAGGCCTCTGTTTGTAAATACACCATAGCATAAATAATAGTGTTGGGCCTTGGGGCTTCTCCCTGAGCTGGATCTCAATTTGGGCCTGTTGCTGGACCCCCTTCTCCATTTTTGTCCCTGTAGTTCTTTCAGACAGGTACAATTCTGAGTCAGAGTTTTTGAGATCGTAACCCCATCCCACAACTTGATGCCCTGTCTTTCTACTGTAGGTTGACTCTACAAGTTCTCTCTTCCCACTGTAGGACATTTCATGTAAGGTTCCTCCTTTTGAGAGTCTCTCACCTCCCAGTTCTCTGGTATATTCTAGAGGGGTCCCCCTTACCTCCTACCTCCAGAGTTTGACTGTTTTCATTCTTTCTGCTAGCCCTAAGGGCTTCAGTCCTGTTCCCTCCCCCAAATACCTGATCATAATCTCTTCTTCTCAATCAGAATGGCTAAGATTAAAACCTCAGGTGACAGCACAAGTTGGCGAAGATATGAAGAAAGAAACATTCCCACACTACTGGTGGGATTTAAAACTGGGACAAGCACTCTGGAAATCAATCTGGAGGTTCTTCAGAAAATTGGAAATAGATCTACCTGAAGACCCACCTATACCACTCTTGGGCATATACCCAAAAGATCCTGTACCATGCCACAAGGACACATGCTCCACTATGTTCATAGCAGCCTTATTTGTGACAACCAAGAGCTGGAAACAACAGAGATGTTCCATGGCAGAAAAATGAATACAGAAAATGTGGTTCATTTACACAATGGAATACTACTCAGCTATTAAGAACAAGGATATCATGAGTTTTACAGGCAAATGAATGGAACTAGAAATATCATCTTGAAAAAAAGCAAATCAGACCCAAAAGAGCATGCATAATATGCCCTCTTATTATCACTTATAAGTAGATATTAGACAAAAAGTACAGAATACCCATGATACAACCCACAGAACTAAAGAAGGCTAACAAGCTAAACGGCCCAAGTGAGGATGCCTCAATCTCATCCTAATGAGACTTTGGAGAGAGAAGAAAGCAATCACAGGAAAAGGGAGGAGGGGAGGGATTTGGGTAGGAAAGAAGACAGGGAGGGGAAGAGGCAAACAATTATTATTATTATTATTATTATTTTAGTTACAACCATTGACCTGTGATTTCACTATTTCAATATTAGAGTAATATACAGAATCTTTATTCTTTTTTGTTAATAAACATCTAGACTTTCTAATTTCAAGCAATTATGAATACAGTAACAACTAATATAGTTGAGACAGTGACTCTGGTATAATGTTGTACCCTTTATGCCCAAGAGTGGTTTAGCTGGGTCTTGAGATAGATCAAGCCCATCTTTCTAAGTAGCTGCCACACTGATTTCCATAGTGACTGTATAAGTTTACACTCCCACCAAAAATGGAAATTTTTCTCCTTAATCCACATCTTCTCCATCATGAATTGTCAGTTATTTTACTTAACTTAGTCACTACAATTGTATAAAATCTCAAAGTAGACTTGCATTTCTCTGATAACAATTTGAATATTGAATATTTAAGTGTCTTTCAGTCAGTTGAGTTTTCACTTTTGAGATTTCTCTATTTAGATCTATTCCCTATTTTAATTAGGTTAGTTATTTTTCTGATACCTAATTTTTGAGGTCTTTACATATTTTATATATTAGTTCACTCACTAGTGTACTAATCAGATATGTAGTTGGTAAAAAACTTTTCCCACTCTCTAGGCTGCCACCTTCTGAACGATGGGGTCAAAGTGCTTACAGAAAACTTTCAGTGTCATGAGATCTCATTTATGAATTGTTGATCTTAGTATGTGCACTATCAATGTTCTTTTTAGTAAGCCATCTCCTCTGACAATATGCTCAAGGCTATTCTTCACTTGCTATGCTATTAGGGTCAGTTTTATCAACTTTCACCAACCTATTATCTGTCTGCATGACCTAGGATCTGAGGACCTGAAAGAATGGGGCAGACTTTTGATGCTGGAAAAAAACTTACTTCATGTACCTTCATACTTGGGTGTAACAAAGGAAGTGGTGTTCCAAGGAAGGTTGGTTGAGTTTAGAAACACATATTCAGAAGCACTAAGCCCATATTAAATATTAATAGAGAAGCCCATTCTCAAAAATTTCTCAGGACAGACAAATTTAAATACAATTATATGGCACATACTATAGATTATATCCAGGAATGCACAAAAGCTAGACTGATGGCCATATTCAAAAGCTAGACTGAGGGCCCTATTCAAAGTCAGGGTACACTGAGCACATTGGCTACTATAGCTATGTTCTGACATCCAACAAGTATAGAGATATCACATAAATTGAATGTAAATACTAAAAACACTAAGCATGAAATCCCACATAAGAACAATCCAGTAAACAGAATTCCCTTGAGGCAAAAGGTCCTCTGGCTTTTCCCCTGGGGCCACTGACACAGGTATTGCTCACCCTGGGTCAATCTTTTGACAAGTGTTTCAGGTTTTGTTCTTTGTTTGTTTGCTTGATTTTTGTTGCTATTTTGATGTTATTATAGATTATGCCATCTATTTTCTTTAAATCCCGACTGCAGCTTCTCAACCATTCTCTCTTCCAAGTCTTTCCCTCTTTCTCCCTCCAATCCTCTCCTCATCAGAAAATGAGAGACGTAACATAGATAGATATCAACCAGTTTTGGCATATGGTATAGTAAGAGTAGGTACATCTTTTATTGAAAATAGACCCGGGAGCCTTTTTAGGGTAAAAGAATCAAAAGGGAGGCAAAAGACCCAGAGAAAGCCCCTGCTGCCCCTTTAGGAGTCCCACATGAAGACGCAGTTGTATAACTCTTATATATGTGCAGAGGGCCTATGTCAGTCCCTGGAATGCTCTGTGGTTGGCAGTTAAGTCTCTATGAACCCCACGGGCCCAGATTAGTTGATTCTGTGAGTTTTCTTCTGTGGGTTTTATACAGTATAGCACATAGGAGTCTACTTCGATACTTATATGTGCAAGCATGCACTTTGGTTTGCACTATTTGTTGAAGATACTGTCTGTATTCCAGTGTCCATTTCTTGACTCTTCCTTAAATATTAGCTATTAAATATGTGTGTGGATTCATTTTGAGTAATCTATATATCAGGGTTTTTTTGTGCCAAATTCCATGCTGTTTTTATTTCAATAGCTGTGTAGTCACCAGGTATTGTGATACTTTCAACCATGTATTTATTAATTTGTATAGTTTTATAATGTTTTATTGTTATTCTTGTTTTCCCTTTGAAGCTGAATTTTTTTTCCTTTTAAATCTGTAAAGTATTGTGCAAGAATTTTGATGGGAATTTCACTGAAAGAGTACATTGCTTTGGGTATGATGTCCAGTTTTATTATATTAGTCCTCCCAAACTGTAAGCCATCTTCTGATATCTTCTTCAATTTCTTTTTCAGTTTCTTAATGTTTATATCATACAAGTCTTTTACTTCTTTAGAATTACCCCAAGATAGTTTACATTATCTGCTGCTACTGTGAAAGGAGTGTTGTGTGTGTGTGTGTGTGTGTGTGTGTGTGTGTGTGTGTGTGTGTGTATGTATTTCCTGTCCTTAGGTTTACTGGTTTGGGATTAATTATACCCTGGCTTTCTTGGATGTTGGAATTTTTTATTTGGAACTTACATCTTCTATAGGCCTGGGTTTCTAAATAGGTGTTGAATAAATTTGATTTATCAGATAATGTCTTATTTTCTTCATCTAAAATGACTGAAAGTTTTGCTTAGTGTAGTAGTTCAGGGATGACATTTATGTATCTTTGAATCTGTTCCACATCTATTCAGGACCTTCTTGCTTATAGAGTCTTCAATGAAAAAAATTTAATAGGTCTACTTTTATATGTCTTTTGGTTTGATTTCTTTACAGCTTTTAATATTTTTTTTATGTCTTGTTTTTCTTTATGTTTACTGTCTTCATTGCTCGAGGAAGAGGCAATTTCCTGTTTTGGTCTAGTCTATTTGGAATATTTTTGTGCTTCTTTTCCCTTGATAAGTATTTCCTTCTTTATGGAAATTTTCTATAATGATTTCCTGAAACAATTTTCTGTGGCTGTATCTTTGGATTATTTCTTCTTTCTTCATTTGTTTTTGGATTTGGTCTTTTCATAGTGTACCTATTTTCTTCAAGTTTTATGCGAGAAGTTATTGTTGCCTGTGGTGGTGGGGGGGTTATTATTTAATTTAACATTTTCTTTGTCCAATGTACACATATCTTCTATTGTGTCTTTAATGACTGAGATCCCTTTTTCCATCTCTCGTGCTTGGTTGGCAAAATTTTTATTGAAGGTTATTGTTTGATTTTCTTCATTTTTAATTCTGTCTTCCTTCCGGTTTTAAATTTTGTTATTCATTTTCTTTTACTTTGTGTGTTTTTATAGCTACATGTTTAAGATGTGTATTCATTTTCTCTTTAAGGCTTTTTTCCTGCTTCATCTGTGCTCTAACTCTCAGGGTCTGCTAGGGTAGGGTTGCTGGGCTTTTTTCATGACATATTTTCTTCTTGTTATTGACTACATTTGTATGCCTAGAGTCTTTGGACTTGGAAAGATTAAAATTCTAAAAGATTACATCTGGTCTTGTCTTTGTTGGATGGTTAGTTTTCTTTCCCTTGTACTCTGTTTCCTCACTGGTCCTTACAAGTGTATGGTGGCTACATGTTGGCAGAAATTTTATTCTTCTGGATTTCAGGTAGTTGTAGCCACTTGGGATTCCTATTGCTAAAATGTGTTCTTATGTATTGGGAGCTAACATTTATGCATTTATGAATGTGGATGGATTTAATTTGTGGCTGAATGCATCTACACATGGGAGAAAAGCAGAGTGCTCAATCGTAATGTGTTCAGACCAATGGGAATGGACAGGGCACATAGAGAGGCCCCAGTAGCTAGTGTGCTACAGTTCGAAGGGGGGTTGGGGAGGTCTATGGAGTGGGGTTCAGGGTGGAGATATCCTCTTCGAGGGGTGGAAAAAGTATAGGATGTGGAACAGTCAGAGGGTAGACCATGAGGGCAGTAAAGTCTGCACTGTACAAAAAAAAAAATGCTTAGCTACTTATCTGACTTATCTGTTGTCTGTTGATGGAGGGTTATGAAGAACATTAAACTGACTTGCCATATAAATAACTAAGGCAAATAGATAACTAAATCTTCTTCAAGAGAAAATTCCATTATCTATAATTGCTTACTACTTTTTACTCTCCTAAAGTCTGCCAGGATGAGTCTCTTAATTTTAAACTGACTACTTTCAAACTGATTTCAACTTGCTAGTGCTCTCTCTGATGATTCCTTTGAAAAGGCTCTGCCCGTGTCTCCTTCAAATTCTGTTCTTCTTCAAAAGTTTTAGGGAGAATAGATTGCTTAACACAATAGGCCATAGAATAGGTTGTGATCACATATATCACCCCATCTAGACTCTGTGATTCTCATGGAAAATGGAGCAGGAAGAATGTGAGAGCAAAATGCTAGTGTTAAGACTGCCAAATACTATCTTCTGGTCATGACGAAGCCTTTCAATCATTCAATGATTTCAATCATTTCAATGATTTCACAGAAGCAGTGATTCAATTGCCTGCATTGGGCATGTACCAAACACTAAGTGTCAATATTTAGTCATGGATGGGGAAGGAGTACATGGCTTTTAACTCTCTCAGTGGAACTATCGGATACTGATGGACTCTGCAAGACTGACAATGAGTATCTTATTTTGTACACTTATTGGAGAACCTATACAGCTCCAATGGACAGTCCTATACCTGTGATCATGTAGACAATACTTGTTATATCCAGTGGTTCACAAAACAAAATGAAGGCATGAACATGGGAAAGAAATAAAGGGAGTAAAGGGATATTGTACCTGTAAAATTTATTACTAACATACAATGCACATCAATACTTCCTACAACATGTAGGAAGTATTACTACATGTTGTAATTGTATCTAAATTTTTGTAAAGTATATATATTTTCTTTTTATTTTATTACAGAGAATGGTCCTATAATTAATACTATAGTAACTCATATATTTTAAGTTTTTATGATCCAATTCCTAATTACATATAAAATCATATGATTTTAAATGTCACATAGATGTAGGTAAACAGTAGTGGTGAATGGCCTCTTTGTCACACCCTTGAAATATATGAGGATTCAGAGAGACCAAAGTTGAAGAACATTATTCCATCTTCCATGAATTTCAATGTGTTATTAAAATTCTAGCCCTGGCATGGTTTATTAGCTGGCATTTTACACTGAGTTAGTATAGATTAGGTTGTAACTAGTTTCTGCCTACAGAGTCAAAAGCCAATGAAAAATCAATAAAAGTCTCAACCACTTTTATATTTTTTCTGATGTAATTTTCCAGAAATAGAGTGTACAGCATAGATAAATAGCTAAACTGTGTGTCTAAAGACAATTATATTCTACCAGAAAATTATCATAGAATACAGCTGAATGTTCAAAATAGAAAGAATAGACATAATTGCATTCTGTATGTAAATGATTTGGAATTGTCAGAAAATATACTTTGAAAAGACAAATAGACATGAGATAAGCTGTGAATGTAGCTAACACAGTGAGAAAGCAATCATAAAATAGAGTTGGATAATATCTTTCTTTCTCTTATTAACATTATTTTATAAATAAACAGTGGTCTTATCACTTTTTTTTCATAGTGCAATGATGACTGGGAGAAAAAACTTGGAATAGAAGTTTTACAAATGATGTTTAAGCTATCATGAAATGAATAGTCTATACTACTTAACTTTTAAGCACTTTCTTAAATGAGTGAAGAATAAAATGTTCTATCAGGCAATTTAAATGGAGAATAAAACGTCTACTCAGAGGTAGTAGAATATTAATAATATATCACAAAATGTCTTCTTGTGTTCTGTGTATGGTCTATATTGCATAAATGTAGGCTGTGTGTATATTTGTGATAAGTGTGCCTGATTATATAAGTGTGTACACCCAAGTACATATAAAGAGGTCAGAGCAAGATGTCTAATATATAATTTCCTCCACTTACAATTGTTTTATTCTCTTGAGACAGTGTCTCTCACTGAACCAAAAGATCTCATTATAGGTTAGGCTGTCTAGCGAGGGAACTCCTGAGATCTACCTGTCGCAACTCCACTAGAGTGGAGATTATTGGGATCACTAGCACCCAGACAAGCTGGGCTTTTTAAAAAGAATCCCGAATCTTCACACTTAGCTTCTTAAGCTTTCCAAGAAGCATTCTTATCCAGTAAGACCTCTTCCTAGACTCTAGAAATTGAGCAATCTGGAGAAAAAAGTTGAGACAAAAATATGTCACTGTGATAAGAATCAATATATAAAATATTATATGCATACACGAACAAAACTGATTTGATGAGCAGGCTAGATCATCTAAAAGGCAAAGGACATTTCTCTCTCTCTTCAGCTTCGAAATAGACTTTTCTGTATGGTGTGAAGGCTATAGGAAGAGAATTATATGATTTCCTAATGTGTTGTGCTTATTTATTTTGGTTTATTAGAAATAACCTCATTATCTTCTAAAATATAGTATTATATATCATAAATAGTTATTACTTAAGAATAATCCAATCATTGAAATAAATGAACAGAAAAAGTTAAATTAAACATTCAGTTCTAGAATCTCATTTAATTTTTAAAGTATATAGGTGGCTTTTAGCTTTGAAAATGAAAGTTAAAAGGACAACATTATTATACTTTGTTGTGTAAAGATTGTTTTAAATATTTGACTTGAATTTTTAAAAGTAATATTGTCAGAGGATACATAGCTTCTGAATATCAGATTTATTTTCATTAGGCTCTGAATATTCTTGTGTGGACAGGCAAATCAGACCCAAATATATAACTCTTTTCTATGTATTGTTTCAATTACAATGCATTCTAAATCAGTCTAGAGCAAACACATTTAATTAAAGCCAATAAATTTAAATGCCTTCCCATAATTGATATCCCTTTTATTCCAAAAATGTAGTCAGGCATTTTTTTTAACTAGAGCTTGGTATCATCATGTCTTCTGAAGTAAAGAGGATTTCCTTTAATATCCCCAAAAGGAGGTTTTTATTATTAACGTCCTTTAAAATAAAAGACAAAGTAAATATTCAACTTTAGCATCAAATGAAATTTCTGAGTCTATAGATTCCAATGGACAAGAAAGTTGACTTTCAACTACACAAACAATTTGAACATTTCAGCCATGTAAACCAAAGTAGAAAACTCTCAAGTTTATTAGTAAAAGATTTTATGGACATTCATAAATTACAAGGAAGGATTGTAATGGGGAGATAAAAGGAATATCTAAGAAATAAAGGCTATTATCAAAGTTTTCCTTCTGGATTCTGACAAAACTTAGACAATAAAAACCCAGTGAGAGAGCATCAGACTTCACTTATGTGCATCTGTCTCATAAGGTTGGATACATATTTGCTAGAATCAACCACATGCCTTGTGAATCTGAAAACACTGAGGATTACTTAGATTACTGCATAATCAAAGAAATGCTGAAGGTCTTTATTAAAACTCACACATTTTACTCAACTTCTATTATATGACAAGGAATTTCATCTTTCTAAGGCAGTGATAGTCCAAGGATAGGTGTATTAGGGTACAATTTCCCATGGGCACGGTGGGGAAAGGAAGACATCTAACAGAAACTATAAAACAGAGACTAAGCACTCAGAGACAAACTTCCTTTAAGGTGAACACTTTAGGTTGCATATTCAATGAGAAGAGTGATCAGAGAAGAGTGATCAGAAAATACAAAGAATTAATATAGCATGGAACAATCAATTTTGATTAGAGACTAATCTATGGAAGTCTTTACGGAAAAAGTCTCTGAAGCCAGAAGCTAATGGATAATGAAAGATCAGAACTTTTTTTTTTATGAGAAACCAAATCTTATAAGATTCACCACTTGATATGTAAGTTATGGTGTAATAAAATATTGGAGTGGAGAAGATTAAAATTGTAAAGGTTGTTCTTGTTGGTCAACTTGCCCAAGTTAGTAAATACTTAAGAAAACTGAAATGCCCCTGTGTATGATAGGATGTCTTAGAGAGGGTTAATATGTGGGGGAGTGACATGCCTTAGTGTGGGCACACTTTACAACAAAAGAGAGGCATAAACAAAAAAGCATTAAAAATGCCCAAGACACAACAACAACAACAACAAAAAGCCACTACCAACAACAACAACAACAAAGGCAGAATAGGCTTACCTTCCTTGTATTTTCTTCCTGAAGAAGTACATATTCTTGCTGACAGCTTTCACTGTTATCAGACTCCAACTTGTTTCCTTTGCAATGTGATCTTAACCCCAGTGGTTTTGCTGGATCCTCAAGGACTTCATCACCAGATTGTGACTGGTGCAACTTTATCTCATTGGATTGAGTGGTTAAAGGAATTTTCCTCTTCAGTGGGTAGATATTGTTAGACTATCTAGACTTCATAACCCAAACTAAACCAACAAATCCCCTCTATGTCCCTGTCTGCTTCTATTTCCTTCTCTATTTTCCCCAACTCTCTATTTATGGATTTTATTGCTTCTTTTCCTCTAGAAAAGCCTTGGTGAATTAAATCACTCTTGAAATATATGTCAGAAAATTAAATAAACTTTGGCTGCATGCTATCCTCTGGAAAATGCTAAACAATGTGAAACAATAGATAAAAAATAGGGTGATGAAGATTAAGCATCAAAAGTTTTTCAGTGAATAGGCATTCCATATTCTATGCAGTTCACAGTAAATGAAAGTCTTTCTCAGTTCTTCTCAAGGTAAGAGTGAGGAAAATTATTATCTCCTACTTCTTAACAGATACTGGTATTCATAGTATTGAATTTTAATAGAAAGGAATTTGATACAAAATTAAAGTGAATATAATATTCAGTTCCACATTTATATTGCAATAAAGTTAAATAAAAATCTAAAAATAAACCAATACTGAGTTATTACTCCAGCTAAGTGTAGACTACCATGAAAGAACATATATGAGATCTGTGTCTTAGAATGACAAAGGTCATGAATGAGACATAGCCTAGAGAATTTCATTACCACATCAATTCTGTTACCATGATAGTCTTATGGCTTTAATAAGTGCACAGGAATCTGCTCATGCTTCAATGTCTGGTAAGGCATAACCATGGGAATGTATTTGTGAAAATATATCCAAAGAGGATTAATGAACGGACACCCACCATGAGTGTGTGTGACACTACACCTGTGCTTGAGCCAGACACTGTAAAGGCAGAAATATGTGACAACAATTCTAGTACCAGAGTCCAGTTTCCCTTCTCCATTCACCATGACATAAACTATTCTTTTTTGACATGTTCTACCCATGATGGACTAAACATTTGAAATCAAATACCAAGCTCATTATTTTTGCCCTTGTGCCATGCTGCAGAAATTAGGTTCTGGAACCTTGGCAAGGGGAAGCAAGAAAATGAGGTAAATATATGTGTACAGTGGTAGATATGGCATCACATAGGGTACTCGCACGGCAACTTGGAACCTCAAAGTATTCGTTAGTTATAAAACAGGGGGAAGGCTTATTCTTAGTACACCACTGTATGCTGACAATCTTTTGCCGCATCACTTGGAAGGGAGAAGCTACAGTTGCTAGCCACACACTGAATACTCTGACTCTCAAGGAAAGATTAGCTATTTCTCTTGAGTCTGTCCCATATCGGTAGTGATTTCTCCAATCTACCAAAAAGTAATTTGGTCACAGTCACATAAAAATTAATAATGTAACTCTACTTCATACATCATAACAGAATGGGTTGTAAACATATACAGCATAAGACTGAGCTATATCTAGGTAGTGCTAATTGGAATTGAGAAATTTACCTGATGCAAACAAATTCTAAAATTGTGCATTAGGAACTATGAACTGTGGTATGAAGGCTGTTATTTTTACTACAATACATAAATGCAAGTGTATTAAAAAGCTGTGATGTGTTAAAGACCAAGTTTCCAAAGTTTACATGACAGTATCTAACTATTGGAATTGATTCTGTGGCAGACACATATTTGGGAAATGATTTGAAGTGCTCAAGTTGAGAAATGGCATCAAACTCTCATTTTTTTTTCAGAACTTGAAAATAGCCTTCTTAATTTAAGCATTGATTTTTTTATTGATTTCTATATCAATCACTTATAATCTTAAGCATATAGTATGCTAATATTCTTATGTCATGAAAAAAAAAAAAACCTTTGTTTTCCCTTCAGGTTTAAAGTAAATAGCTACTCTAGCTTTCAGTGTTCTTTAGCACTTCAATTTTTTAATGTATACTTTTGATAATTTTGGATGTGAATATAATGCATTCCAATTGACTTTTAATAAAATGCTTGTTTTATGTGTATGAACATTTTATCCATATGTACACCTTTTTATGACAAGTGTTCCTGGTGTCCACAGAGCCTAACAGAAGATATCAGATCCCCTAGAATTCACATTGGGTTCTTACAATCACACCTAGGGCCTAGAATAGTAATTTCAATGTGTTTTTAATTCTTACTGGTAAGGGTAACATTTAAGAAAAAAATGTGAAAACATGGCTGACTTCTGTTGGGGTCCGGCCGTCGGACCCCCGCTCGGTTGGATGCTTCTTGGGCTGGAAATTATTGAGTACCTGTAAACACAAGTGGGTAAGAGGGAAAGAAAAACACGGACGCCATGTAGCTGTTTTGAGAGAAGTCTGTTTACTACAGGATCACTGAGTTTAAATAATCACACTCAGGAACTAGACCCACGGGAAATCGAAACCGCCTATCTAACATAAACACGAGAAAATCCTTAAACACCAGACCGAGGTGGATCTTGAAAGGAAGGTCCGATGAGCTTTTAACATAAACATGAGACCTGTCAGCCTTTGATCTAAGGGGCTGCAGTCAGAGTTTCTCACCGCGGGTGCCTAGCTCCAGCTTGCAGCCTGTTGGGGCTGCTTTACAGAATCCAAATCGCTCCCAAGCAAAGGGGGAAGGAGTGCACAGACCTCAACATACAGGAAGAAAGGTCATTATCAGCCAATGACTTCTATTTTTGTATTGCCATCTGGAACTGAATTAGATATTTTTATTTGAATAAAATTGCCAAAGCAGGCCGGGCAGTGGTGGTGCATGCCTTTAATCCCAACCTTTGGAGGCAGAGACAGGTGGGTTTCTGAGTGTGAGGCCAGCGTGGTCTACAGAGTGAGTTCCAGGACAGCCAGGGCTACACAGAGAAACCTTATCTCAAAAAACCAAAAAACAAAACAAAACAAAACAAAACAAAAAAAAAAACCAAATAAACAAAAAAACCCAAAAAACAAAAAAACAAAAAAACCAAGCCTAACCAAAACAAACAAACAAACAAAACAAAACAAAACAAAACAAAATTGCCAAAGCAGAAAAGAAAGACAATATAACTCTAGCTACTTCAATATGAAAGGGTCCATGAATCAAATAATCTTCTCCTGTAGCAGCTGAGAGTAAACCAAAGAAGCAAGAGCCTTTCACCAAAGCACAGGTTTATGAAGAAATACGTGATTCAAGTATAAAAAGGAAGTCACCTTGTGCAACCACTTACTTTCACATTGTACTATTCTGATAGAGAACCAGAGCATGTCAAAGGTGACTTATGACTTACACAACTGTAAAAGGTGAATGAGAAACAAGCAACAATTTTCTCTCTGTGGTGATGTGTTATATAGTCTGGGATAAACACAGACATAGAGACTGGATGAAAAGTTCACACATTTGTATTGACAAGCATGTCTCCATATTTCATGACTGACAGCTAAGCCCCTCAGTTTTTTTTCTAGTGTCATCAGAGAGTTAGCCTTTGTGCATCTACAGAATAGTTCAGACTGTCTACTCAGCAACTTCATTTTTTTCAAGGCAAACTGTGAACCTAAAGCAGTTCTTGGAATCTGTTTTTGAGTTGCCTTTAAAGGAGCTGAGCAGTCAGGCTGCCCAAGAGCATGAATTCAAGAATCAGTAACATTAAGTCTCCCTATTAATAACTAAATTAACTGGAGAAATTAAAGAAACTCCTAGGTCCTACTAGTGACATGAGCAACCACGGTCATGCCTTAGCAGCTTCTATGTTGAATAATTTTACTACGATGATATCTATCAGCTTTTATAGCTCAACTTATAGTAGGAATAAACAAGAAAAACTTAAGTAAAGGTCTAGCAGTCAAATCCCATAAAAGCCACTGGACTTTTCTTTCCTTTTCTTTTCTTTTTTTTTTTTTTCAATTTCATGGAATAGAGTGAAGACTTCTAAAAGCCGGGACCATGAAGGGGGAAGCAATATTTGGAATATAAATAAATAAAGTAATTTAAAAAATAAAATGAAATAAAGAATGTGGTTTTGTTTTAATACCGCTAAAATTCACTGATACTGGTTGATTTCCCTATCCAGGCAGGTATATCACCCCATCCAGGCAGAATACCATTCATTATTCCTGCTGCCTTGAATTTCTCAAAAGGAACAGTAATTGTGTGATCATTTTTTACAACTTTGGATTGGTTCTTGGATCACATTAGACAATCAATGATCATCTCACTTCTACATAGGTCCATAATGAGATAATTTCTTTGATTATATTTTGAAATACTAAAACATACAAAAATATAAAGGTGGTGTGTACACTTTTTTGCAATGAAAGATCCATTTGACCTCAAAAATGCTACTTTGTATTTTTTTATCCATGAGTAAAGTGTACATATTTGTGTGTGTGTGAGTGTGTATGTGTGTGTGTGTGTGTGTGTGTGTGTGTGTGTGTGCAGATACATATGTGTTTTCCTCTCTAAAAATACAGTCAGAAAGGTCTAATACATCTCTGAGGGTGAACACGGGTAAGGAGGTCCACGTGTCTTAACTTGTGGAAAATAATCAAGGTAAATATAATATTAATAATGATAATAAATAATAATAATAGCCATTTTCAAATTTGAATAGATCTTACAAAAAAGTTAGTGTTGTATTTATAATTGTTTCTAGCAGGTACAATGCATATAGCTCCTCATCTCTGTGGAGTCTTCTCTTTAGATAAATCTACATATAAATTCTTATTAGCAACAGCTATACCACCTCTCATCATACCATCATAACAGCTTCTCTTCATTTTCCCATTTAGAGAAGAGTGGCAATATCAAAACATCATCCTGCTGGCTCATTTAAATCTTAATTTACACTGCTTTTACTATAAACTATCATTCACATTGGAGAGTCCTTATTGCACTTTCTTTCAGTTGAGCCCTCAAGGATAAGACACAAGTTGCTTTTATGTCCATTCATCAGGTATACATCACGAAGAAAGCCATATTGAAATAGACACATTCTCAGAGTTGAGTTGTGGAGCTGCAGATATCTACAGCAATTTCAGCTGCCCCTGGATATATTTCAAAACCCATGGGTTTTGTTGATGGATTGGATGTGAAGTGTCAGAGCAAGCATGGAGTGAAAAATAACTTGAAGCTTTTAAAAATCTCCCCAGCTGTATGTGTGGGTTGATTTTTATAACTCAGAAAACCCTTTCATTACACATCACTGATCCAAGTTTGGCACTCTTTGCCTTTGTGGTTTTTTTCCTCTTCAAATTTTAAATTATAATTAATGGCAAAATAACAATAATAACAGCAACAAAGCAGGATAGAAATTTTATGAGACCTGGATGGAAAAGTGAAAATATCTCCTGATAATGGGAGAACATTTGTAATCATGAAGATGTTTGTAAGGGGGAAAAAGAGCAGAAAATGTGGCATATAGACAGTCACAGATTTCAGAATATATATTTCCAAAAGAAATTACTCAAGTTAAAAAAGCTTGCTAATCTTTAACAAATGGTACTGATCTAACTGAATGTCCACATGTATAAGAATACAAATAGATCCATATTTATATTCCTGCACAAGACTCAAGTCTATGTGGATCAAAGACAAAAACCTGAAACTATACAAAACTAATTCTTATAAACCAGAAAATAGTGAATAGCCTTGAACTCATTGCTACAGGACACAACTTCTTGAACACAATACCAATGCATAAGGCACTAAGATAAAAATTTAATAAATGAGACCTCATAAAGATAAAAAAAGACAAGTAAAAGAAAACATTTAATATGCACAACAGCAGCCTACAGATTGTGAAAAACATCCTCACCAAGCCTATATCTGATAGAGGGTTAATATCGAAAATATATAAAGAAATCATGAAGTTAGATACCAACAACCCAATTAACCCAATTAAAAATGGGGTACAGAGCTAATTAGAGATTCTCAACAGAATAATCTTTAATGGCCAAGAAGCACTTAAAAACATCATGCTCCTTAGTCATTAAGGAAATGCAAATTAAAAATGATTCTACCTTACACCATCAGAATGGCTAAGATCAAAAACTCAAGCTACAGCACATGCTAGCAAGGATGTGGAGCTTCATAAACAGCCACATAATTTGCACTCCCATTGCTGGTGGGAGTCTAAACTTATACAACCACTTGGAAATTTTGGTGGTTTGTCAGAAAACTGGGAATAGTTTTATCTTAAGGCCTAGCTATTCCATTCCTAAGCATATATCCAAAAGATGTTATACCTCAGCACAAGAACACTTGTTCAACTATTTTCGTAGTAGCTTAATTCATAATGGCCAGAAACTGGAAACAAGCCAGATGTCCTTCAGCTAAAGAATGAATTAAGAAATATGGTTCATTTACAAAATGGACGACTACTACTCAGCTATTATAAACAAGGACATCGTGAGATTTGCAAATGGATAGAACTAAAAAATATCATCCTGAGTGAGGTAACCAAGACCCAAAAGGACATGCATGGTATGTACTTACTTATCAGTGGATATTACGGATAAAGTACAGGACAGCCACGTTAAATTTACAGACACAAAGAAGCCAAAAAACAAGGAGGGACTAAGGGAAGATGGCTGAATCTTTCTTGGGGAAATAAATAGGTACTTGAGGTGGATGGAGGGAAGAACTGGGTGGGAGAGAAGATAAGGAGGAGAGCGAGGTAAGGGTGGGATTATGTTTAGGGAAATTAGCAGAGGGGAAACAGAAATTGGCAGTGGGAGGGGGCAATCTCTAGGATGTGCCAGAGATCTGAGATGCAGAAGGCTCCAGGGTGCCTATGTGAGTGATTGTATCTGAGACTTCTAGCAGTGGGGAATATGGAGCCTGAATTGGCTACTTCTTGTAGCCAGGAAGGACTCTCAGTATAGGCATAAGAACAGCAACCCACCCACAAAACCTTTGACCCTAAATGTGTCCTGCCTAAAAGATGCAGACAAAGATAGAAAAGAGGCTGAAGGAAATGGCCAACCAATGACTTCCACAAATTGAGACCCATTCCATGGGCAAGGATCAATTCCTGATGCTATTAGTGATAATCTGTTAAATTAACATTTATAACTTAGAGATAAAGAAACCCACAGCCAAATAATAGGTGATGCCCAGGAATTATGGGACCTGAAGAGGATAGGGATTTCATAGGAAGACCAAGAGTCAACTAATCTGGATCCTCAAAACCTTCTAGAGACTGAACCACCAAGCAATGAACACAGACTGGGCCTAAGCCACCTGTGCATGTGTAGCAGACATACAGCTTGGTTTTCATGTGTCTCCCTCAACAACTGGAATGCGAGTAGTTTTTTTAATGGGTTGCCTGCCTCTGCATCCCTTTCTCATAACTGGGCCATCTTCTTTGGCATCTGTGGGAGATCATGTGCTAGTTCCACAGTGACTTGACGTGTTTTGGGGGAGAGTGGGTGGGAGGGGAATACCCAATTGGGGATTCTCCTTCTCAAGGGAGAAGAGGAAGAAAGAATATGGGGAGGTTTTGCTTTAGGGGGTTCTTGGAGGAGAAGGCTCTGATACTGGTATGTAAAGCGAATAAGTAATATATTTTAATGACCTGATAAGATCAGATTATTCAAATGATACACAGTGCTAATGACACACAGTTCTGTGATGTTAACTGTGGAAGCTGAAAAGAAAAGAAACTTACAAAATGGGCTTCAAGATTTTCATATAACACCAATGTTCTCAGTAAAATCAAATAATTTTCATATACAACCACATAATTACAAAATTAATTTTATTTTAAAGAAAAATAAAAAAATAGAAAACTTGTAAAAAAAATACATGGAATCCCAAAATATTTAGAGCAGTCTCTCTCTCTCTCTTTTTCTCTCTCTTCTCTCTTTCTCTCATTTTTAGATTTTTTCCTTTTTATTTTTTCTCTCATATATTAAATCCTGACAGCAATTTCCCCTCCATCCCCTCTCCCAGTCTCTTCCACACCCATATGCTACTCCACACTCACCTCACCTTTCTTTACCTTCTTCATTAACCTCCCCTCAGAAAACATCAACCAAATACAGCATAAGCTACAATAAGACCAGGCACATGTTCTCACAGCAAGGCTTGAGGCAACCCAGGAGAAGGAAAAATGCCCAAATGTTCTCACTGTTACACATCCCACGAAACCACTGAGATACACAACCATAACATATATGCGTAGGTCCTAGGTCAGACCTAGGTCCCCTGAGCTCATTTGAGTCCAAGTCAATTGATACTGTGGGCCAAGTTCTTGTGGTGTCCTTGATCTCTCTGACTCCTCTAATCCTTCCTCCCTCAGCTCTGCCAGATTTCTCCTAATATTTGTCTGTAAGACTCAGAATTCTCAACCTGTAGGCGACCAACCATTTGGAAGTCACATATCCAGTATTCTGCATACAGATATTCACTTATAATACAGTTCAGAACAGTAGCAAAATTACAGTTATGCAGTAGCAACAAAATAATCTTTGGGCCTTACTACAAAATAAGAAACTGTATTAAAGTGTCTTAGTATTAGGAAGTTTGAGAACCACTGATTTAGATATATTCCAAAAGTTAATGAAGAGAAAATATACTTGCTTCTGTAAATATACATGCCTTTGAAATAAAAAATATGAACATACATGCATAATAACACAAAATCTCCATACATTTTATAAGTTGAAAATTAGTCCTTTCAAAAATCTATCCAGAATTATTACAACAATCTAAACATTCTTATCAGCTGAAAATTGTAGTGCTTTGGTCTTATACATTCAGCAGCTGTTCAGAGTTCAATGGATTCAGATGACCCAAGAGAGAAGTGAGGCTAACAGACTGGAAACTCATTGAGTTTTAAAAGGTGAGGGCCAGTGAAACAGACCAGCAGTGTTTCAAAATGACAGGACGGTGTAAATCTGTCCTCTTACCTCTTGATACAGATTTGCCACAGATAAAATATAAACCTAGAGTTCTTAGAAGAATCTTGTGAAATAGAACAACTGTTTATATAGAGAAATGATACTTACATTTCTAATTCTTAGAAAATTCAAGAAAGACATTCACCTGATATTGCTATTTCCTCTGTAAGTCTCTAACATGGTCCTTGTGGTTATTTAAATACTGGCATTTCATGTGTTTCTGAAAGACAGCTGTATCATGATTTTCTAAAGAAAAAATACACTTAAATATGTTTAATTATGCTCTTTTTTCTTCATGACCTATAATGAACAAATGTAAGATATAGTTCATTCCTTTTCTTTGAACTAATTTCAAATTACAAATTTTCTTAAGGGATAATTTAACATAAGTACATTTCTGCATAAAGAGAAAAATGAAAGGAACTAGTTTCAGTATGCTGTACTAAGGGGCCAAGACTACAATATGAAATGAGTAAAGTGCAAGATAGCATGTCAGAAAACATGTGATAGACATTAAATTTTTAATAGCCCTAAGAAAAATATGTCATTTTCTTGATCATTTAAAACTGGTGTATTTTAAAAGATATAAAGGTTTAAACTGATTTTTAAAAGATTTTAAAATATTTACTATTTTTAATAAAGTATGTGTGTATATGTCCATATGTGGGTATATGCGCTTCAGGGCAGGTACCATAGAGGCCAGAGGGCACAGATCCCCTGGACATCTAACTAAATGTAGTATTGGTCTGTGAGCTGCTTGATGTGGGTGCTAGAACAAAACTATGGTCTCCTATGAGGATAGTATGCGTCCTTTTGTTGGTATTGTTCTTTTTTTTTATATTACAATTTAATTACAACATTTTTCTATTCCCTTCCCTACCTCTTAGCCCAGCCATAGCCCCTCCTGAATCTACTTCAAATTGTTGACCTCTTTGTTTCCTAATTATTTTTCACAGATTTATGTATGTGTGTATATATATATGCATATATTAAAAATCTATTTCAGAATATGCCCATTTGGTCCTTACAGGGTGATTTTCAGGGCTGACTGTTTGACACTGGACAACCAACTGGTGTGCTCTTCCATGGATGCAACTGAAACTGCTAAGCCTGGGATGCTACATTAACTGCTAAGCCATGTCTTTAGCCTTTCAATTTATTATTTATGAGAAATGACAAATATTTGTTTCATATTGACTTTTTCAATAACCTGAGTTTATATATATTACCTTTTACCTTCTTAATTGACTTATTCATCTTATTTTACTTGTGATTGCTCTATGTCCACCACATATGTGTCTGGTTCTTGAAGAGTATGAATACATATTGGGTTTGTTATAACCAGAATTAGGGATGGTTGTGAATCACTACATGGAAAATAGATACTCTATAAAAGCAACAACTATTATGAATTTCTGAGCCATCTCCCCAGATCACTTAATATTACATTGAATTTCTGGTGAGCCCTAGATGACATTTCTCTGTATTAGAACAAGTCTAATACATAAATCTATTTCCTTACACTTGCATGTCTAGAACTGCTTCCTTGGTCCGTGGTCCTCCTACACCTTCATAGCCAGCAACATGGACCTTTCCATTATTTCTCTGCCTCTGCCTATTCTCTTGGTTTCTCACTTAAAGTAAATATCATGGTTCTACCTAGACAACCCCATTACATAAGGAACCTTAAGTGATCTAATCTCCAATGCCCTCCTTCAACATAGAAAATATATAAGCCTTAGGGAGCTTATAATTGAATAAGGTGTGGTTAATCCAACTATCACACATTTTAAGGTACATCACAGACTAGACTGGCTTATAATGCTAGTAGGGCATACTTTACTAGGAGAAAATACCTTCAAAACATTTAATAGAACATTTGGAAAACCAAATATTATTTTCATGTAGATAATAAAAGGAAATTTTTCCATTATTTTAATTTTTACTTCAAAGAGCCTTTTATTTTATTTCTCTTAATTATTTTACATAAAATATTGAAATTGCCACTGTACTGAAGAGGCTATAAATTAAAACTACCTTCCTTTAACATCATTTCTTTATCATAATAATCAATACCCAATTCAAAAGAAGTCTTAAATTGCAATATACAGCATTTAAATAAACTGATATTCATATATATACATATATGTATATGCATATATATGATAATCTAATACTGTTATTAAGTGGCAGGATAGTGTGATGTATTCATGGGTAAAGGGAATATAAGTTTAACTATTAATGTTGCCGGGGCTCTAGGACAGAGGACAAAAAGAAATGTGATAATAACAGGTAATAAGGAACTTTCATCTCAATTGATCACTTACAGGAGCCTCATAAAAATTATTTTTCAAGCTTTACTCTCAGAACAGCAAAAAACACAGATATTGGTTTTGGGTATTCAATTGTTGCCTCTTAGATATTTGGGGATGAGAGAGCACTACTTTCAAAGCCTTGCTGTGTCTAAATACACTGAGGCCTGGTTATCATAACACACGTATACACACACATGCACACACACATGCACACACACATGCACACTTTTTTTCTGAGACATGAGTGGATCAGAAGGAAAAAGCAAAAATAGGAAATATGGTATGATTAATGCTGTGCATTTAGCTGAGCTTTTAGAGTATAAATGTATTTGAAGTCAAAAGTATAGTCAGATAGAATATGTTTTCTTTTTCTGGGATATCTGTTAATTCTGAACAGGTTAAACAAAAAATATCAACACTTTCAGTATGTAGTTATAAGTGATCTGAAAGCAAATAATAAATTACTTACAGTTTGGTGAAATTTTAATTCCTAACTGCCAAGTTTGGATAGCATTTCTTAGACAAACTGTATTCACAAAACCCAACAGGCTACTATACCCTGTGCAACAATTAATCTACTCCATCAGATATCAATAGTCCTGACTTAAAAAGGAACGGGGTGGTTAAATGATTCCTAATGCCATTCTGTTATACTCATAGACCAGTGCCTAGCTCAGACCTAACCAGAGAAGCTTCCTTCTGCAGAAAATGGGAAAAAATTGTAGATACACACAACCAGGTATTATGAAGAGAATAAAAGACATTGGAACATTGAATGTTAACAGGAATCTATCAAATACCTCCCTTTGGGCATCAGAGAACCCTGCAGGAGACGTAGAAAGAGTGTAAAATAGAAAGAATGAGGACACCAAGAAAGAAACCTTGAGAATCAGGACTGATGAATACATGACACAGACACTGAGACAGAATACACAGGGCCTGCATGGGTCTGAAGCACATGGGGCCTAGATGTAAAAGGAGAAATAGACATAGGCCCCAATATTTAACCCAGAAGCTATCTACAATTCCTAACTACCTGAAAACAAAATCTTAGTTTCCTTCAAGGGCATCTCACTGGATAAATAAACTACTCTTAGCAGTAGGGTGCATGTGCATCAGTAGATAGTTAATAGAGAATAAATGGCAGCTTTGGAAGTTCACTGTCTCTTAAAATCATGCCAGAGCTTTTTCTTTATTCTTTTATTTAAATTTTAATCCTGTACATTAATAAATTAATTAATTAATTAAATTCCTGATCATGGCTTCCCCTCCCTCCAAATTTGTCTTGCCTACAAGATGTACAGGAATAAAGATGAAATAGAAATTGAGGGAATGGCAAATCAATGTCTGGCCTAATTCAAAACCAACACCAACAAAGAAAGCCCAGTCTTAACGCTATTAATGATACTCTGCTATGCCTTGCTTAAATCGTGCTGTGTCCAGGTATGATTGGCTATTATACACTAGCTTGATCTCATAGAAAATGTGGAGCCAAGGGATACCATGGCCAGAAGAAAATCCTGAGTAGTAGTGATTATGGCAGGAAAGAACACAGGGAAGACTGTGTCAGAGGACAACTTGTTTATTGTGAGGGTACAGGGCATATTTATACCTCAGAGAGAATGACAAGTTGGGCAAAACAGGGGAGCAGCCAAACTCCTGACTCTCTCAGAATAAGAAAATCTGGGGTTTTGGGGACCCTTTCTCAGCTCTTGGCCAGTGCCACACTGATATACAGACAGGAGCCAAGTACAATTGTCATCTGAGAGGCTTCCCTCAGCTACTGATGGAAACAGATGCAGAGATCCTCAGCCCAACATTAGACAGAGCTCTGGGAATCCTGTGAAAGAGGGGGAAGAAATATTGAAGGATCCAGAAAGGTCAAGGAGACCATAAGAAAACCTACAGAATAAACTAACCTAAGCTCATAGGGGCTCTCAGAAATTAAACTACCAACCAGAGAGCAGCCAAGGGACCTTGGCTTTCCACACATATGTAACAAATGTGCAACTTGGTCTTCATGTGGGACTCATAATAGCAGAAGCAGGGGCTGAATCTAACTCTGTTGCCTGCATCTGGATCCTTTTCCCATAAATGCACTGCCTTGTCTTGCCTCAGTAGGAGAAGATTCACCTAGTCCTACTGCAACTTAATATCCCAAGGTCAGCTGTTATCCATAAATTTTCTCATTTTTAATTTTTGTTCTTCTCCTTTTTCTTCTTCTTGCTTCTCCCTACAGGTTCTTTGCATACATGTTACTGTGCTACTTCTGTTTTTTTTTCCCTTTCTTCAATTATTTTCCTTTTGTTTGTTTATTTTTTCCTATTCAGAAATGTTGATTTTTGTTTTATATTGTTATATTTTATTATTGTCCCTTAGAAGCCTGGTTTTTTCCTAATAAGAGACAGATAGGGGGTGGGTTGTTATTTGCTCATTATGTAAGATTTATTTAGTTTTTGATTTACATAACAGTTGCACTGATTTATGTAGTACACTGTGATGTTTTGATTCATGTTAACATCACATAATGACCAAACAAGTGTTAATTAGCAACATCCCTCTCCTCAAATGTAAGGCATTCCTTGGTAGCAAACCTTCCAGCTTTCTCTCAATACAAAATATATTAATCTACATGAATTAGTTTTCATTTTAAAAGTGCTACTATTCATTCATTATGTTTCTCAGATGGAGCACAGTATACACTCTTCACTAGGCAGATGATTTAGTGTCACCTGCTTTGCTATGATTTCTATATTCTCATTTTCTAGGTTTCTCAGGGTGAAGATGATGCCTCCAATTTATTACTGCCTTTGTCTAGAGCCACTGTTCTCATTGAAATGACATTAAATCCTCTGGGAAACAGAAACTGTGGACGTGTTGAGGATGCATCCCACACCTCCTTGATGGGAACTCTGAATTTGTTACTGTGGCTGTCAAAATAAACTCATATGAAATATGAAAAAGAGACTTCTCATTTTTAGATACCAGATGCCCTTCTATAACTCTCTGAAAATATTTTCTATTCATTACATGCAAAAATTATATTTCCTCTGTCACAAAGTTATGAAGTAAATACCACGTAGTGATTGTGCCCAGGTCACAGATAAAAAAATAGATTTTTTTTGGCACAGTGCATGCTTGCTACAATTCTACATGTAGTTATTTCTATCCCAAACATATGGTTTATTTTAATGCATATACTGATAAGAATGTCATGTTGTCAATTTTTCCTAAAATAGGGATGTACAGTGTCACAGTTGTTACTTAACTATTTGTATTATACATTCATTTATATATAATGTAAATTATATATAATTTCATTTTAATTATATATAATTATGTATTAATTATATATTAATTTAATATATAATATTTGTTTTCTCTCTAAATTTTGGAATAGCACTAACTATAACTATAATCGTTGTGAACAGGGAATAAGAATAAAGCAACTTGTATTTCAATTCTGTCTACTACTAAAACAGAATACAATTGGAAATGTAGCCACTGGGACAGCTGATTGTTCATAAAATAATAAAGTTATTATTGCATGTCCTAAGCCAATTGTTAATGTTTAAATAGTGTATTACTGTTGCATTTTTCTGTTATAAATGCTTTTCATTTTTTCTTATTAAAATATTGCAAATGTTTATAAAAGGCAGAGTGGACAAATGAAACCAATCATAACCTGAGAGGGTCACTTTTATGCATTTTCTTCTGACTTGTTTATTTTCCTTTGTTTTATTTTTGCAGGTAAAGAAAAAACAGGATAATACAAAGGTCATTCATCTACAGAGACTACAATCCTTGCACTGCTGCATCCTTGATTAGCAAACACATTCAGTGGAAGAAAAGACACACTGACATTTTAATTCAGGTTAAATAGAATTAGACAAAATAGCTATTAACTGTCAATCACACATCATTCTCCTGTTTCTTTCTGTTAAATTTCCTAGAATTAGATAGGCCTCATGGCATCAATAAGTGATAATATTCACATTACTGACTCACATCAGTATTCTGGGCTACACCAACGAGTTCTGAAAAACATCAGATAGTCTTCAAATCACGTCATTTAGTAGACATAAAGTAAAGATTTCTGTGGCTTCTGTGTTATTCACAAACACATTTTAATCAGTGAAACAGGTGTTAACTGTTGATAAAGGCTGGGGAATTGTGGTTACCTATTTGGTGACTAGAGCTGTTAGCTTTCCTATATTTATGTAATGTGATCCTGAGTTTGCAGTAGAAAAACAGATAAAATTGAGGCTCCCATAAAATGGACCAACAATAAAATGACTATATTCTATAAAGTATATACTGGTCATAATAAGAAACTTTATTTAGGCTTCTATTTGGGATACAGTTCACTGTTTAATGAGAACAACATAACTGAAAAAGAATATGAGGAAACAATGTAGCAAGAGTCAGCTGTGCCTATGTTTGGTATGTAAAATAAAACTGTTAAAGTGAACAAATTCTTTATGACATATCCTGGGAAGAGATTGTCAGTGCTCACTTTCATAAATGTGTATACGTATGCATATGCTTATGGAATGTATAGCCATTAAATTTTTAGTAAAAGTTAATTTGTACACATTTTGTTTTATAACATTATTAGGGAATAAATCATGTTAAAGGTTAGTAAACCCAAAGTTTGTAGCAGATTATATGAGATATTCTAGAAAACCAGAAAGTGAATTAAAGAATATTCCTTTTTTAGGGTAAAATTAAGTGTCAGGAGAGAGATGTGACTTGTCATTTTGTCATCTTAGCCAGACACATTTGAATAAGTCATCACACACTAGAATCCCAGATAGTTTTAACAAAACCTCCAAAAGCATCATTCTTAACTTTTAATTATTCAGCAATATGGGTTTATATTAACCCGGTATTCATCATCTCCTACTCATTTTTCATTTAGTCTAAAGAATCTCAAGTATTTTTGTTAGTGAAAGATGGTAGTAATTTTTTTCTTTTATTAGAAAAATGATTTAATTTTTTGTTGTTTTTTTTTTCTTTTTTTCTTTCTTTCTTTTTTTTTTTTTTTTTTTTTTTTTTTTTTTTTTTTTTTTTTTTTTTTTTTTTTTTTTTTTTGAGAATCTCATGGGAACATTGTACCTCAGGCAGACAGAATCTTCTGTGCTAGCGTGGCTTTGGTTTACTTTTCATTTGCTATTTCAGGGAATCACAATCTCTCTGAACCTCCATTTTTGTGACAGAAGGCAGTGGTTCTCTGGCACTCTGCTGACTTTTTTCTCTCTTCTTCCTGTGAATTCTCTTTATTTTTGACTTACAACAGTTTCTACATGACATGTCCAGGTGTGACTTTCTTGTATTCATTCTACTAAGAGGTCACTGAGCTTCAAACTTCTCACTGTTTACTTATTTAAGAGTGGGAGAAAAATCACAGAAACACATAAAAATACTTACCCACTTGCTTTTTATGCCTCCTCAGGTCTTCTGTGTAGTTTCTATGTAGATGTTTTCTACCTGTAGTATGGTGTGTGTGTGTGTGTGTGTGTGTGTGTGTGTGTGTGTGTGTGTGTATGTATGTATGTATGTATGTATGTATGTATGTGTGCACAAATTCATGAGTGTATTAGTGTGCTTGGATGAAAGTATGGATCATTCTGTTACTTCCGTAGAAGATTTTGTTCCCAAATTTTTATTCTTGTCTTAAGATGTTTGGTAGTTTTTCCCCTCCTTTCAACTCTATTTTGCCCTTTGCCAAGCCACCAAATATTTTATTTCAGAAGTTTATTTTGCATTTTTGCTTCTTTTTTATGTCTTCTCTTTTTATTTATATGTTGATTTTTTTATACGTTTACCAAAATCTTTTCAGTTTTTTTTGCCTAGTGATAAATGCTAATCTGCTATCATTAATATAAAGGTCATCAAATTTTCAATTTCCTTACTTATCTTTCCCCATGACAGTAATGTGTTTTCTTTCTGCATATTGAAAATGTTTGTATCATTACCAGGTTAAATGGCATTTATCAGTAATGTGACTAAAGTTTGCTAATATTTATTCAAATGGTTTTCCTTTTTCACATCATTTTGCCTTTAAACTCCAAATTTTGAATATTCCCACATGAAGTACACTGCATTAGAATGTAAGTCTTTCCTTTGTACTTTTCATTTCCAAAATGGCTCCTTATGTGCAATAAAATCAAGTCACAGAATTTGTATATTCTTCCTTCTCTAAACCTGTGTGATATTTCCACATTTCTCCCCAGTGACAGACCCTATCCTAACCTCCAGTGCTAGAGAATTTTGGGATACTTGTTTGAAAGTTTTATTTAAATGGAATCATAATCTAATTGCATGGGAATATATATATATGTATATATATATGTATATACATATATATATATATGTATATATGTATTCATTCAATATCTTTATCTCTGAAATGATTGTGATGGTTTGAATAAAGTCTGTGGCATATGACATTTGGTCTTCTGTTGGCAGTATGTGAGGTAGATCAGGAGCTATGGCATTTTGGGAAGACGTGTGCCCCTGGGGGAGAGCTGTAAAGTCTCAGAAGACTTACTGATAAGGCCTTGCTACCTTCTGCTTTTGGTTCAAGATGTGACCTCATACCTGCTGCTTCAGGCTCCTGCAGCCTGCTACCTCTGCTTTTCCATCCCAAATATTATTCCTCTGTATGGCTAAGTACTCTAGTCCCTTTTGGTCATATTCATGAGGAGCTATAAACCTCCTCACTCACCATGGCAAAGAAAACCTTCCCCGCTCAAGACTGAGGATAAAATTTGGGTACTAATAATAATGTAAACTGTTTAGAAGGTAGTTTGATGCTGTGACAGTTTGGGGTGGGGGATATCTAACACTTTTCCCAATTGGGCCTATGACATTTTTTTTCTACTAGCTTTATAGTACCAGGCATGAATTCTTTCTTGTGGACCTGACCTGAAATCCAGTGGTTACAATTAGTTATCCTCCCATAATAGTCACAGTGTCATTGTCAATGAGCACCTACTGCCTGAAAAGTTGGAATTGCAGCTTGGGAAGTCCACATTAATGAGATTTGGTTTTGCTTTAGTGACTTTTTTGAAGTTTTAAGCTATAGTGTGATGAAGCTTATACACATCTTCATGTGCTGGTCAGTCATTGGGGAAACTTCTTTTGTAAATTAAGGGCCATGTTGAATTTGTTTCTTTCTTTTTAGCTATATTACCTCCTTTCTTATTTGTATATTTTAATTAACTCATATTTTTGTTAATATATGTGAGAAAGCCTTCAGGTCCTCTGTAATTTGCTCTTTACATGCCTCATACGACAATAATACAGTTTATGATGTGCTTTACAAGAGATTCTTTGTGACTTTAGGGGAGATGTTTTCTTATGTAAAGAAAGAAGTAACTATTCTACAGTATAGAAACTCATTCTTTTAACTTTAATTTTCAGACTTCCATAAGTGATAAACAGATTGTTATGATGTTGGGGTTTTGTTTCCTTAAACTTTACTTTGCAGTGCTATAAGGAAGTTACCTTTTATCACAAATTTACCTGATTTAAAACTGTAACTGGCTACTGAACTTCACTTTTTTGGAAAGTTTCTTTGAATATTACCTGTCACTTTTCCTTCTAGTAATTTTAGAATATCCTATATTATTTAATCTGCATTAAATTTTGTAAATTTTTTGTTTTATTTTAAAGTGACAGGGCATGGATTTTCCATTAATTTATTCTATGTATGACTTATAAATAGCCCTGCAGTTTTTACTCTATGTATGGCTAGTGTCTTTGAAATTATTATTTTAGAAAAATTCTCACTATCAATGTCCATAGTGGGCCTCTCAGCCTCTCTGTCACACCACCTTAGTTCATTTTATATAAATAAGAGTTTTTCATTGAGCCTCACATATTGTGTAAGTCTTCTTTCTAAATTGCATATAAATATAATATCATGCCATTAATATATAATTAATGTGGTATGATACATATGTCACAGTCATTAGAAATTCACTGAAAATTACACAGCATAGTCGATAATGCTTTTCTAGTCGTGAACGGGCCATGAGTCCAAGCTATGCCAGCTTTATTCATTGTAGGGAAGGTCCAAACACAGTTTTCATCTGCAGGTCCATGACAACTGTCCTGTCAACTGCAGTAGGGAGCAAGAGGAACTAGTAGGTCTCAAATTAGGTTTTCCCAGTGAGAAGAACATTTAGAGCACAGCAGTCTGAAATTAGCAACAGGATGTCATAGTCTATATTGTTATCAAGTTTATTCTTTAGTAATTAATGCATACAATTATAGGAAAAATGTTGAGTTTTGTTTGTGAGTTTTGAATACTTTTTAGAGAATCAACTGAAAAATTATTAATTAAATTTTGTTCTGTGGGTTTAAAGTTTCATGTTATTTAGATTTTAATTTTGCTATTAATTTTTATTTGTGTTTATGTTAATTTCCCAGTAGGTGTTTTGCTTTACTCAGTTATTTATATATTATTTTTCCTAAAAGAAAAGGCCTCTCTGCATAGTCTAATCTGACCTAAAATGCGTTATGTTGCTCAAACTGACTGTGACATTGCAATTTTTCCTTCTTAGCCTCCATGGTGCTAGAATTTCAGCCTATCCACCTGCAAGTTGAATTTTTTCAAAGGCTATTTTTTTTTGTTTGTTTGTTTTGTTTTTATAGAGAGAAGAGTTCTGTGACTGGCTGAGTGGTTCTCAGGATGAAGCTGTTTAGTAAACCTAGAATTTGGAGCTGTCCTAAAAATAAATAAGTGAAAGGAAGAAAGAAAGAAAAAAAGAAAAAGAAAGAAAGAAAGAAAGAAAGAAAGAAAGAAAGAAAGAAAGAGAGAAAGAAAGAAGAGAAAAACTAAAACAAAGAAAAAAGGCTGAAACAAGGCCTAGGATATTGTGATCAATATTTTTATATACCATACCTCATTTTTCTATTTATTATAAAAGTACATCTTTAGATAATGTGGCACAGCTTAGCTTAACGTAAGAAATATGGTTAGTAAATTCCCAAAACATATCACTGAAGATTAAAGTATGAGCAAAAGTAAATTTATATTTATGGAACATATTTTGCAAATTAATTCTTATGACTGTATCATGACACCAATAAAATCCCAAACTAATAATTATCTATCTTTAGACATGTAAAAATTTTGTTTAGCAAAGCTCTGTCACTTTTATCACATTATTAATAATGGAATATGATATGACCTTAATAATAAGGTCATATTATAAATGCATTGCTCTCAAGCATGCAGCTTAGAGATATTTAGGGTGGCTTCAGAAACTTCACGTTATAGTTGTTACAAGAGATGGGTTTGTAAAATTGTCAGGAATTGCTTTAATCAGATTTTGTTGTTTTACTTCTTGTTCTCTTTAACATCACAGTGCTTCTCATTAAACCTGACCGGGGCTACTGATATCTGAAGTGACATGTCTTATTTTCCATGTATCCTTAGAACACTCTTTGCTACACAATAATTATATGTATTTATTTTTCTTTCACTTAAATTGAAATACTCCATCCTTTTCCCACTCATGCTCTAGAGTTGGCAGCAGAGTTCAAGCTGTCCTCTACTAGCTTGACCCTCCCCAGGAGACACTCTCTTGAGATATACCACATCACTTCTGTGTGAAATATGAAATGGATATGTCATAGAGAAGAGGCAGTCAAGCATAACATGGTTAGGGAAGTCCTTTCTCTCAGTTCCATTTCAGTTATTTTTATCTCCTATGAAGTTTTTTTTTTCACCCTGAGAAGTTCAGTAAGTATATTAAAATATTCAAGAATTTACCTGGCAAAATTTTTACAGACAATAAAGATGCAAATTTTCAGTTTTGTACATTTTAGTATGGACTTGACTATGAACAAATTTAGGACTTAAAATCAAATGGTTATTTATTTATCATACCCATTCAGATAAAATTTTGATGCATTTTTCTTTCAGGCAATAGATTAATCTGTTCATAGAGCAGTACCACATGTTGTGAACTCTAACTCCATATGATGGATAAAGCAACAGTCCCCATCCTTCTTCATTAAACCACTTCCAATCATCTTAATTACAGAACTAACTTTTATATTTCATATTCAAAGGATGTTTCCTATCTGCATCATATCAGCATAATTTTATCAAGAATATTTTAGTTTATATTTAGCCAGAATACCCAATCCCCATATCATCTCTCTCTTAAGATTTGTTCAAATTCCTCAGACGTATCAACCCTCAAGTGATATCTGATCATAGGGGCTTGCCTCCACCAACAATCCCCGTAAATCAGCTAGGCAAAGAATTACTCAGCCATACTGATTCCTCATTAAGCACCGATCTGTAGCTGTGTACTTCTGCTTTCATGAATTTAGGAATGAGTTCAATATGATACTGGATTCCTCACCACCACCAGCTTATTGAGACATTAGTTTCACACATTTGGATTAAGAAGCACACTGACCCAGGATATTAGTTACATTTTTTTTCTATGACTATGGTTACAGAGAGCTCAGGAATCTATGAAGGCAATAATTAGCTGGTATGTGTTATATAACATCAATGTCTTCCTCTGAGATCTCTCTCTCTCTCTCTTTCTCTCTCTCTCTCTCTCTCTGTCTCTGTCTGTCTTTGTCTCTGTCTCTCTGGCTCTGTCTCTGTCTCTCTCTCTCTTTCTCTCTCTCTCTCTGTGTCTTTGTCTCTGTCTCTCTGTCTCTCTGTCTGTCTGCCTCTCTCTCTCTCTCTCTTCATTCTCTCTCTCTTTCTCTCTGAGTTTTTTTTTTTTTGGTTGAATTTGGTTTTCCCATAGGTCTCTGAGCTATCTAGTCTCTAGGTCTTGATTACCCAAGCAGTATCAGGTATGGGTGGAGTGGGCCTTAAGTCAAATCAGACATGGGTTAGATAATCCTACAATTTCTGTGCCACTATTGCCCTAGCCTATTTTACAGGCAGCACAGATTGTAGGCCAAAGGTTTTGTGACTGGGTTGGTGCGCACATTTCTTTTGGTAGCCTGCAGAGTACATTTGTAGGCAACATAGACTAGAACATAGGAATGAAGGTTCCAATGCACAATAGCTTGACTTCTCCGTTCTCAATGTGGTATGTGGAACTTGTTCTTGGAATTAGACTCCATTGGTGATAGTTTGTGAGCCACCATGTGGTTGCTAGAAATTGAACTCAGGGCCTCTAGAAGAGCAGCTAGTGCTCCTAAGCACTAAGCCATCTCTCTAGCCCATACTAAGACATTTTTTTATTTTTATATTTTATTGATTTTTAAGAATTTTCCGTTCCTGCACCCCATGCCTACTCATTTTCCCATGCAATTGTATCTACCCTCTAACCTTGCAACCTTTCCCCCAAAATAAATTATAGTAAAATAAAATAAAATGAGACAGAATTTTAAAAGGACACATTGTTTAAAATAAAATAAAACAAAATAAGACAGAATTTAAAAAGGACACAAGCTATAGTGTGTCACACTATGTCATACAATATATCCTACTGTTAATACATCTTTACATTCAAATGTAAATTGCAATGAATGAGTCATTGGTCTATTTTGAGGCATTGGGGTTCTGCTACAGTATCAATATTGTATCCACAGATGGACTACTGTCAGATATCCTGTTGTTGTCATGTGTTGTTGAGATCCTGTAGCTTTGGGTTGGCAGGACTGACTCTTTCAAGAGTTTCAGCAGATCATAGATGGTGTAGATATTGGGGTGGGGTAACTCAAAACTCTGGATATGGACCAGGAAGGTAGTTGAGTCAGTCAGGCTGCTGTCTCTCCCACATGTGCACTGCCAGGGCAAGCTCTCTAGTGTTGCTATCGCTACTCACACCATGTAGAAGCTAGTAAAGTGAAGGGCAATCTCTCCTATTATGCCCTCAGGCTCACAAACCTTCACTCATTCTTAATGGAATACCCACTTTTTATATAAACTAATAAAATTTATTTTAAAATATACAACTCTGTATTGACATTAAGTCATCAAAATAATTTATAATAGTTAAATGCCACTTAAATATACATAATATCTTCTGAAGCTAAAAGTAATATGGTCTCAAACAATTTTTAAAATCTACTTGGAACATTAAACATGATAGAAGTAGAAAAGTCTCTTATAAAGTCCTCTATGAAAGAAAATTGTAAAAATTCCTGATTAGATAGAAACCATTCCATCTTCAAGGGAGAATACAAAGCATAAATGTGGCTTCATAGAATGAATTTGGTCCTTCTGTTTCTATTTTGTGGAATAGTTTGAAGAGTATTGGTATTAGGTCTTCTTTGAAGTTCTGATAGAATTCTGCACTAAACCCATCTGGTTCTGTTTTTTGTTTATTTGTTTGTCTGGGAGACTTGTTTTTTTGTTTTTATTTTTGTTTTTGTTTTTGTTTTGGTTTTGGTTTTTTGAGACAGAGTTTCTCTGTATAGCCCTGGCTGTCCTGGAACTCACTCTGTAGACCAGGCTGGCCTTGAACTCAGAAATCCGCCTGCCTCTGCCTCCCAAGTGCTGGGATTAAAGGCGTGCGCCACCACCGCCCGGCTATGTCTGGGAGACTTTTAATGACTGTTTCTATTTCTTTAGGGGCTATCTCATCCTAAATACTAACCTTTAATCTTTAGTATTTGATATCTGTCTAGAAAAATGTAAATTTTATCCAGACTTTCCAGCTTTGTTGAATATAGGCTTTTGTAGTAGGATTTGATGATTCTTTTTAATTTCCTCAGATTCTGTTTATGTATCTCCCTTTTCATTTCGGATTTTGTTAATTTGGATACTGTCTCTGTACCCTCTGATTATACTGGCTAAGGGTTTATCTAGCTTGTTGATATTTTCAAAGAACCAGCTCCTTGTTTTGTTGATTCATTATGTATTTGTTTCATCCCTGAGTTGGATTATTTCCTGCCATCTACTCCTTGTCTACTTCTGTTGTGTGTATTTGTTTCTTTTTGTTCTGGAGCTTTCTGGTGTGCTGTTAAGCTGCTAATGCATGCTCTCTCCAATTCCTTTTTGGAGGCACTCAGAGCTGTTTTTTCCTTTTAAGCCCTTCTTTCATTGTGTCTCACAGGTTTGGATATGTTGTGTCTTCAGTTTCATTAAATTCTAAAACGTCTTTAATACACTTTTAATCCCTGTGGCTAGAATGAAAACACCTTCATTTGGACACCTTTAATCCAAATAATGAAGTCTAACTGAGGCATAGACAAAGTGTTGAATCTGAAAAATTTGACAGAATGAGTTTTTGATAGAATTCAATGCTCATGCGAACAAACAAGTAAGAGGGAAAGAGAGTGGTGTTCCAAGGAGTTCAGTTCAGTCAAATCTATCTCAGCTTAGCTCAGTTCAGCTCAGTTCAGTTCAGTTCAGTTCAGTTCAGTTCAGTTCAGAGAATTCAGCTTAGAGAAGTTTAGTTCAGTGCAGTTGAGCTTAGTACAGAGCCCAGCAGTAGAATTTAGAACAGTTCATTACATGTAATTGAAATACAGTCTTTCCAACAGAGTAACTTAGTCAGGAGCTAAGATCTGAGAGAAGCCAATTTGAATCAGTCAGCTTGGAGAGGAATTTGAGTCAGAATAGATGAGTTGAACTAGTATTTGTGAAGCTTGGGCCTGACTCTAATCTTTTCACTTCATCTGTGGAAATAAAGAAATATTGACTTTTAAATCAAGTTTAACCAAAGAATCAGCATTTCCATTCGTTAGTACATTTGAAAGCTTAGAGAAAGTTTTAAAGTAGCCATTTTACTTAGCAAATATCGATTCATACCATTATTCATATTAGTGAGGCAAAGATCACCACGTATAGCCACACAGGAGGTTGTTACTGCCATAGCAACTGATCACTGTGTTCTTGATACATTAGTTACTTTTCTTGTTGTAATAAAATATTGTCAGAAGCAACGTAGAAAAGAAAAATCTTATCTTGGATCACACTATAGAATATGGTCCATTGTAGCAAAGGATAACCCTGGCAACAAAAACGACTCTAAGGTAATGGAACATATGGCCCCTAGTTACATTGTGCCCACAACTGGGAAGCATCAGAAGATACATGCAGACTCTCAGCTATCTATCTTCCTTCCTGTTTATTCAGCCCAGGACTACAACAAATGAGAGCATCTCACCCAGATTTAGGTTGGAGCCTTTCTTCCATAGTCAGTCTTTCTGAGAACACCCTCACAGATATAACAATAGGTGAATTTCCCCAGTGATTTTAAATTCTATCATTTCAATTATGACTATAAATGATCATGCATACTGTTCAATAAGTCTACCCTCCACTGACTTGAATAAAAATTAACATTTTTCCTCTCAAAAAATTGCTCTGTTTTTTTTTTTTTTTTTTTCTGGAAACAAAACATGCTACAATTGCCCGATGAATCATAGCTTGTCTTAGTCAACTCTTCTATTATGAGGAAACATCATAACTATGGTAAGCATTTAATTGAGAAGTTTCTTACAGTTTCTAAAGCTTAGTTCATTACCCTCATTACAGGGAGCATAGAAGTACACAATTCCCTCGAGCAGTAGTTGAGAGCTATATCCTGATTCAGAAAGAGAGAGAGAGAGAGAGAGAGAGAGAGAGAGAGAGAGAGAGAGAGAGAGAGAGAGAGAGAGAGAGAGAGAGAGAGAGAGAGAGAGAGAGAGACTGGATTTGGGATAGACTTTTGAAACTGATGATACATTTTCTCCTACAAGACCCCACTTACTAATTGTTTCAATGGTACCACTCTAGTGACCAAGGATTCAAACATGTGAGGCTAAGGGCAACATCGTCATTCAAACCAGTATGTATCCAGAATTGTGAGCTACTTTACATCCAGTCTGTAACAGACTACTCAGGTATGCTCCTAGAGCTAAAAGGCCCAGGCCTAGTAAATCCTAGTTTAGATCTATCTAATATCATCAGAACACACTCCATATTGGCAATATTGTTTTAAATATGGAAAGTGGGATAGTCTACTTTAATTTTGTGGTTCTCAGCTTCATTTGCCCTTTCTTTTAGGTACTCTATCTTGTCCTAACATCTGCACTATGAGGTGGTGTCTGGAGTGGCACTGCATCACCCAACATTCTCTCTGAAACACTTCTCACTTATTACCCGCAATAACAACAGAGTACGAGTTTCAGTGATAGAGCTGTAAAACAGTTTAGGCTACATTTCTGTTCTTTACAACAGAATATGCTACGCTACTTCATCTCTATCACTAACGTTATCCCTGTGTATAATATCTGGCTGCTGTGCCTTTCAGCAACTAATCATGACAAGCAGTACGAAGCACACTCATATTAGATACCATCCACCAAGACTTGGGTGGGTGGCTTTACTTAAAACACTTCACTGGTTCACCATAAGACTAGCCTTCAGTTTTCTACTGCAGCTTATCTATAAATAATAAAATTTCTTTGGTTAACATATTGAACATTAGTCAGATCCTCTCAGGAGACAGCTATATCAGGCTCCTGTCAGCCAACACTTGTGTGTATCCACAATAGTGTCTGGATTTGATGATTGAATATGGGAAGGATGCCCAGGTGCAACAGTCTCTGAATCCAGCTCTCTGGATTGTTCTTCCTTCTTTTGTTTTTGTTTTTGTTTTTGTTTTGGGAGGAGATGAAGACAAGGTTTCTCTGAATAGTCCTGGCTGCCCTGTATCTCACTTTGTAGACCAGGTTGGCCTCGAAGTCAGAAATTCAACTGCCTCTGCCTCCCAAGTGCTGGGATTAAAGGCATGCACCACCACTGCCTGGCTTTGTTTTTGTTTTTTAATTTTCTTTTTTATTCTTTTTTTGGAGGGGAAACTTGGAAAAGAGATATCATATGACATGTAAATAAAGAAAATATCTAATAAAAATAAAAAAAAACAAAATAAAAAAAACATGTTGAATGTTCTGTCTCTTTGTATAGTCCAATTCTGAAATAAGGTAATGAAAAGCATTTCTAGGTCTTAATGACCAATAATGATTCAAAAAAGAGAGCTTTTGGGGGTGTTTAACTTGAAACAAATTATAAAACCTGATATATTATATATTCTGAGTTGTAAATTAATATAAACATTTATTAAGTTTTGCTAGAACAAACATTTCCATTGTGTTATCTCTTGAATCCATTTATATTATTTATTCCTATTTCCATTTCGGAGATTTTTCTCTTGTTATAATATTACTGGTTTAAGGAAAAATATCACTGAAAATCAATGTGTAAGTCTTACTTATTCAAAGTTCAGTGAAAATTTAATGTTGCAAATATGTGGGAAGTTTTCTGTAGTGAGAAATTGTCAGAAAACATATTAAATACATTTAAAAAAACAAATATCATTACTTGGAAACATCCTTCTCATAAAATTGCATAATATAGAATTGACAATTAAATCTTAATAATTACCTATCTAATTAAATAAAAATGTTTTAACATACTTATTTTTGCATTTTCACATAAGCCAAAATTTAAAACTCTTTAAAGATGAAAACAATTACAGAGTTATTGTGTATTTAATAATTTAATGTGCCTACCAACCTATTTCACATGTCAATATTAAATAACATGATTCTCATAAAAACTTTCCTTTTTATCTACAAAGAATATCAACTACACAATCACTTGTATCTGCAATCTATCACATCCCTTATTGAAATTAATAAATACATGGTTCCTAAACCTTCCAAGAAAAGCTCCATCAATTTATGTTGAAAAATCTTGAGAGTACAGTGAGGGGAGGCAAGGTATTCATTCAAGGCCTCATAAAAACCTAAAGTGTTAGAACAAATTGTGCACATGCCTTCTCATACACAGAAGTGATCAGAATCAAATGTAAACACACTAAGTTTTCAGAGTCCACTCCAGAAACTCTCAGTGTGTTCTAGGAGAGTTCAAACCTTGCTATGATTCCCTGAACTTCCAGTTGGCTACTGTCAAGAGGAAGAATTTATAAACACCTTAGCAACAATGAATAGTATAATAACTAATGATTCTTTGTTGTAATGCAAAGTAGAATAATTGGAAAGATTTGCCAAAAGGTGAAATAATACTCATATATCTAAATGAAGAATCTTAAAAAAAATAAATAAATTTAGGTACATTAATGATAAGGAAAAAATTAAACTATTAAGACAAAGAGATCTTTTATCTTAGTTTATAGGCTGAAACCAAAGAGAGCTAGAGTAGGAAACACTCTGATAGTAAATGCTTTTCAGACATTTTAAAATGTGAATTCCATTTAATCCCATAGGCAAAAAGTAATAGTAAGTAAATGGGAGATAACTCAAGAGTAATTCTCTTGAAGGAGAGCCAAGTTTGATTCCTAGAACCCACATCTGGTGGCACCAATTTTCTGTAACTTTGGCTCCAGGGATTTTGACCTCCTCATCTTGACTCCACAGGCAACTCATGTATACATATGACATGTATACATATAATTAAACACCAAATAAATATATACATATGATTAAACATAAAATGAAGCCTCAATAATTAAGCTTTTATATATACATGTTAATATACATTCAAATAATTCTAATTTGTTACTCATTTTCTGATATGTATATGCTTAATTATCATAATATATAAATTTTAATTATAAGTTACATAATTCATATAAGTCTTTTAAGTAACAGAAACTTGAAAAATATAAGCTTACTTGTTTAAATTAATGTAGAAAGTAAGTCACAATGGAGGAATTCAAAACAAAGAGTAAAGCTACATACTTCTTAATTTTGGTATGGAATTATGATTGTCAGTCAAATCTAGTGAAGAAGAAATTGTCTTTGAAAAATAAAAAGCTACACTGAAATATAACACATTCTTGAGATTCACTTTTATTTTACAATATAAATGCTACATTTTAATTAATTTGATTATGTTACAACATTGAATCAAGTAACGTTATTAGCTCCAATTTTAAGAGTATTTGCTCACTTCCTCTCATGGTCGCATCTGGTAATTCTCAGAGCATTTGAGGAGTTTTATTATTGTTTCTCTTCTTATATCTGTTACTGTGGGCTTTTTTCTTACTTATTCTTGATGTTTATGTTTTGTTTCACTTGGGGTCAAAGTGAAATTCATGCTCAGCTAACAAATACAACTTATATTGCTCTGACTCGTCCACTACTTGGAATTATCTTCATTTCTCTACTAATGGACTTCCTTATTCTTGAAAACAAAATGATATTGAATTCAGTGTATCTGGTTTTACCTTGAGGTCCTTGATCCTCTTGGACTTTCTGCAAGGTGATACATATAGATCTATTTCCATTCTTCTACATACAGACAGCCAGTTAGACCAGGATCACTTTTTGAAGATGCATTCTTTTTCCTACTGTATGTTTTTGGCTTCTTTGTCAAAGATCAAGTATCCAGAGATGTATGGGCTTACTTCTGTGTCTTTCACTCGATCCCATTGATTGACCTGTTGTCTCAGTTTCAATACCATATGGTTTGTATCACTATTGCTTTGTAGGACAACTTGAGGTCAGGAATGGTGATTTCCTCCAAAAAATTTTTATGTTGAGAATAATTTTGGCTCTCCTGGATTTTATGTTGTTCCATATGAAGTTGAGAATTGCTCTGTCTACGTTTTAAAGAGTTGTGTTGGAATTTTGATGGTAGATTGTTTTTGGCAAAATGATTAATCCTACCAATCCATGAGCATGGAAGATCTTCCCAACTTCTGAGGTTTTCTTCGATTTCCTTTATTAAGGAAATGAAGTTCTTGTCACTTCAATAGCTCTCTCACTTACTTGGTATGAGTTCCTGGGTTTCTGTTGTTGTTATATCTCCCTTTTCATTTCTGATTTTGTTAATTTGGGTACTGTCTCTGTGCCATTTAGTTAGTGTGGCTAAGAGTTTATCCAGCTTGATTTACTTAAAGAACCAGCTCTTGGTTCTGTTGATTCTTTGTATTAGTCTCTTTGTTTCTAACTAGTGGATTTCAGCCCTGAGTTTAACTGTTTCCTGCCTTCTACTCTTCTTGGGTATGATTGCTTCTTTCCGTCCTAGAGCTTCCAGGTGTGCTATTCAGTTGCTCCTGTAGGATCTCTCCAATTACTTTAAGTTACTTTAAATGCTATGAATTTTCCTTTTAAACAGGTACACTAAATCTAATAAAAGAAAAAGTGGGAAAGAACCTAAAACTCATTGGCATAGAGGAAAATTTCCTGAAGAGAAAAACAATAGCTCAGGGTCTAAAATCAACAATTGATAAATATGATCTCACAAAACTGAAAATCTTCTCTAAGACAAAAGGCAATGTCAATAGGACAATTAGGCAACATACAAATTGGGAACAAACTTCACTAATCCTACATCCCATAGAGGGCTAATACCCAAAATATATAAAGAACTCAAAAAGTTAACCTCAAAAAAACAAAGCAAACCAACTAACCAAACAAACAAACAAAAATAATTAACCCAATTTAAAAATAGGCTACAGAGCTTAACCGAGAAATCACAACAGAAGAAACTTGAATGGCCAAAAAGCACTTAAAGAAATGATCAGAAGAGAATTTCAAATTAAAATGACCATGAGATTCCACCTTAGCCAATGAGAATGGCTAATATTAAAAACAAACAAACAAACAAACAAACAAAACCAACTCAGGTGTCAGCATGTGCTGGCAAGGATGTGGAGAAAGAGGAACTCTCCTTTATTGCTGGTGCAATTGCAACCACTCTGGGAATCATTCCATTCTTCAGAAAACTGTAAATAGTTCTACCTGAAGACCCACTTATACCACTCTTGGGCATATACCTAGAAGTTGCCCCACCATACCACAAGGGCATGTGCTCCACTATGTTCATAGCAGCCTTATTTGTAATAGCCAGAAGCTGGAAACAACCCAAATATCCCACAACAGAAAAACGGATAGAGAAAATGTGGTTCATTTACATAATGGAATACTATTCAGCTATTAAAAAATGAGGACATCATGAATTTGGCAAGCAAATATACAGAACTAGAAAATATCATTTTGATTGAGGTAAATCAGACCCAAAAGGATATGCACGATATGTACTCAGTGAAAACTGAATATAAGCCAAAAAGTACAGAATACCCATAATACAACCAACAGACCATAGGGTAACAGGCAGAAAGGACCAAGTGAGTTCTCTTCAATGACACTTAGAAGAGGGTAGAAAATAATCCCAGGAGGCAGAAGACGGGGAACAAGGTAGGAGAATGAAGATAGACTGGGAAGTGGGAAGAGGATCAGGTATTGGAGAAGAAGAAGAGAGAAGCCCAGAGGGAGAAGAGAATGAATGGAAATAAGCAGCCTGAGGTCAGGAGGGAGGTAGGCTGGGAGAGACCTCCTACAAAGTACCAGAGACCTAGAAGGAGAGAGACTCTCAGGACTCAATTGGGGGGAGACTTTAGCCAAAATGTCCAGTATTGAGGAAAGTATTATGTCATGGCTACAGAGAAGTTGGTACCTAATCTTAAAATGTAGTCTGATTGTCTTGATGCAGTTTTGTGATCTAACATTGAAATCAATCATCTGCTGTCATTATTAAATTTCTAAGGCTTCTTTTAGGACTTATATCAAACTTAACCTGCCTGTGCTGTAAGAATGAAGGAAGAGAAGCTTCATGAAAATACCACTGTATTTTATACCAAGCATCTTAAGCATATTGCTAAAAATAGTGCTAAAATTTATTTTTTAAAAATCACTCGTTATGCCGGGCGGTGGTGGCGCACGCCTTTAATCCCAGCACTTGGGAGGCAGAGGCAGGCGGATTTCTGAGTTCGAGGCCAGCCTGGTCTCCAGAGTGAGTTCCAGGACAGCCAGGGCTATACAGAGAAACCCTGTCTCGAAAAAAACCAAAAAAAAAAAAAAAAAAAAAAAAAAAAAATCACTCGTTATTGAAAATGCATTGAGCATTCAATAGCTGTGATAGAGTTTTACAATTAGAGAAAATCTCTTTTCTTACTGTCCTACCACTAATTCAGGTGTGACAGATCATGAAGTAACTTTAATTTCAACCCTATTAGCCTAAAAATGTACATTTTACCAGGCTTGCACTGTCATAAACAGTGACTCTTGGTAAATGTATTGAAAATAATCTGAAAACAATTTTGTAATTGATTTTCCATTTAAGATGCCATTGAAAATATTTATAATGCATGCAAGGTTAGAAGAACAATGCTAAGGACAGTTAGGCAGAACTTAACCATGGATACCCATCATGGATGACTTTGTGGTTTCAAACCTTAAGGAACAGGAAATGTTGAATAATTGACAGAATTAAAAGAAAAATCAAAGTGTAGTTGGGGGCCAAAGATGGCACTGAATTCATCATAAGTAACCAGGGATGAATAAGGAAAACCTTCTAAAGGGTGAGGATAGTAGTTTCTTCTTTTTCTTTTAACGTGAAGTTAGTAACATTACAATGGACTTCATAATAACATTTTGGTCCTAGTCACCTCAGTGACTCTGTTATTCTTCTTTGCTTTTCAGTTCTTCTTCCCAAATAGTCAACTATCTACCTTCATCTCATATATATATATATATATACATATATATATATACACAACATGTATATTAAAGTAATATGTATAAATATGTACATATTTATTATATATATGTGAATATATGTATATACATATATGTATGTATGTGTTATTTGTTTATTTCTATGTATAAAATGAAGAAAGAAAGTCAGTTTTTTCTACAACATCTATTTCAAGGAAAGTTCTATGAATATTGTTGAAATTACAATCAAATATTTAGATTATTACATTTATGTAGTGAAAGTGGTAGAGATACATTTTGAGCATATCAATTTTAATTTTTAAAGGAGTTCTACTTCAAAAAATGCTATCAAACAACATCAGATGCTCAGTACCAACCTTCAAAGAAGAAAGACTTCTTCTTCGGTGCAAACTTCAGGATTGTCTTGTTTGAAAATATTCTCAAAAACAATATATAACATAAATGGACACAAGGACATAAATGAGATGAATAGATCCAGAAAAAAATATTTTACAGTATCCCATCTTTATTCTAAAAAAATCTTAGAAAGAAGAAATTGAGTGTATGTTTCTCAACATAAAATAGGCTATATTCAATCATATATTCATCTATTTTACTGTGAAAAAAGTAAAGACATTTAAATTAATTTAATAAGGTAGATGTGTCCATATGTTCTATGATTATTCAAACAGGAGCAAGAAAGCTTAAAGTACAATAAAACAAAAGGAAAGGAAGGGAAGACAAATAAGAAAGCAAATCATGCACCATCCTGATGTAGAGATGTAGTGAATATAATTATTTAATCCATCATTTTATTGTTTAATAAGAGCCTGAATAAAATATCTGTCTTCATGAAGGTCATACAGTTATTTACTGTCAAAAATTTCCTATTGGACCTTAGGCATGAACTCAGCAGCCAGTCGCACACCGCCCAGAGGAGAGTCCATTCCTAGGCACTCTAGCACTCACAGGATCTTAGGATCAGGGGTGAGGAGGACACAACATCTGTTCAAATACCACTGGAAGTAACTGGGACCAGCAGGACCCAGGCACACAGGAACCCCACCCAACCAGTGGCTCAGGTTCCTTCCATTCTGCCCTAGTTTACCATGGACACGAACTTCACAGCCAGGACCACAGCCAACAGAGGAGGCTCCACTCCCAGGTGCTCTAGAATATCCAGGATCACAGAATCCCACAAGCTTGGTCACACCAGGACCTCAGGCTCTCAGATGCAGTTTTACACCCAGGAACTCTGACACCCAGAATCCCAAGATCACAGGATCCCAGAATCAGGATTACAGAGATAGCTGGACTCTGAGGAGTTCTGACTCAACCAGAATTGCAGGAAGGAGAGTGTCCAGTCAGATATAGGGACTGCAGGGAGCACTAGGGATAATCAGATGGTAGGAGGCAAGCTTAAGAAAATAAACAACAGAAACCAAGGTTGCTTGGCATCATCAGAACCCAATTCTCCCACCATAGCAAGTCCTGGATACAACATCACACCTAAAAAGCAAGAATCAGATCTAAAGTCACTTCATGACAATTATAGAGGACTTTAAGAAGGACATAAATAACTCCCTTAAAGAAATACAGGAGAACAAAAATAAGCACATAGAAGACCTTAAAGAGGAAACACACACACAAAAAAAAAATCCCTTAAATAATTATAGGAAAACACAATCAAACAGTCAAGGGAAATGAACAAAACCATCTAAGATCTAAAAATGGAAATAGAAACAACAAAGAAATCACAAAGGGAGACAACCTTGGAGTTATAAAACCTAGGAAAGAGATCAGGAGTCATAGATGTAAGCATCACCAACAGAATACAAGAAAATCTTAGGGGCAGAAGATACCATAGAAAACATGGACACAAGAGTCAAAGAAAATAGAAAAAACAGAAAGCTCCTAACCCAAATCATCCAGGTAATCCAGGACACAATGAGAAGATGAAACCTAAGAATAATAGGTATACAAGAGAGTGAATATTCCCAATTTAAAAGTCCAGTAAATATCTTCAACAAAATTATAGAAGAAACCTTCCCTAACCTAAAGAAGGAGATGTCCATGCACAAACAAGAAGCCTACAGAATTCTAAACAGACTGGACTAGAAAAGAAATTCCTCCTGTCTCATAAAAATCAAAATACCAAATGCATTAAGTAAAGAAATGATATTAAAAGCAGGAAGGGAAAAAGGTCAAGTAACATATAAAGGAAGAGCTCTCAGAATTACACCAGATTTTTGTCCAGAGACTATGAAAGCTAGAAGATCCTGGGTAGATGTCATACAGACCATAAGAGAACATAAATGCCTGCAGAGGCTACTATACCCAGCAAAACTCTCAATTACCATAGATGGAGAAAACAAGATTTTCCATGACAAAAACAAATTTACACAATATCTTCTCACAAATTCAGTACTACAAAGGATAAAAGATGGAAAACACCAACACAAGGAGGGAAACTACACCCTAGAAAAAGCAAGAAAGGAAAGCTTTCAAACAACCCAAAAGAAGAGGAACATTACTTCATTGCTGGTGGGATTGCAAACTGGTCCAACCACTCTGGAAATCAGTTTGGCTGTTCATCCGGAAATTGGACATAGTACTACCAGAGGACACAGCTATACCACTCCTTGGCATATACCCAAAAGATACTGCAACATGTAATAAGGACACATGCTCCACC
>NW_022196915.1:82097871-82117421 GCF_008632895.1 Mastomys coucha | reverse complement strand
GTTCTGGCAGCATGTGTATAGTAGAGGATTGCAATTTGATCATCAATAGGAGGAGAAGAGCTCGGCCCCTTGAAAGTTCTGTGCCCCAGTGTAGGGGAATGTCAGGGCCAATAAGTGGGAGAGCGTGGGGTGGCAGGCATGGGGAGGGGGAAAGCAACAGGGGTTTGTTTTTGTTGTTTTTGTTTGTTTCTTTGTTTTTTGGAGGGGAAACTAGGAATGGAGAAAATTTACATGTAAATAAAGAAAAAATCTAATAAAAAAAAAAAGAGAGGCCCACAAACATAATTCCAAATCTAACAAAAAAACTGACAGGGATTAACAATCACTTTATTTTAATATATATTAACATCAATGGACCCAATTCCCTAATAAAAAGACTTAGACTAACAGACTGGATACATTAAACAGGACATAGCATTTTGCTGTATACAGGAAGTGAACCTCAGTAACAAAGACAGGCACTATCTCGGATTAAAATGTTGCAATACAATTTTCAAAGCAAATGGTCCCGAGAAACAAGCTAGAGTAGCCATTCTAATATCAAATAAAATTAACTTTCAACCAAAAGTTATCATAAAGGATAAGAAAAGACACTTCATACTGGTCAAATGAAAAATCTACCATGATTAACACTCAATTCTGAACATCTATGCTCCAAATGCAAGGGTACCTACATTTATAAAAGAAACTTTACTAAAGCTCAAAGCATACACCACACTACACACAATGGAAGACTTTAACACCCCATTCTTAGCAATTGATAGAACATGGAAACAGATACTAAACAGAGACACAGTGAAAGTAACAGAAGTTATGAACCAAATGGATCTAACAGATATTTATAGAACATTCATACTAAAGCAAAAGAATATACTTTCTTCTCAGCACCTCATGGTACCTTCTTCAAAATTGACCATATAATTGACCACAAAACAGTCCTCAATAGATACAAGAAGATTGAAATAATCCCATGCACCCGATCAGATCACCACAGACTAAGGCTGGTCTTAAATTCCAACAAAAACAAAGGAACACACACACACACACACAGACACACACACACACACACACATGGAAACTGAACAGTGCTCTACTCAATGATAACTTGGTCAAGGAAGAAATAAAGAAAGAAATTAAAGACTTTTTGGAATTCCATGAAAATGAAGAAGCATCATACCAAAACTTATGGGACACAATGAAAGCAGTAGTAAGAGGAAAACTCATAGCTCTAAGTGTGTCCAAGAAGAAACTGGGGAGAGCTTACAATAGCAGCTTAACAGCACACCTGAAAGCACTAGAACAAAAAGACACAAATACAACCAAGAGGAGTAGATGGCAGGGAATAACCAAACTCAGGGCTGAAATCAACCAAATAGAAACAAAAAGACCTATATAAAGAATCAACAGGATCAGGAGCTGATTCTTTGAGAAAATCAACAACATAGATAAACCCTTAGCCAGACTAACTGGAGAGCACAGAGACAGTATCCAAGTTGATAAAATCAGAAATGAACAGGGAGACATAACAATGGAAACTGTGGAAATAAAAAACAATCATCAGATCCTACAACAAATGTTTACACTCAACTAAATTTTAAAATCTGGATGAAATGGATAATTTTATACACACACACAAGGTGCCAAAGTTAAAACAGGATCAGGTAGACCATCTAAACAGCCCCATAAACCCAAAGAAGTAGAAGCAGTCATTAATAGTATCCTAACCAAAAATAGCCCATGACCAGATGGAGAATTCTATCAGATCTTTAAAGAAAAGCTAATACCAATATTCTTCAAAATATTCCACAAAGTAGAAACAGAAGGTACACTACCTAGTTCATTCTATGAAGCCACAATACACTTATATCTAAACCACTAAGACAGAACAAAGAAAGAACACTTCAGACCAATCTCTCTTAAGAACATTGGTGAAAAATTACTCAATAAAATTCTTGCCAAGTGAATCCAGGAACATATCAAATCGATCATTCATTATGTTCAAGTAGGCTTCATACCAGAGAAGCAGGGATGATGCAATACATGGAAATCGATCAATGTGAACTACTACATAACATACTCAAAGAAAAGAAACCACATGATCATTTCTTTAGATGCTGAAAAAAAAAATGATAAAACTCAGCATCCCTTCATGTTAAAAGTCTTGGATAGATTAGAAATTCAAGGCCCATACCTAAACATAGGAAAAGCAATGTACAGCAAACTAGTATCCAACCTCAAACTAAATGGAAAGAAACTTGAAGCAATCCAACTAAAATTGGGGACTAGACAAGGCTACCCACTCTCTCCCTATCTATTCAATGAACTTCTAGCTAGGGCAATTAGACAAAACAGGAAATCAAAGTAATACAAATTGGAAAAAAAGAAGTCAAAATATCACTACATGCAGATGATATGACAGTATACTTAAATAACCCCAAAAATTCCACCAGAGAACACCTAACTCTGAAAAACAACTTCAGCAAAGTGTCTGGAATATAAATTCAACTCAAAAAAATTAGTAGTACTCCTCTACTTAAAGGATAAACAGGCTGAGAAAGAAATTAGAAGATTGACACCCTTCCCAATAGTCACAAATAATATTACATACCTTAGTGTGACTCTAACCAAGCAATTAAAGATCTATATGAAAAGAACTTCAAGTCTTTGAAAAAAGAAATCAAAGAAGATCTCAGAGGATGTAAAAGAACTCCCATGCTCATGGATTGCCAGGATTAATATATTAAAAATGGCCATATTCCCAAAAGCAATCTATAGATTCAATGCAATCCCCATCAAACTTCCAACTCAATTCTTCATAGAGTTAGAAAGAAAAATTTGCAAATTTATTTGGAATACCAAAAAAATTTGTGCATAGCAAAAACTATTCTCAACAATAAAAGAACATGAATCCCCATCCCTAACCTCAAGCTGTACTATAGGGCAATAGTGATAAAAACTGCATGGTATTGGCAGGAAGATCAATGAAATAGTATTGAAGACCCAGAAATGAACCCATACACAAATGGTCACTTGATCTTTGACAAAGGAGCTAAAACCATCCAGTGGAAAAAAAGACAGCATTTTCAAAAAATGATGCTGGCTCAACTGGCCATAGGCATGTAGAATGGAAATTGACCTATTCTTATCTCCTTGTACAAAGCTCAGTTCCAAGTGGATCAAGGAACACCACACAAAACCAGATACACTGAAACTTATAGAAGAGAAAGTGGGAAGAACCTGGAACACATGGGCATGGGAATAATTGCTGAACAGAACAGCAGTGGCTTGTGCTATAAGAGCAAGAAACAACAGATGGCCTTTCCTTTAGACTCTACTCTACACTATATCTCCATATTTGCACCTGTGAGTATTCGGTTCTCCTTCTAAGAACTGAAGCTCCCACACATTGCTCTTCCTTTTTACTGAGCTTCATGTGGTCTGTGAATTGTGTCCTGGTTATTTAGAGTTTTTAGGCTAGTATCCACTTACCCGTAAGTGCATACCATGTGTTTTCTTTTGAGACTGTGTTATCTCACTCGGAATGATATTTTCTACTTCTATCCATTTGCTTAAGAATTTCATGAATTCATCATTTTTAATAGCTGAGTAGTAATCCATTGTGTAAATGTACCACAATTTCTGTATCCATTCCTCTGTTGAAGGACATCTGGGTTTTTTCCACCTTGCAGTATAATAAATAAGGCTGCTATGAACATAGTAGAGCATGTGTCCTTGTTACATATTGGAGTATCTTCTGGGTATATGCTTGGGAGTGCTATACCTTGGTCCTCAGATAATAGTGTGTCCAATTTTCTGATGAACCACCAAACTGATTTACAGAAAGGCCACACAAAGACTGTTCCACCTGAGGATTCATCCCATATACAGTTACCAAACCCAGACACTATTGTGGATGCCAAGAAGTGCAGTGCTGATTTAGCTGTCTCCTGAGAGGCCCTGCCAGAGCCTTACAAGTACAGAGTCAGATGTTAGTAGCCAACCATTGGACTGAGCATGGAGTACCTAACAGAGGAGTTAGAGAAGGGATTGAAGGAGTTGAAGGGATTTGCAACCCCATGGGATGAACAACAATATCAATGAACCAGACCCTCCAGAACTCCCAGGGACTAAGCCATCAACAAAGGAGTTCATATAACTCCAGCTGCATATGTAGCAGAGGATGGCCTAGTCATGTACTAATGGGAGGAGAGGTCCTTGGCTCTATGAAAGCTCTATGGATGTCCCAGCGTAGGGGAATAGAGGACAGGTAGGTGGGAGTATGGCAGGTACGTGGAGGAACACCCTCATAGAAGCAGGAGGAAGGATGTGATAGGATGTGTCCAGGAAGAAGGGAAACTGGGAAAGAAGATAACATTAGAAATATAAATAAGAAAATATCCGATAAAAAGAATAAAAGAAAAAAATTTCCTATTGACTCATTACAAATTTCTTATGAAAAGAGAAAAAGTATACATGGGTTATATATAGGACAGAGTACTTATTTTTATGAATAATATCTTAGCCCCTATATTAAGCTTACTATTTCAAACTCTTTTTTCCATTTTTGCTGATCTGGCATTCTTTTCAGCTAATAAAGTACCACAATAATTTGTGAGCCAATACTCTACAAGTGACTTTTTTTTACTGTTTCTATATAGGTCCTTTTAAAAGAAGCACATGGAAGTTCTTGTATGTTTGATAAACAATCATCTCCTTAAAAAACAAAGCTCTAGTATATATAATTAATAACAATTCATGAAAAATATCTTATGAATTTCAAATAGAACAAAGAGTGGTATATATGAAGGATTTCAGGAAAGAAAGGAAAGGGTAGAATGATATAATTATGTTATAGTCTCAAAAATTAAAAAGTTAACAATGTGAACTAGTTTAAAAAGCAATGATGATGTTTATTTTGAAGCTAAAATATATTATGTAATATTTCTACTTCCATTTTTTCCATACATACCTCTAATTCTGTTTATAAAAGAAGCTGTGGTGGAATCACCATACCTGACCTTAAGTTGTACTACAAAGCATTTGTGATAAAAAATTACATGGTATTGGTAAAGTGACAGAGGTGGAACCATGGAATAGAAAGAATTGAAATGCAGAAATTAACCCATACCCCTATGGTTACTTGATTGTTGACAAAGGAGCTAAAACCATCCAGTGGAAAAAAAGACAGAATTTTCAACATATGGTGCTGTATCAACTGGAGGTTAGCATGTAGAAGAAAGCAAATTAATGCATTCCTATCTCCTTGTACAAGGCTCAAGTCCAAGTGGATCAGGGACTTCCACATGAAACCAGATACACTGAAACTAATAGAAAAGAAGGTAGGGAAGAGCCTTGAGCACATGGCACAGGGGAAAATTTCCTGAGCAGGACACCAATAACTTATGCACTATGATCAAGAATTGACAAATAGGACCTCATAAAATTGCATAGAATCTTTAAGGCAAAGGACACTGTCAATAGGATAAAATGACACCCAAAAGATTGGGAAAAGATATTTATCAATCTACATCCTATAGAGGGCTAATAAGCAATATATACAAAGAACTCAAGAAGTTAGACTCCAGAGAACCAAATAACCCTATTAAAAATGGGGTACAGAGCTAAACAACGACTTCTCAGTAGAGGAATACTGAATGAGGAGCACCTATAGAAATGCTCCACATCCTTAGTCATCAGCGAAATGCAAATAAAAACAACCCTGAGATTCTACCTCATACTAATCAGAATGGCTAAGAGAAAAAATTAAGTCGACAGTAGATTCTGGCAAGGATGTGGAGAAAGAGGAACACTCCTTCAATGCTGGTGGAATTGCAAGCTGGTACAATGACTCTGGAAATCAGTTTGGCAGTTCCTCAAGAAATTGGACATAGTACTACCTCAGGACCCAGCTGTAACACTCCTGGGCATATACTCAGAAGATGCTCCAACTTCTGAGGAAACATGCTCCACTATGTTCATAGCAGCCTTATTTATAGTAGCCAGAAGCTGGAAACAAACGAGATGTCCCTCAACAGAGGAGTGGATACAGAAAATGTTGTAAATTTACACAATGGAGTACTATTAAGCTATTAAAAACAATGAACTTATGAAATTCTTAGGGAAATGGATGGATCTGGAGAATATCATCCTGAGTAAGATAACCAACCACAAAAGAACACACATGGTATGTACTCTCTCATAAGTGGATATTAACCCAGAATCTCAGAATCTCAGAATACCCAAAATACAAAATCCACAAACCACAAGAAACTTAAGAAGAAGGAAGACCAAAGTGTGGATACTTCAATCATTCATAAAAGAGGGAACAAAATACCCATGGAAGGAGTTGCAGAGACAAAGTATGGAGCAGAGACTGAAGGAAGGACAATCTAGATACTGTCCCACCTGGGAATCTTTCCTATATTCAATCACCAAACCCAGACTCTACTGTTGATACCAGCAACTGCTGGCTGAAAGGAGCCTGATATAACTGTCTCCTGAGACGCTCTGACAGTAACCAACTAATACAGAAGTAGAGGCTCACAGCCATCCATTGGACTGAGCACAGGGTCATCAATGAAGGAGCTAGAGAAAGAACCCAAAGAGCTGAAGGGTTTGCAGGCATTAGGAAGAACAACAACATGAACTAACCAGTACCCTCAGAACTCCTAGGGATTAAACCACCAACCAAAGAGTACACATGATGGGACTCATGGCTCCAGCTGCATATGTAGTAGAAGATAGCCATATCTGTCTTCAATGGGAGGAGAGGCCCTTGGTCTTGTGAAGGTTCCTGTGTAGGGGAATGCCAGGGCCAGGAAGAGGGAGAGGGTGGGTTGGGGAGCATGGGTAGAGGGGAGGGAACAGGATTTTTTTTTTCTGAAGTGAAACTGGGAAAGGAGATATCATTTGAAATGTAAATAAAGAAAATATCTAGTTAAAAAAAATAAGGAAAAAAATATTCATGGCCTCAATTTTGTTGAAAAATACATATATACATTTATATTTATGTATATATTATAATTTTTATTATGTTATTTTATATACCTAATTATATTTATTATAAAATATATTATAAATGGAATTATTTTATAATAAAACTTTATATTTAGAAATACATTAAAGTTATGTTTCTAGAATAAATAAATGTAAATATATTATTAAATATAAATACAATCTGTTCAATCATGTAATATTACTTTTTAACTGTTTTACAAAATTTTCAACATGGGGAAGAATATCCTATATTTGTATTATGACAATAGTTCTATATATAGCTATCAAATACCTAATTTTGCTTTTAGTGAAACTATGAAAACAAATTTTAACTTTTATTGATATTTAATTAAGTTAAATACATATAAGTAGGCAAGACCTGAATCTATTTAGTGAGTGACACCTATTCCTTGTTTATGACTGCCTTTTACTTTTCCTGTCTAAGTGAAAAACTAACTAAAATATAATTTAAGAAATGATGGATGCACTAACTCAGCAAGCACTTATATTTTAGGGCCGCTCCTGCATTCCTGAGCCAGATACAGAGGTATCTAAAGTTGTAAGCTGAATTATTAGCAATACTTGTGTTTTCAGGAATTTGAAAGATCATAAGAGAAATAGTAGGCTTTGTATATTAACAATTTGTTGCTATAAGTACAAAAATTAGTATTTTTTAAACTGGGTGCATAAATATTCACGTCTTATTATTTGATCACCATGTTTTCTCCAGATTTTATCAGTTGTAATGTCACATTAACTTCTTGTAATTTTATTAACTAGGCAGATTGGTGATTTGGTAGGTTTTAAAAGTTCTCCATTGAGAAATAAAGATAAGAAAACCCATAAATTTTTCAAGATGTCACCATCTAGAACCCTCAATAAAACCTTTAATGATTATTAAATGTTAATAAAATTCTCATTGTCTGATCATAAACTAAAATTTGCAAGTATATATTATAAACCAAAAACATTCAAGACAAAAATATCTGATAACTCAAACAGGAGACTATGTAATGCTGAAAAACCAGGGGAGTAAATTCAGAGTATAGTAATAATTGAGAAATCACTTGCCTCAAAGGGAGGCAATCTTTATAAGTAGCACAATATAATGAAAGCGCAAAGATTTTGCACTGACATTTATCCATCTCGGGAGGATGTGTTGGTAATTAGAGCACAGAGTCCACAGAGTAAGCATCTTTCATATGTTAAGCTGCTTTTTTATTTTCTCGATCCCTTGAGTGGCTTTTGGTTATATAACCATGTGACTCCCATTTCAGCTGTTTGCCCTTTCAATGACTAGTGTGACTATATTTTCTCTCCTACATACAAGTGTTCTGATTAATTTTTTCCGATAATAACTGAGATTTTCCTATTTGAAAATCATATTCTTTAGTATACACTAACATGATTTTAAAATCTTTAACAAATTATTAGTAATTTCTAATTTCATCCCTTTTTGAAATATGCTCCATTTATCTTATAACATTTCTACAATGCTGTAGATAGATCATGCTGTAATGACTTCCCCCCCTCCATTTCTCTGGCTCCTCCTCCTCATTGTCTTCTTCTTCTTCTCCACCTCCTCTTCCTCCTTATCAGTTTCTTTTGAGATAATGTTTCACTATGTAACATAGGTAGCTAGGAATTCACCATATATACAAAGCTGGCCTCTAACTGACAAATATCAACCAGTCTTTTAATATCTGAGATTTAGGGTATATACTACCATGTCGAGCAACCAATGTTTTCTTAAGATCAAAGTTTCAACTTGTAGAATATCCTCTCCGGTTTTATGAGCAAAACATTTTTTATTGGTATCATTTACTATATAACAATCCTATTAGCAGAGTCACCAAGAGAAAATTTCCTTGTGATCCTAGTTAATTAAAATCATTTTTTTTTTTGTTTTTTGTTTGTTTGTTTTTTTCAAGACAGAGTTTCTCTGTGTAGCCCTGACTGTCCTGGAACTCATTCTGTAGACCAGGCTGGCCTTGAACTCAGAATTCTGCTTGCCTCTGCCTCCCAAGTACTGGGATTAAAGGTGTGTGCCACCACCACCCTGCCCATTAATTAAAATCTTAATGCACACCTTTAGGATGTCTTCAAAATGCTCTTCAGACAACTATTCTTTATGTAATTGGAAGAACATCTTTGGTATGGAGATTTTAAATTCTTTCATTCTGTTTTAGAGGACAGTGACTCAAAACATTTGACTATGGCTATTTATTTTGTCTTTTGTTTTAGAGTTTTTGATTTATTAATTAGCAAAAATATAATGAGATAAAATGAAAATGATCATATTGAACTTGGAAAAGTACAGCCAACAGCAAAATAAAAGAATCCCAAAAGAATGCACAAATTCAGAGACCAGCATGTTTGCATATCTATGAGTCTCCTAAAAGTACAAAATGAATGCTAGAGGACCTCATGCAGACCTGTGTTGTCTCTGTGATTGTTTCTCCAGCATCTATAAGTTTATATGAGCTTTGCTCTGTTGTTTTAGAAGGTCTTGTTATCCTGATATCCTCTTTCTCCTCGATCTCCCCAACTGCTTCTCCCTCCTTTTCTTCATGTTTTCCTATAACTCTGATACAAGGGATGTGATGAGGAAATCTCATATAGACCTGTGTATTCCACTTGTGTTCCAATAGCATGAAGTTACCAAAGAAAGGAATAATTCATAGTGAGTTATTCTTACATGTGAGATTAAATTTTAAAATTACCATAAAAGACTATTTTTCTATTATTATGAAAGCATGATGATCAAAATGATGATATTTATTTTAAAAATTGATAAGTTGAAAAAAATAATGAGGCACATGTTGAAACATAGTTATATGATATTTAATCATCATGTAGCCTTTGGCAATGAAGTGAAGGAATCCAGGGCAGAGAGAAGTATCTTTCTGATAATGATGGAATAACTGAATATTACACATGAAAGAAAGACTTGTGGCAGAGAGGGGGAGGGAGAGTAGGTAGGGATAGGTGAGGAGTGATGAATAGGGGTAAGGGAGGGATGTAGGAAAATAAAATATGGATATGTAGTATTTTTTCCTGTAGAAAGAATCATATACCTATATGGAGTTGTAAAACTATAAAAATTCCTGGAATGTGAAAGCATCAGGGACATTTAAACAAGATAGTATAAGGAGATAAATTTTTAAATGCTTCACCAAAAGTCATGACTTTTTAAAGAAACAAAATGCATTTTAGAATTTATTGAAAAAAATAAAATTCTGCCAATAAGCTATAAAGTTGAAGACATTTTTTTGCAGTGCTTACATCTCATAAAGAATTTACATTTAAACTATATGAAGAACTCAGGAAACTCAACAATAAGAAAAGAATAATGTGTTGAAAATGAAAAGATATCTGAACAAACCATTAAATACACAAAAACATGCGATAAGCACAAAGCCATTGACAGATTGTCAACATCTTTTAGCATTAGGTAATTGGAATTTTAAGTAAAAAAGACAAAACACTAAGGTTACATAATGATTAAATTCCAAATACTGGCTGGCAATGAGAATTTTCATGAGTGTAGAGTACTAGAATTTTTAAATTATTGTTAACTTATCTCCATTTTACACAGACATTTTGGTATTTCCATGGAATATAATACAGGTATTTTATTTTTGAGATTTTCTAAAACATGTTATAAATTTATTTGATCAATAATATTTTACATAAATTCTCACAAAAGCTTTGTACATAATTGTCCAAACTACAAAGCAACCAAATTATCCTTAAATAGGGGTGATTTTTTGAGATATATGTCAATATAACATACATATTAAGAAGAAAAATACAGATAAAAATTAATAACAAGATTTCAAATAAGAAAAATATTACAAGAACAACATTACACATAAAATAATGCAAAAAGAATTAATAAAAGATATAATATATAGGTGAAATTTATAGCACAATGAACATAAAGAAAAATTTAAAAAGCAAACAATTCATTGTAAAGATTACTTAAAATGATAATGGCACAGGAAGTATAATCAAGAAAATAGAAGTATTGATGAAGGTCTCACTGCTCATCCTACTTTTATTAAAAGATAGTACACTTTCTATGGATTACTCTCTCTATAAATTGCTATCATGTGGGTGGAGGACATGAGCTTCATTGAAAGATAGTACCAAGAGTCATAAGAGAAATAAATGGAATAGTTCTGAATCTATTAAATAACTTGAAACAATGATTATTAATATTCTAAAAAGGAAAACTTTATGCTAAAAATGATTGTAATGGTGGGTTCTACGCACCAAAGATCTAATGAGACGATATGTCAAAGTCTTGGTAATGTTCTCTTCAAAACTGAACAGAAGTAACGTTCTTTACCACTTCACATTAGACAACATTAGAATATATAATATCTTTATACATAGGATCATATTGCTACATAGACAAGCTTCAGGCCTATATCTGTCAACAAACATTGATGGAGACTGATTCTAATAACACCACCAAAATAATTATGTCCCCAAAATAAACTAAGAGTTTAAGAATACTATATTTACTTGAAAGGAAAAAAAATTCACAAACTAACCACCAAAATAGGTTTTAAAAGTATCCTTTGACCATAAGAATGTTGGAAATGTTTGACAAATTTTAACAAGCAAATATACTTGGGCCCTAGCACATGAGCATACACACACACACACACACAGAGCACTTATTGGTAAACTAGAACCAGAGTTGTAATTTCACAACTGAACACTAGTGCATAGTGTCTATCATTTAAATTATACCAAATATTAAGAAATTAGATTCACTTTCCTTAAGATGGACTATAGTTGAGGATGTCTTCTTAGATTATGGTAAGGAAGTTAAAATAGTAAATGGAAATAAAATTACATTACATAAAGACAGAAAAGAAAACAATAATATTGTTATTACCAAATGCACTATTGTTTATGTATTAAATCTCAAGAAATTAACAAAAATTCCAGGCTCATATAGCTAATTCAGCAGCATGACAGGAAAGAATACTAATTTAAAAAATGAGCTCAATGAGACTGTGGTAGCATGAAAAGTGGCTGCAGGGGTCCAAGCAATGTGGGTTCTGGTGCTGAGAGGGAAAGGCATAAACAAGAGTCCCATTAATATCTACTTTGAAGCAAACAGTTTTCTCCAATGAAGTCTCATTACATACACCACACTTCACAGTTAGCCTAAAATTAACCATTCTGTTTGTTTGTTTGCTTGTTTGTTACACATTGATTTGTTTGGGCATATTTTTTCTGTTATTGGTCTTTTTTGCTTGTATAATAAGTTATCTGATTTAGTGATTTAATATATAGTGATTTTTCTTTTTCTTGCTATTCTTGCTAATCTAGAGCACAAATGTCTTTAATGTAGATTATGATTATCAATTTATTTCAACATGTACATTACAGCACATTGAAGAGTTGTGAATCAGTTTTGGTATACTTGATCCCAGTGTTTCAGCCAAGTGATCAAAGTTAACGCCAATGGTTATGTGAATGGTACATATGCTTAATATTTTAATATAGACTTTTAGCCTTTGTGGTCTTCCTGGCTAAAACTGTATGGGCAGTATCTATTCATATGAATATGTATAAAAGATTCTATCTGAGTAATATTTTATAAGATCTCTAACTCTTATCAAAATTACTATGATCATAAAAGAAAAAATTCATTTGAGAAATTTTCACTACTTCTTCATTTGGAGACAATGATCAAATGAAATACATTGTCCTAAAAACAGTAAGTAAAAAATTAAGGAGATTCCATAAAGTGAGGACTTTTGTTAACAATAATGTATAACAATATTGGTTTGATTAGTATGTATAATTTACCACACTAATATAAATTTTAAACAATATGGAGGTTGGATGGGGGATATATGAAAATTGAACAAGTATTAACAACTCAAAACATTCTCCAAAATAGTAATAAAACCAAAACTACCATCACAAATATAATTCTCACATATATGTTTTTTAAGATTTTTCAGGTATGTTTTAGCACAAATTTAATATTGTTGATTATTTTATTTAATGGCACCCATTGTTCATCATTGAAAAATTATGAGCTCAGCCTTAATGTTTTTGACTAATAAGATGGAACTTTTCTAGTGATTGCTATTTGTTTTCTTGAGTCATATAAATAATTCATCTTTATGGAAATGTAATATTAAACTGACAATTAAATGTGTATGATGGATGTCTATCTGAAATTACTCTTGAGTTTTAAATTATGGATTTCACACCTGATGTGTTCCAGTATGTGTTGATAACAAATGGGAAGCCCTTCTGCACCATGGCCAGCTAAATTAACTCTATTAACTTGATGGTAAATATCCCTTCATGCTGTGTTTGCACAAAACACAGCATACATTACAGATCAGGTGTATGAGAAACACAGTTAATTGGATATTAGTGAGACTGACATGCACATGAAAAACACTTCATTAACTCAGAAGATAATTTGAAGGTAACCTTTGTCTTTTGTACAAGACATTTGTATGAGTTAATGATTTTCTTTTGTATTTATTTGGTGCTCAGGACTTCCTACCTTAAATTTAAAATTGCAATAGTTTGAAGAAATGATTACCTATAACCCAACCTACTTTTAAACTTCCTATAAACAGATGAATTTTATTGTATTCACTGCTTCAATTCAATTGTTTACTAATAAATGTATAATTAGATGATTAATCATTCTAATGCCCAAATATGTAAATTAATTATCAAGTGAATCAATATCATAAAAGTAGGAGCTCATTAGGAAGCAAGTAAGGTGCATTGTTTATGAGAAGGGCATTGACAAAATGATAGAAATAAATAAAAGTTTTAAGGACAAGTAGGACTGGAAAGAAGACCTCGGTCAATATAAGCAGCAGAGATCTTTTATCGGAAGATGGCTCATTGCTGAAAAGAATTAGGGAGACTTCCCTTAAAACTTATACTCAGGATTAATATGTTATTAGGATGCATTTTGAGGTCTGGGATTTGTTCAACTACTCGATGATTTCCGATGGAGAGAAATTAGCATTCTTTCATTCACATCCACTCTTCCTTCCCTGACTCTTAGTGATTAGAAAGAAGGGACTAGAGAATCCGTAAACCAACACAATTGATGGGAAAGTCCACAATAGTTGGATATGGGCAGCTGCCTGCAAGTTTCAAATCTTTATCTTTATTCTTGCTTACAAATTTTGTGGCTATCTCTACTTTCTCTCATCCTCAAATCCTCATAGACAACAGAAAATAAAATTATTTAGTAAACAGTATCAAATTCAGTGATATCAGGAAAGTATGTGAAAATGTTTCCTAAACTCAAAAAATAAAATTTATAGGACTATGGGGTAGAACTCAGATTTCTAGTGAAGTTACTATATCAGGAAAAGATGATTCATGCTGAAACTGCTTGAGCATTCTGGTGATCCTTATCAACAAAAACATTTAGAAACCTTGACCTGAGTTTTCATATATAATTTAAATGTGTATATTAGATCTGAGGCTTATTGTTCTATAAATATGATGGAATTTAAGTAATTTATTTTTAAAATGTATAGAGTAGTTAACTTGCTGCCAACAGTCTGTTCTACACTAAGTGCTCCAACATTCTGGTTTCTTGGATTAGTTGCCTGATTTTATAAATTGTATCCCATTGTATATATATGAATTACATGTTATTAATTTCTTAGCAGTTTCTTATGTTATAGAATATGTTATAAATAAAGACATAAGGCTATCTCTTTAATACTCTTTCCTCTCATTATTACCTATGTAATCTCATAAAATGTATATAAAGTTTATTTTAAATAACATCATCACATTTTGTGAATAACTGTATGTAGAAAATTTTAAACAATACTTCACAAGATGGACATCCTTGTCACCCAGTCAGAGCTGCACAGAACTGCTGTTAAACCACTGAGGATGCTGAGGCAGGACAATCATGAATTAAGTTTGGGTTATATAGTAAATTCAAAACACATCTCAGCTCCATCATGAGACTGTTCAGAATAACATCAAAAGGCTAGAAACACAGTCTTGTATTAGAACACTTGCTCAATATGAATAAGGAAAAATACTTTTATACATCCTTATGTTTAGATAAAAAGTGAAAAGTTATATTATCTACAAACAAAGTACTTCTGGTTGATTGAGAAGCCTTCTTTCCCTCTCCTTTGAGAAAGTTATTTATGGAAATATTAGTGTCATGTCTGATTATCCTCATTATTTATCTACAGAAGAGAAGTGACACTCAAATTGCTCACACTATGATTAATTACTACTTGAAAATGTCCTGAGTTTTTCAGAAGTCCTTTTATTTATAGGCAGTGAGGGCATTGTTCTCGTATAAAGAAGTGTACTTGAACATGGAAGCAGTATATACTATCCTACATACCGTAACATGTAGGCTAATCTTTAAATGAATAATAAAAAAATACCCTACTGCTGTAAGTATTCCACTTTTCCATGTTGTAAATTTTCCTACTGTGATTGAGGTGAAGCAATATTCACATATCTTTCAGCATGACATATTAAAGAGATGCTAACACCATGCTCTTATGGTCTTATGTGAACAAACTCTGCTATACATCACTGCCCAAGCTATATAGAGGTCCTTTTTTTCATCTAATACATTTTCCAATGAAAGCAAAAATAGAAGACAGAATACTTTTGATGATAGGACTCAATTTTTGTGCATAGCATTTAACCAATGAAAAAAAAAGAATTGAGAATTTTATAACTATTTGATTTCTCATTTTTAAAAATGCTCATAATTGGTACAATTATCAAAGTATGTCATGGCTTCATCAGGAAAATCCTAGAAGGCAAAAGTCTGGGAAATATTTGTTCCTTTGTGTAAGTGGCTATTTAATCAAAACAGCTTACTGCTTGCTAGGGTATCGAGACAGCTTATTAAACAAATATATATATATATATTTATATATATATAAATATTTATATATAAACAAATATATATATATATATATATATATATATATATACTCAGTTTTAAGTTTTCTTTCTTTACAGGCTCCAATAATCTTAAACTATTATATCAAGATTTTTAATCTAAATATAATAACTTGCGCTGCACCTTCAAGTTCTGTATTAAGTTACTTGAGTCCAGAAACCAAAACCTAGTACATTAACTGTCTTCATCAATCCTTCTGTGGCCCTGTTAAAACTTCATCACAGTAAGCAGTTTAACAAGTATCCTATCTGAGAGTGATTAAAAACTTGTAGGTAGAATTAAGTTTTCTAGGTTAGAGAATTACAAATTTTATACCTATAATGAGCCTGTACTCAGAATCCTATCAGTTCTATGAAGAAAGAACATATGAATTCAATATGTGATCCTGTCTTGCTGTTTGATTCTTATCTGTCACCATTGAGGCAACTGATCAATGCTCACATATTTGTGAAAAGGTAAGGATGAGACACATAAAAATAAAAGGATATACATATACAGATGCAGTCACTGATACCTCCACTGTACCTGTGTGTGGAGCGAGGCACTGGTTCTAGGAACCATACTACTGGAAAACTCAAATTCAGTTGCTTGAATCGAGTAGAATGTAGAGTGGCAAAATGGAAATTGACTGTTAGACTATATATTTCTTTAATGAAAATAGATCATTGTCTCATAAGATGCATACCAACCCCAGCTTCTTCTCCTTCCACTTCTATCAGCCCATCACTTCCACCTCCCCTCTTGCCCAGATACACTCTCTGTCTGTTTGCTTTTCAGAAAACAGAAGTGTTCCAAGAGGCACTAGCTGAAAAAGACCACAAGGATACAATAAAATAAGGCAAAAAGCCTTCGTGTTGAGGCTGGACCTGGCACTCCAACAGAGCGAATAGAGCCTCATGCTCCGGGTCTTACTTTAATGAAAAAGTTTCTAAGACCAAATGTGTTCTATATAGTATTACACCACTTTTCATGAAACTTTTCACTGGGAGTTCATTCTGTAATTGCACCAAGCATTCTGTAATTGCAGTTTCCAAGCAGAAATGTGTTAACTACTCATGACAATTTTCTGAAAAAAAATTAAAGTGATGCCATTTAATTTTAACACAAAATTGTGATAATAGATCAGAGAAGAATAGAGTCATGTACAGTAGGCCTTCATACTCACAGAAAATCAGAAAGGCACCTGAATCCACTCGTTTCTCTTCATCAGTGTATGATACCCTGTTATTTTGAATCATTGCTTTAAACTTTTCCTTTGTATACTTCTATTTCCCTAAGAAGATTTTCCAATGAATCTTTAAGTTTCTCAAATTGTATTCTATTTATACATTTTATAATTATTTCATTAGCATTTTTATTTAACTTCCCAATAGCATCAGCAAGACTGTTGGGTAAAAAAAATATTTTTGAACATCCAGAACATGAATATCTGGAAGCTTGATTTGGGAAGAATGAATATATCATATTGATAATACAAAACCTTTTATTTTGCCAATGCACAGCTTCTACTAAACTCATGGGACTGCTTAAGAAAGTAATATCAACACAATATAGAACAGAAAAATGTTTCTATGCTTATTGAACCAATAATCCAAAGTGTGAAAAACTAATATTCTTGATTCTTTTAGATCTAACTGATTCCCTGTTGGAAACGTAATGTCTAGTGCTGTTTAGATGAGGGAAGAGTTAATGAAAACATAAAGTCACTCAAATTTTTAGGGGACTATTAGCTTCATTTTAATCTTCAAATAATTTGTTATTAAAGAAATGTACAATAGCATACACAAAGAAATGTACAATAGCATACACAAAGCAACAGCTTTATTCAATATTTGTTATTGATATAGCTGATAAAATGAAATAAATATCAGTCAAAATTGTTGACAATTTTATATAATACAATTTATTTAGCATGAACTTTGCTTATGATTTATATTTGTTTCAGTTGACGAGTAAAAGGAGACAGCCTTCTTTCTGGAATCTGCTAACAACTCTCACAGGCCTAGCACATACACTGAGAGGAAGGGGGAGATTAGAGAATGTTTTAGTAGAACTATAAAGGACAGAGTTTAAAGTAAATTAGCAAGTATCTAGAGATACTTGCAAGCCAACTTTTCTAAGGAGTTCATGCTCATATTGAATCTCCACCGATACAATTTCTACACACTAAGTTTGTGTCATCAGTTATAGAAATGTTGAAACATTTGTTGAGATCAAGGACAATTGATGGGGGACTCATGAACTGAAGACCCCTAAGAACCTACAGTCATAAATTAAGTAGCAGAAGTTGTATAATTTACTAGAAAGGTAGAGATTAAAGAATAGGAGAAATCTAGCAGGAGGAAACTACAATCATTGCATATAGGGTATACTTCATGATAGACTACTAATGAGCAATAGAAATCCTTGATAATTCTTTGGTAATCTTATACTAATACTGCTATTGTATTTTCAATATATGAATCATATTTGATATTTACTGTGCTCTGGGTAAAACACTAGATGGCTAGGTAAAAGCTTATTTCAGTCTTATTAAATTTGATTAATATTAAACAATAAGTAATTAAGTATGTGAGAGGCAACATGTTAGTCTAAAATATACATAGATTACTTTGTCAACAAAAATCCAAATGCTCCTATATCACAATTGTATATAGACTGACCCAAGAAGTTTTTCTTCCTCTACTTCTTCATAGGCCACTACACAGTATGGAAATGCACTTCAATGATGCCGTCCCCTGTTGCAAACATCTCTGTCTAAAAACATCCTCTGCCTTATAATTTATTTTTCCTTACACCAAGTAATCCAAATAAAGTCACATTTTCAATGAGAGTTTTTCATTAATAATTCTATGTGATGCAGTAATCACCATGCAACGGGAAGAAATATGTAGTTGCCTGAAACATGATCTCAGACCCAAAAGGAACTTGCCGTGATACGCTAAGGAAAAATGCAAATTATGGTACCATATGCTTAGTTCAATAACAACAACTCAAGATTTAACCAGAGGGGGAAAATATAATTTTGCTTGAATGAATTCAAATCTTTTCCAAGAATTGGTTTTGCGGGTGACCTAGACATTTTCTAAATACAAAAGGGGAAGGATTTTAACAGAAAGAAACTATTAGTTACAAAGGAAGTCAGAATATACTTCCATTTGACAACCTAGAGTTATTAAGTGGGTAACATTAAGGGAATAACAGGAAATTTCATACTGCTGATACTAGCATTGCACTTGTTTTTAATTAAAGGTTCTGAATGATTGCATTTATTGCAAAGGAAAACAATTTTCTGACAAACCAATTATTTGTGCACCTACCTTTTCTCATTCAGAATCCACTGTCTTAGAGCTACTTCATGCACCATAGCCTCATGGATCACCATGGCAACTCTATTGTGTACTAAAAATCCCTCAAGGTATTTCCCTGTCCACCACTTGTCTTTTGCTTCCTTTGTCACAGATGTAACAGTTTTGTATTCAGTCTCTTGTTTATACTTACAGCAGGCTATATAATCCTGGGTTTTAGTATTTCACTCTTTATTTCGTTTAATTTCTCTTTCCTTAGCTTTTTTTTTTTTTTT